>NC_092826.1:101500458-101814367 GCF_039878825.1 Excalfactoria chinensis
CCAACTGCTCTGTTTCAGCAAGAACCTGGGATCAGTCTGCATTCCTTGCACAATTTGCCCATGGGAAAAAGCTGTCTGGAGCGTGCTTGAGGGCTGGATAAATTGCTGTGGCAGGCCAGCCCCATGCAGCGTGCTTGCCCTAGGAGAGTAGAATGGCTGGAAACTGGTACATGAGTGGTTGTGACAATGGCAACCCCTACTATTGTGACCACAGGCTACCTGGGAGCACACAATGACCATCCTATGCTCACAATCAGGAAATCCAGGATGTCTGGCAACGTCAGACTTGCTGTGAGTGTACGGAAGGCCTATAATGGTGCTGCAAGAATAACTGAAATTCTTCCACTGTGAGGATGAGGCTAAAACTCCCTGTGCAAGCACATCAAAGGCATTTTATCCACTTGGTTTCACCTCTGTGCTTGCATTTTAAGTGAGGAACTGGCAGGTTTAGCTAGGAAGTGCTGTAAAAGATGGCTGCCTTGGTAATTTGAAAAATCAAGTGACTAAAGTGGAGAAATTGCTGCTGCTCCTGCTCAGGAGCTGTGACTGCTCCCTGCAGTTGCAGCTGCCCATATTGAAATTCACCCATTGCCAGCTCTGCACTGATTCTGACATGTAAACAGCTGAACAGTTACTCATTCTGCTGGGCCTTAGGTCTGAATGCTCAAATTGTGTTAAAGGAAATTTTTAACCTGCATGGGACCAATCTAAAGATAGGTCTTGGCAATCATGAGTCAATTTGGTCACTGTAATATGACCACATTAGAGTTAGAGCTAACTCCACTTCTTTTTTTCTTTAAACCAAAAAGAACGCTAAATATATTAGTTCAAAGCTAACTCGGGACCAAATCCTCAGTTTCTAGCCCTGTCAGAATCTGCCCTGGGCCCACTTTTGAGATCAAGACTTGTCCTGACTGTTTGCAGTGGAGAGCAGGAATTTCACAACACCACTTTTGTGTACCAACAGATCACTGAGATAACTGAGAAATGTCAGAAGGTTTTGTAGCTGACCAGCAAGCTGATGCTGCTTGCAGTAATGCAGGGAGCAGTGTTCTGTTCCAAGTCATCCAAGAGAAAGACGGAAGGCATGCAGTCCTCCACACATTTCCCATCAACAGCTTGATCTGATGTGTTAAGATGGAGTTGAAGAGAAAGTCTTAACATATGTGTTTTCTTATTTTAGTGTAATTTGAAATATTGCACACCTGAATTATTTTTAGATTGGCAGTGTTCTGGCTACGTAGCTGTTTTGCCCAAGCATCTCAAGCACATGATAGTCTATATGTGGCAGAGCAGAGCGATCTTTAGGATATAAGAGCCAATTAAAGGATAGGATAAACTGAGTTTTCACTAAATTATGAATTAATCCTGCAACTTCTACTTAACCATTTGTTCATGAAAGGAGGTTGTAGCAAGGCGGTGGTCAGTCTCTGCTCTCAAGTAACAGCAATAGGAGGAGAGGTGATATCCTCAAGTTACACCAGGAGAGGTTCAGGTTGGATTTTAGGAAAAAAAATATTCTCAGAAAGAGTGGGGAGGCACTGGAACAGGGAGATGGTAGAGTCACTGTCCCTTGAGGTATTCAAGAACTGTGGAGATGTGGAACTGAGGAACATAGGAACATAGTCTAGAGTGGACAAAGGCATGGGTTGGTGGTTGGACTAGATGATCTGAGTGATCTTTCCAACATTAATGATCCTGTGATCTCACACTTTCAGGACAGTTCTTGTTTCCTGCATGGTCAAAACTGTATGATCCTTTGGGCTGTTTTATTGTTTTCCTACAAATAATCCCTGTAAAACTGTCTAATTGTTGCAGTTTGTACTGCTGAGACTTTGGGGTTTTGTTTTATTTTTGTCATGGCTGAAACAGTGAAACATGAGAAGCTTCACTGCTGAGGTCCAAAGCCACAAGAAAACAAAATGAATCTTCTGCGTCCTTATTATCTGTGGCTGTCCTGTGCAGCTTTTTATTAGAGTTCTATGGGCCTTACATCAGATGGATGTAAACTCAATTTTCATAAAATACTTCTGTAAATATTCACCTAGTTTAAATATTTTTGAGCAACAGAAAGATCTTCTTTGTCCTTTCTGATAACACAGCCTGAATCACAGAATCACAGAATGACCCGGGTTGGAAGGGACCTCAAGGATCATGTAGTTCCAACCCCCCTGCCTAGCAGGGCCACCAAACATACGCCTTTACTAGATCAGGTTGCCCAGAGCCCTGTCCAACCTGGTCTTGAACACCTCCAAGGACGGGGCATCCACAACCTCCCTGGGCAGCCTGTTCCAGGACCTAACCACTCTCCTAGTAAAGAACTTCCCCCTAACATCCAACCTAAATCTTCCCTCTTTTAACTTAAAACCATTTCCCCTAGTCCTGCTATTATCAGCCCTTTCGAAGAGTTTACTCCCCTCCTGGGAGTAAGCCTGCTTCTCCTTCTTTTCTTTAGAGCTCCTAAGAAATCCTTACTCCTCAGAATTCCTGAATGCTGTTGTGTTCAGTGATAACAGGACAAGAAGGAATGGCCTTAAGTTGTGCCAGGGGAGGTTCTGGTTGGATTTTATTAGGGAAAAACCCACCTGAAAGAGTGGTTGGGCACTGGCACAGGCATCCCAGGGAGATGGTGGAGCCAATGTCCCTGGAGGTGTTCAAGAAATGTGTAGATGTAGCACTTAGGGATGTGGTTTGGTGGGCAGTGTTGGTGGTAGGTGGATGATTGGATTAGATGATCTTAGAGGTCTTTTCCAACCTTAATGATTCTGTGAGTGATGATTGTTGCATAGGGCACAAGGAACAGCACATGCTCCCCTCATCTGATACCTGTTATTTTCCTTGAAGCCAGCAAGAGCAGGCTCCTCAGTCACAGCCCTGTGAAAGCAAAAAATGCTATAGTTGCTCACGTAACATTTGCATTTCTTCTTGTTCCCTCATTCTTGATTATATTTGTTTTGTAAACAGAGGAGTGGAGGAGCTATAGGGGTGAGGGTGGCACAAGAGGAGGAAGAAAGGTTACGACTTCTGTGTAATACAGACGCCAGGTGTTTGCTAGGTATCGCAGAAGAATTTAATTGCTTGTAGATTGTACATGGTTTTACTGAAAGGCTGTATGCCACTAATTGGATGTTTAAAAAAAGAAAAAAAGAAAAAGGAAGAAAGAAAGGAAGAGAGAGAGAGAGAGGGAAGGGAGGAAGGAAGGAAGGAAGGAAGGAAGGAAGGAAGGAAGGAAGGAAGGAAGGAAGGAAGGAAGGAAGGAAGGAAGGAAGGAAGGAAGGAAGGAAGGAAGGAAGGAAGGAAGGAAGGAAGGAAGGAAGGAAGGAAGGGAGGGAGGGAAGGAGGGAAGGAGGGAAGGAGGGAGGGAGGGAGGGAAGGAAGGAGGGAGGGAGGGAGGGAGTTCACAGGTGCAGGGAATTTTGTGCAATAAATACTAGAAATGAATTTCAGTAACAGGACAGAAGAAACATTGAACAGTCCTTTGAACAAGCAACATTGTACAAAGGAAAAAGAATGTTTTGATGGGGGGGCTGCTGACAGTGAAAGTGGTACTTGTCCCTTGTGCAGAGACTTGGCTGGACAGTGAGATGCACACAGAAGAGAGATGATAACTAAATTTTAATGCCAATATAAAGGCTTAGGAAAGCTGATAGACAGAAATTAGCAAAAGCAATGTTACTCAGACCCAGAGTCAACTTTCTCAGCCTGATTTGAAACTTTGAGTTATATTTACATCTCAGAAAGATGAATACACTTCCTCATGAAGTGGTATGTGGTATATGTGGCTACCTGTGCGACATGGTGTAGGGAGCCTGCTTTGGCAGGGGGGTTGGACTCGATGATCTCTAGAGGTCCCTTCCAACCCCTATAATTCTGTGATTCTGTGTGATTCTGTGATATGCATGTACCTGCAAGGATAGAATTTGGGTCTTCATCTCTTGAATGCTGATGGAGAGGATATGAACTCAAAATAGTCCAGGGAGTGTTAGCACACATGAATGCATAACTTTCAAGGCTCCTCCTTTCCCATCTGAGAAATGGAAGCTTAATTTTTACACTGTTACATTAAATTCATGAGGATTGTGGACATGGATTCAAAGTACATTCCTCTTGCCCTGCAGGGAGTTATCTGCAAGCTGCCAAAAGCAGGCGACATAGTTTTTGTTCACGTGGCAGAGTCTCCCTCCTTCATTAAGGGCACTCCTGTTTTTTGATTAAAATTTGCCTTGACAGGACTCTGTTGTGCAACCTGCACTCAGACAGATTGCACATGGCTTGGATCTTCCACTGAGTTGACTTCAGTATAGCTTATCTTTCACCAGCTCATCACTTGGCCCAGTGTTTCCCCTAGGCCTAAATCAGCAGGGCTTCTGCCCTGAAGGGCAGAGACTGGCCAGGAGGGTTCTTCAGGAACGTTGTGAATTACCAATCATGCTTTTTAAGCTGCAGTTTTCAATCAGGTGCTTAAAGGGAACTGAAAGGGAGGGGCAGGTGGCTTGTACCTCTGAAAGTCAGGCTTGTAATCAGGCCTCTGAATGCAAATTTCAGCTCCTGCATTGGTAATTTGCTTCAGAATATGTTCAAATGTACTGCATGGAATGAGCTAAATCCTTTACAAACTGCTTTAATAATAAATGATTGATAAACTGATTTATTATGCCAGAAAAGATGCCTCTTTACAAAATATTTCAGTGAATAACTAGAACCAGCATGAATTGCTGCAAGTACTTGCAATTAAATTATAACTTATTTGCATTCTTGTAGGTGGGAAAATCTCTCATATTTGTTTTCTTTTTCTGCAGCTATAGCACTTGCAGGGTTGCCATGTTAGTCAATTACAATCTTATAATTACATGTTAGAATACTAATGGAGTTTGTAACGGCTTTCCTCTTTTGTGTGCTAGGCTATTAGGAAATCTACTGATGAAGAAATGCTATAATTTTCAGTTATTAAATGAGCATAATTAAGAAGACAAGACCAAAGGAAATAGTTGTTAGCAGTTACTTTCATGTACTTTATAGCATCTAGAGATTTCATGGTGAAGAACTAAAAATTTCTTTAATGAATAAAAATCTCAGAGATATTTGTTCCTGAAATCCAGAATGTACCCAAGAAAAATGCACCTTGAGAAGGGATTTTTTTAATCCTTTTTATTTCTTTCCTTTCTTACAGGGACCTGTTTAGTATTTCCAATGTGTAACACCGTAGATATAGGTGAACCTACATGGTAGTACTGCAAAAGACTGCCAAAGTGTGTGCTTACAGAACAAAAAGCTGAATGTAGGCGGTGCCTTAGTGCCTGAGGCTTCCCGTTAGCATTAGTTACTGATTGATTTTCACTAGCTGTTTTCTAGTACACAAGCATGCAGTAACTTTTGCAGCACAAGGGGCTTTAACCCTGAAGGCTTACAATTTGAGTCCGCAAAGCTGCAAAGACTTCATCGTGTTCCAAGAAAACAGCTAAATCTGGCATCAATAAAGTCAAGGATGCAAGAGAGTCTCTGTGGGTCTCAATTGTAAAACCTCTGCTGGTATTTGAGGAGGATGTAACAAAGAAGAGTTAAAAAAGAAACCAAAGGAGTAGAAAGGATTGGTATAAATGGGAAAAAAAAAAAAAAAAAAAAAAAAAAAAGAGTGTAACTACTTACTGTATTTGTAATTATGCTGTGGGTGGGCAGACTGCTGAACAGCTTAGTTTTCAGTGTTCAGTGATGGTAACTAAGAGTCCCTATGTTTGTTATTAATGTAGTGTGGATGGAATCAGAATGGCCTGGGTTGAAAAGGACCACAGTGATCAGCCAGTTTCAACCCCTTGCTATGGACAGGGTTGCCAACCAACCACCTGACCAGGCTGCCCAGAGCCACATCCAGCCTGGCCTTGAGTGCTCCAGGGACAGGGCATCCACAACCTCTTTGGGCAACCTGACCCAGTGCATCACCACCCTTTTAGTGAAAAACTTCCTTCTAATATCTAACTTAAACCTCCCTGTCTCAGTTTGAAACCATTTCCCCTTGTCCTATCATTATCTACCCTCATTTGTCCTCCCAACTTTCCAATCATGGAATCACTGTTTATCTTGGAGACATCCAAAAAGCTGGGTGTTTGAAGATGGCAGCTGCAAGGGTTTCCCCAGCTCATTCTATGCACTCCCAGCCTTGTGGGCCCAGGGGGACAGAGGGCAGTTTGCTTTACCTCTGAGCTAAACATGGTTCTCTCCGGACTGATCTCAGTGAGTTTTCGTGAATGTGTTATTCCATGTCTATTTCACAGAGCAGAAAACTGATGTTAGAATAGTGTTATCACATGAAGTCAAGGCTTTGTATTCAAATTATTACAGATATGCAAAATTGCAAATATTATATGATAAGCTGCCAAAACCTAATGCTCTATTTTGATGAAGTTAAACACAGAGCTATGAATAAAATTAAGATTTGCATTTGAAATTCCCAAGAAAACAGAAACTGGATAAAAATGTAGGCCATAATTTCTGCATCAAAAGTGCCACGAGCAACTGATGCGTTTTGCTATTATGCAGCATCCTGAATGCATACAGATCATGTTTAAATCTTAATACCAGAGAGTGCTTTTGAGAAATTACAAGGTAAAACCAAACAAACGATCAAAATGCCAGAACGGTGTGTTAACAGAAAGCATCCTTTTGTCTGGTTGTCAGCACCTTATGGCATTTCCATCTCATTCTCAATCTTTGTTGGGACTGGTGGGAGGTCCTCTGCTCGGGGTGAGCATGTAATGACATCTGTTGTTGCTGCAATTGCTGGTGAGAGGCAGTTTTAGGCAGAAATCCTGCTGACTACCTGGGAGCAGTTCAGCAAAAGATGTTTTGTTCTTTTTCTCTTTGATCGAAGTGTAATTTTTTGAAAGATTGTGTTTGTTCAAATAGATGGAAAGAGCTCTGGGCGACAGTAAAAACAACAACAAAACAGTGAAATAAGCATATTCATACATTCATTACTGGCCAATGTCAAAAATAGTTTTTGTCTGGAGCAGATATCTGCTGCAGTCATCATTTGCAGGCATGAGGAGCAGTAAGCCGATGTGATAGAGATGAAACTGTGGCCACTAATGTTAGCAGTGAAGCCCTAGAGCCACCTTTGCCTAAAGGTTCCCCTGGGCACCCATCTGTGCTGATACTCAAGGATTGGCTCCTTTATATCTTCTTCTTTCAGCTGGAATATTTTCTCTTATTGCTTACTGGAGTAGATATTTGAGATGGTATTTGTTTCAGAGAGGCATCCCTTGTAATATTCTTCTTTAGTTTTGAAGGTTAATATAAAAACCCAAATTTTTATCAGCTGGTGAGTCCACACTGTGTCTGTAGTTCAGAGCCATCATTCTGCACGAAAGATTTCTTCTCTGTCACCAGTATGTGTGTACCTGGAGTTCGCAGTAGCAGATGTATTTACTTAAGTCAGAGCATGTAAGAAAGTAATTGAAAGGAGCCTTAAGCTCTGTAAACGTCTCACTTGCTTTTCTTTCTATTGCTCTTAGCACTTAAAGAGGGGAGTTTGAATTTGTTTGAAACCCAAGCTTGGGATCACAGCCACAACAAATAGTTCAGTTTCAGACCCAGTAACTTCACCCAAGTTGTGCAGTGAAAAGAAACACAAACACAGCACTAGTGTACACAAGTTAAACTGTATGAAACTGGTTTGCTCTCTTAATTAACCTTCACTTGACTTGTTCTTCGAGCATTGTTTTCCTTGTTGGATTTTCAGCCTCACTGAGCTCCTTTAAACTTCCTGTTCCCATTTAATCAGTGTCACCTATTTTGTGGCAGGGCTGGCTTCTCCAGTTGCGAAGACAATGTTTACTAAATTCCTTCCTTTGGTGTGTTTACTTAAAACTACCTTGTCTCATTCCTACAGGTTACAACCTTTTGTCTGTGATTCCTTCTATTCTTTTGGAGGGTAAGAGAGTGGAATTTCCATTGTCAGAAGAAACTCTGGCACTCTGTTTTATACTTCAGCGGAGGTGTGCGCATAAGGAGATGTAATGGGATTATAGTTTTGCAAGCAGGATAGACTACACTGAATTTACTGTAAGATAAGAATGAAGCTGGGCAATTGCAGAGGAACCGTTGTTTTCTTGGTCTCCACTGAGATATTCTTGCATTAACCTACCATTGCCTACACAAAAGTTTAACATAACTTAGAAAGCAACATGGAAAAAAGCTTTTAAAAGTAATGCAGATTAACTTTCTATTTTATTCCATCCTTAGCTCTCTGGACAGGATTTAAAATGTGGCATTCATGAACACTTCTCATAAAACATGTTAAATCTATAGTCAGATGTTCCCATTGAGAGCTAAGCTAGTGTCAGGCGACAGCACGGACACAACCAGCTTTGGACATGCCTTATTCTGAAATAACTGTAGTAGATTTAGCTTTGGGTAGTTGAACAGCCTCATATAGTGTGTGAGAGTACCTGTAATATGCCTGAGTGCACCATAGTGAGCCCAGAGTTGATGGTGTTTTTCTTCAGGATACTGCTAAAACTGCAGGAAATAGTGATGGGGAGAGGATGGATATTGCTCTGGGATGGAGAAGCAGACAGTGAGGAAGGGTTTGACAGCCTAATATGTCACTGGCAGATCAGGTGGAGAAATATGAGGAGTCTCTGTGTTTCTAAAATCAAGCAAGATTTTACAGGTTGCAGGCCCACAGGAGTCAGCCATGACACAGCTATGCTTTCAGGGCCCCCAGCTATGCTTTAGATTATTTCTACTATGGTAAATAATAATCATCATAATAAAACAATAATAAAAATGAAAGAAATGGTTACAAAGTCTGTGTGACTATCTGTGTATTTTCAGAAGCTGTGACTTGGTGTTGATGAGATGGTTGGAAGCCCAGAAGTAAATGTAGCTGTTTAGAGATCTGTATGTTTGATCCGTGGATCTGAATTCGGGGTATATGTGTATGTTGGGGCCCCAAACCTGTGAGCATCCCAAGAGAACCAGCTCTAGGTTGTCAGCACACTGGCATGTGAGACATGACCCAGTGGGCTGTTGGCATACGGAGAATTGTATAAGTAAAGTTCAGTGCTTGTTGCCAACACAGTGTGTGTGAAACTAACAGGACCATAAGTTCAGTATCCTTTAAACTGTTGATTTAGATCATTTTATCAGAGAACAATGCTGAACAGTTTCAGGAGCCTTTCACTCTGCCTAAGCTGGTGTGATCTCTTTTATTTATGATTCATCACATGAAGAGCGGCTACACAAAGATGAGGCACCTGGCACTGCACCTCAGCCAGCCATATGCTTCTGTAATTACACAACCCAGTTCTAGAGTCCCACTTACCAACTTGATAAGCTCTTTGTAATCTTATTGGTAACATTTATCAACTGTCATATATGCGGGTACATGCGGACTCAGCTGTACCACAGACATTTCTATTAGAAGGAAGGAAGGCAACTTACCCGAGGAGGAATTTCTTTGGGACAGAACATTTTTTTCAGCATAAATTGCTTTCTGTTTAGACTCGCTGTTTTTCCTTCTGTTGCATGTGTCTTCCGATAGTCTATAGAACAAAGCATCTGAAATTGGCGCATGTTGGGAATGACATAAGTTGTCCCTAGCGTGGTGACTGTGCATTTCAGACTGTATTGTTTCACACACAGATTGTGTCTGTTTCACAGCATCACTGGTGTCCTTGCTTGCCTCAGGTCACTTTGCCTTTGTCTCATCTCCTGTTCCGGTCATGGGCACACACAGTATTCCAGTAGGGGTTCAGCTGAAGGCTTATTCCAATGGCCATGCTGGCTGCACAGCCCTCCTCAACATGCTTTCAGAAACAGCATCAGGTGCTTTGTAAATTCATTTTAAATATATTTGGTGTGGCACCTGCATAGTTCTCAAAGACTCTTGTGCACAAATTGTAAGGCTGGTAGATCTTGTATCACTTGAAGTAGCTTACAACAAAGCTTAATTACTGTGGTGCCATGGGTATTCCATATGCATTACAAAGACAGGGTTATTCTTGGTGCTTTTCAGCATGTGTGTAGGCTGCTGTTAGTGTGCAAACCTAGGAGGGGAAACATTTTCAGAACACTTGTGACAATTTGCCATGGCTGGCCATTCTCCTTTAGGTGGTCATTCGCCAGTGTGGTGGCCCTGCTATGACTGTCTGGCCCTGCTTGGCCTGCACAGGAATAAACCTGCAGCCACATAGTGCATATTCAGGGAAAGCTGAAGGTTAGCTACTGAAGAGCTCCTAGTGATGCCTTTATTATACTCTGAGGGCACTACTTTTTGGGCTAAGAGTACGTTATTTTAGATTAAACTGGAGCAATCACACTTAACATGGCTGTGTACTGGCTTTGCTAGGTTAGAAGTCTCCACAGATGCCAAGTTTCTGTAAAACATTTATGCTACATTTGTTTTCTTTCAAGTTCCTTGCAGCTATATGCTTTGTCAGGCTTCCTTGTTATCAAATATTTACAATGTTTTTGCATGCAACTCCATGTTATACGCAAATCTGCTGTGTCAGTGGGAAGGCTGTTAGATCACTTGTACTTGTGACCTATTAACTATCATTACCACCTTCACTTTGGGATGTAACTACATTGAAATTCATACAAATCTATACACAACATTTAGATCTGGATATTCTTACTGAACCTCTGTGAATTTATTCTAGTAATAGGTGCTATAACATTGTCCCTGGTGCGCTGTGACATAAAACTACCACGGTGTTAAAATTGATCATCTAATGGTAGAACAAGAAAATATTTTGCTCACCCCATGATTTTTTTCCAAGATCCTTGCTATTTTTTTTCCTGTGAAAATGAAAGTAGGGACCTGTAATTTTAAAGGTTTTTGAACTCCTAATCTGATCGTTTGTAGGCAATTGAAATATATTTGAAGATAACTTTAGTTCATATATTTCGTTTTGCTTTAATTTTATTCTCAAACATTTAACAAGTGAAGCCATTCCAAAAATTGTAAGAAGTCATCCACAAGTTTAGATTTAGATCAGATGAAAGGTAAAGATGATGCCAACTAATTAATTACCAGAACAACACACGAAAGTATTTGTGTATTCATACTGTAGAATCTATACTCTGTCTGTATTGATTTTATTGTTTTCTTGTTGTCCAGGTCTTAGGGGAAAAGCCAGAGCTTCCTGAATGTAGTGATGATGACGATGAGATGGCTGATATTGCAAACCGGAAGAGCGCTAAACTCTATATGGTAAGTAGTTCATGTCTCTCATCTTTCTTTTGTGTTGCCTTCTTGAGAAAAGAAGAAAGAAACTATTTGGAAAAGGGGGGTGCTTTAATGAAATCTAGAAAAGATTTTTATTCACTTCTACTAAAAAAAAAATAATAATAAAAAAAGCTATTTCTTCCTGAAGACTGCAACATTTCAATTGTTCTGTAATTCCAATTGTTCTTATTTAGCACGTAGGTATACCCTTTGCTTCAGTGAGGGTGATGTAGTAGCAGAAGATGAAACTAACTCATTGTATAGGTTGATATAAGCATATGTTTCTACCTGTGAGCTGTTCACTGTATACACACTTGAACTGTATACACGTTTGAGCTGAGAGCACAAGAGAAAATTTTTTACTTTAAAAAGTTGTGAGATATCACTAAAATTAACAGTACATCTCCCTCTGCTGGACTTAACATGAAATGAAACTAAAAAAGTCATTAACTGTCCTTACTTTCCAGCAGGTTACAGATTTCATGCATAGGAATAGTAACTAATTCTTATAGTAATTTTGGGAATGGAAATTAGTTTGATGATCAAAACCAGAATTTATCTGATTAGTTTGATGATCAAAACCAGAATTTATCTGAAGTTGCAATTATTGCTTCCTTAGGTGTCAGATGCAAGCGGATCCATGAAGCTGTCCATGGTAGCAGAGGAAAACCCCTTCTCCATGGCTATGCTTTTGTCACAGGAATGCTTCATCCTGGACAACGGTGCTGCAAGGAAGATCTTTGTGTGGAAAGGTAAGAGGACACTTCTGTTGGAAATGAAGAAGAAACACAGTTCTAAGGAGTCAATACAGCATCCGCTGAATAGCCAATATTTTTACTGACTGGACACGGTACCCATAGTATGGGCATGGTTCTGCCTTGGAATGGTCAGTGGGCAAGGACTGCTCATTTCAGTGAGGGCTTTGAGAATGTGTCCTGTCTAAAGATCCTGTCTATTTTTAAGACATCTGTAAGTTTAATGCTTAAATGCTTATCTAAATAGCAATTACAAAGCAAACGTAAAGAATCCTGCAGATATTATGCATTGCCACCACATATCCATCTTTAAATGAAATATGGGCTTTGAAGGTTTGATAACAAGTAGGCATTATATTTCCATACCTTTATTTGTGGAGGTGTGAAATTGAAAGGTGAGTGATAATTACAGTCTCCATCTTCCAGGAACCAACTGAAAATATGCTTGCTTTTTGTTTTTCTCCCAAATATTTCTCAGTGTTATTATCAATGCTGGTAGGACTATCTGCAGTCATTTTAATGGATTGTTTTCCCAGAGGGGAATTGATGAATTAGGTCTGGACATTGTACTTTGAATGCTATGGTGATGCATTTAACATTGAGTATCTCTCTTGCCCCCTCCCTGCCCCCCTTCTTTTTGTTTTGTGACTGAGGTATTTATATTTCTTTCTGCCATGTGAAATAGCAAATAATTAATCAATGCAGTTGTCAAACTTCTGAATCCAGGAAGTATTAGGAAGTATTGTAAGCATTCTGCTGGAGTAGGTATTTGCATTCAGGGATGTAACCTTTAAAAATTAATATCTGGGGGGTATTGTGCTCAGAGGCCTGAGCCTGATTCCTGGTTTTCCCTCTTCAACTGACAGCTCCTGGAAGAACAAAGCCAATAGGATGAGGCAATCATATACATTGTAGGTCTTGTGAATGTGGCCCTACTGTTCCTTTGTGTATCCTCACTTAGCTGCCATTGATAATGATAGTGTGTCAGAAAGAAAAAAAACAAAAACACATTAATCTCCAAGTCTCACCCTTGCACTGGGAGGCTGCAGTTATCATCTCTGCTGGAAATCTTCAGACCACTAGAGCTGAGGAGTGTGAATTACTTTGCTAATAGTCTCATTCAAAACTGAATACAATGAATAGCTTATCAGAGCATCCCGGTAGACTAAGAAGTCTTTAAAGCATAGTGGCTGACAGCCAGCTGGAACTGATACAAAAAATAAATAAATAAATCATCACATTGAGGCTTTCAGAGATCTCCAATACTTTGCTTCAAGGCTGAGCAAGGAGGAATGGGTGGGGAAGAGTGGTAATAAAGTGCACAGCACAGCACTTAAAGTGCACAGTGGTGATAAAGTGCACAGGGGGGTTGGAACTTCATGATCATTGAGGTCCCTTCCAACCCTGGTCATTCTGTGATTCTTTTGTGTTTGGTCAAGATGGAGGCATGAGCAGAGAATCTGGCTCAAGGACATTGCATTTTAACAGGGCACATGAGCTCACTGCCTTTTCTCATGTATTGTTCTTATCTTTTAACCAGGCAAAGATGCTAACCCACAGGAAAGAAAGGCTGCCATGAAGAATGCTGAAGCATTCATACAGCAGATGAATTATCCTGCCAACACACAGGTGCAATCTATTTATGAGATGGTAGCAAGAGATAATGAACTCTGTTAAAGACTTTGTTTTTAAATCAGAAAAAAAAAAGTATGTTTTAAGGGCATATAAGTCAATACGGGCAATGGTTTATTGACAAATCATTCAGAAGAGTTTTCATTTCAGTAACCATGACAGCTTTGTTTTCATTCCATCTCATGTTTCCTGTTTCATTTCAGATCCAAGTGCTTCCAGAAGGAGGTGAAACGCCAATTTTCAAACAATTTTTCAAGGACTGGAAGGATAAAGATCAAAGCGATGGCTTCGGCAAAGTATACGTCACAGAGAGAGTGGCTAAAATTGAGCAGATTGAATTTGATGCTACCAAATTACATGAGTCTCCACAAATGGCTGCACAGCATAACATGATAGATGATGGCTCAGGGAAAGTACAGGTACTTTTTCTGTTGTAATTAACACCCATCCAGTTTCCACCTACCCAGTTTGTTCTCTTACTCGTAATAGGTTAAACTGCAGCTGTATGTTTTGCCATTTAAGCTGATAAGTAAAACTACATTAATGGCTGCTCCTACCAACAGACAAGGTACTTTGAAGTGGAAAATGAATCTCTTTGTCAGCAGTATGCTGGCATGTAATATTATTTCTATGCTTATGAAAGATGTAGCAGTCATCAAAAGAAATCAAAGAGCAGAAATGTCTCCCATTTAAAAAAATACTTTTAAAAGAAATACTTTAAATATGATCCTTAACCTAAAGGAACACTTCTAGCCCACATTGTCTTGAAATCTGGAATGGGAAAACTTGCCTTTGGAGGCCGAAATCAATTTATCTACATACGTCTTCTTGTATCTGTCCTGTCTGCATCTTTGTCTGTAGTGTGTTTCTCAAGTTACCTGAATTTGGAAAGAATACAATGGCTTTAGAGTCTTTCTAAATCTATCCATATCCCATTGAAATCTCTTCGGATTAGTCTTTTGTATAATCAAAGGAATATATTTGGACTACACAGGCCTAGCTTGGTACTGCATCAACACACCTTGTTGAATAGAGGTCTGAATGTTGGGATCCTGAAAGTAAGAGGAGGAATAAATGCTCACAGTCTTATTGGCTTATTTTCTGCATTTATGACCTCATACTTGGGATAGTCCATGGATTTCAGCCACAGCAGCTTAGATCTGAAGCACTTTTTATTTATAATTTCAACAGCATGTTTTTGAAGGGAAGCTGTCAGCTGAGTTGAGCTGTAGCTAATCAAATACAAGAAATTTGTAAAATTGCATCTTGACTACCTTCCCCAAACACTATTATAGTTCTACTGGGAAGCATAATGTTGTGACATTCTTGCATACTATCAGCTTAAGACATTAAGAAAGTAAGTTCAAATATAGCGTTATGAAATGACATTAAAGCATCAAGGCAAAGAACAGTGTACTGCAGTGGCTCGTTCATCATTATTCATCCATTCAGTGGATGTAGGGTGCATGCATACACTTCAGTGTAGAATCTTTCTTGGTCATGTACTGTAACGTTTGGGAAGAGAAGAAAAGCTGCTTAAGGTACGATAGAATAAATTGCATCTTGAAGAGGCTCAAGATGATGTTTAGCATTTTGCAGTGATTTCTGTGTTTCCCCAGATCTGGCGTGTGGAAAGCAGCGGCAGAGTTCCTGTGGAACCTGAGACCTATGGACAGTTCTATGGTGGCGACTGTTACATCATCCTTTACACTTATCCTAAAGGGCAGATCATCTACACATGGTATGTGTGGACAGCTTTGCACGGACCTCCAGTATGTGGATATTATTTCATGTTGACTTTGTGTCCTGTTGAGAAGAGTCACGTGTCAGTGCAGGGTTATTTACTATGTCTTGACATGCGGTATAATCTCTGGACCATTTGGAAACTGGGCTCAACCACTGTTTTTTGTTTTGTTTTGTTTTTTACAATGTCTTTCTCAGGCAAGGAGCCTGTGCTACAAAAGATGAACTGACTGCATCTGCATTTCTGACTGTTCAGCTCGACCGGTCATTGAATGATCAGGCTGTGCAGGTTAGTGTCTTTGGGATAACACTGAACAGAGCATACAATATGGATGCTGAAACAAGAACTGAAAGGAGGAGATAGTGTTTGAAGACAGGGAATAACAACTGCTAATGGTGACCCCTTCTGCGCATGCATTTGTCATGCATCAAGATATTTAACTTCCTTTCAGTGCATAAACTGCCTGAAATTACTTGTATTTTACCACAGCTTAATGGCATGATGATTAGCCATGAAGCACTGTAAATCTACCTCACAGCTCACTCTGCAAGGAATTGCTTGTGTTGCCATACTGATGTTTTTTTGATAACACTTAGCTTAGTTACAGAAGATAAATGTATCTCCTTAGTTGCAAAAACAAATGAGTTTGTATTCAAACAGTCTTTTTGTCATCGACCCATTTGTACAGATGCCAGTTACTTGAACTCAGTTGGAGTTGTTGTTTGGGTTTTTTTTTCCAGCTTTCCCCTTTTATTTTCTTCATACAACTAATACTGTTTGATCCTCATATTTATCTTCAAATACATTTCTTACTTGTTGGCTTCCCCTACCCACCAAAGTACAGTAATCTTAAAAGGCAGATTACACTTCTGTCTATTAATCAGTTAAAATTTATTACTTAAATTATACTAAGGAAAGTTTAAAAATACTTCCAGTTAATTATTCTTTGAAGTATTCCTAACATATGTTCTGTCTTTGGACAGAGCTCAGCACCATATAGCCTTATCTCATACCTATGACCAGTACTGCAGTAATAACAACATTACAATTAAATAGCTGCAATAATATGATTAAGAAGCTGTTTTATTAGAGCTGTGTGTGTATAAATATACACGTGTTAAGTACAGGTAATATATTCTAGGTAAGCATGTATATGCTTATAAATACACAAGTATATATGCATGTGTGGATTTGTACGTATATACATGCCTACCTAAAATATATTACCTGTACTTAACGTGTGTTTAAGCACTGTTGGAAAGGTTTGAAGTGTATTATTTCTGCTCACTAGATGGCACTACAGTACAAATTACTTATAAAGCGCCATGACGGCATTTGTTTTGCTGGAACGTTTCCCTCAGCGCATTTCTTCTGTGTTGTTTTGGGGTGTTTTTTCATTTGGTCGTTCTTGTTGTTTGTCATTTGTAAAATCCTGCCACGGTTTTTCAGCTTGGTATCCATAAGCATACACGTTAGGTGTCCCAGTCAGGTAGTGTTCTCAGTCTGTCGAGCAGTGCAGCGTCTGGAAGTGCTTCCTTGGCAGCCCTGCATGACCTGCTGGTCTGCAGCAGCCCTTCCTTGGCCCTCTGCTGCTTCCAGCCTGACCAGGCAGGGCTCAGTGGCTCAGTGGCTGGCACCAGGGCTCTGCAGCGTGCTCATACTGAGCTCCACTGCCTCTGGCTGAGTACAGCAGCATCTTCAGCCTGGCACTGCTGTGTCCCCTGGGTGTTTCACATAGGAAGCAGATCTAGTATGGCCCCAAAAGACAGGCATGGTTCCTCCCTGTGCTGCTGCCTTTCTCTGCCTTCCTGACAAGCAGCTTTCCATTTATTTCCTTTTCTTCCCCCTGTCCCCATCAGCTTTTCTCTCCTGCCATCTTTCCTTTTGCCTTCATTTCACACAAGACATGAGTCACTTTTCCTTGTATAAAGCAAGGAAAACTTGCATACAAAATCTATATACAATATAGTCTTGAGCTGTCACAGTTTTTGTTTCCTTAGGTGGGGAAAGACAGAGGATACTATCATAAAGGGAGAATGAACAGTTGTATGCAAGTAACTTTTACAGTACATTAACCTAAAAAACAGCAGTTCTTTGTAGCTCAGTGTTCATCGTGATGGCAACAATGTCTTCTGTATCTGTAATAGAAGTTCCCTTTGGTCATCCATGTTATTCATGTAAGATGGGTTTATATTAATCTTTTTCATCATACTACAGATGAATGCACACATAAAAAACCAATCAGGATGAACAACCGCCCTCTTCTGTTTAAATGCACAGCCCCTAAAATTAAAGGTTATTTTTTTAGTGGACTTAAGTGGCACTATGAAGCTCCATGAAACGACAGTTCTTTTGAAAGAAATGCAATTTTCTCATTACAGTAGATAGCAGACATTTTAATCAGTGAGACGTTACGTTAGAGGTTTGAATCCTGTCTGTGTGTTGGTGTGATTGACAACAAATCTCACAACTACTCTAACTTTAACGTGTCTGGAACTATATTTTATAGCTTCTCAGCTTGCCAGTTCTTGTACTCGCTAACATTCCTAGTTTTATTAGCTAACATCCTCTATGCATCCTCAGCACAAGAAAGATATGAAAGATATGGAGGTTCTGGAGCAGGTCCAGAGAAGGGCAACGAGGCTCGTTAAGGGCTTGGAGAATCAGCCCTACGAGGAGAGGCTAAGGAAGCTGGGGCTGTTTAGTCTGGGGAAAAGGAGGCTGATGGGAGACCTTATCGCCCTCTTCCAGTACCTGAAAGGTTCTTACAGTGAGAGTGGGGCAGGTCTCTTCTCACAAGTGACAAGTGACAGGACGAGGGGAAATGGCCTTAAGTTGCGCCAGGGCAAGTTCAGGTTGGATATTAGGAAGAACTTCTTTACAGAAAGGGTGGTTAGGTACTGGAATGGGCTCCCCAGGGAGGCGGTTGAATTGCCATCCCTGGATGTGTTTAAGAGCCGTTTGGATGTGGTACTCAGGGATATGATTTAGCAGAGGCTTTTTTTTTTAGAGATGGGGTACTGGTTAGGCTGCGGTTGGACTTGATGATCTTCAAGGTCTTTTCCAACCTGGGTAATTCTATGATTCTATGCTATTCAGTAAAGGCTAAAAATAATTACCCATGTCCTCTTGTCTCTTTTATCGCATTTCTTTATGTATGTACAGATTCGAGTCAGTCAAGGCAAAGAACCTCCCCATTTACTGAGCCTGTTCAAAAATAAACCACTTATTGTCTACAAGAATGGGACATCCAAGAAGGAAGGTCAGAAACCTGCTCCACCCACACGGCTCTTCCAAATCCGCAGGAACCTGATGTCCATTACGAGGATTGCTGAGGTAAGGTCACCTGCTAGATAATATGGTATGGCTGCCATGAGCTGCTCTGATGATCTCTGTTGAATAGTCACATCTAGTATGAACACAACTCTAAAAACCACTGCTCTGTATGACCAACCTGTCTCAAAGATAAAAGGGAATAAAGTATAACTGGCTGCAACCAATCTGCTTGCTGCAGAGGATACTGTAAGAAACTGCTTTCCTACTGCCAGAGTCCTAAGATCTGTCCTTTAAGTCAGATCCTAGTTTCAAGAGAAGTTCTTCTCTAATTGATGTCAGTATAAATCCAGGAGCTTTTCAAATTAATGAAGCATCGCTGATTAGCATCTGTATGAATGTTTTATATAATCATTCAAAACAGTGACCCATATTATTTGAAAATGGGAAGAGTAAAACAGTTTCTTTCTTGATGTTGTAGGTTGATGTTGATGCAATGTCACTGAATTCCAATGATGTCTTTGTTCTGAAACTTCCAAACAACACTGGTTACACCTGGGTGGGAAAAGGAGCAAACAAAGAAGAGGAACAAGGAGCTCAATACATTGCCAGTGTTCTTAAGTGCCAGGCTGCTAGGATTAATGAAGGCCAGGAACCAGGTTGGTTTGAAGCCATGCAGTCTCTAATGGGCAGCTGGAGAAATACAGCACTGTATGGAAATTCAGCCTAAATGTTTTTCACAATTATGTATTTTCTAAGCAGAACCATATGCTCACTCTCTCCCTTTGAAAATCTAACACAACATTTTACAATGAAATCTATCTGGAATTGGCTGATGCAGAAGTAGTGCAATGCCCTGGAAGTCCGTAGGGCAGCAGCAGGTGCTGCAGAGCAATGTGATCCTTCCTTAGCCCATGGTGACCAGGAGGGGAGCAAAACATTGCTCTATGTAAGTCTGCAAGCAACACCTCTATTGTTATGTTGACAAACTGGAGGAAGAACTGTAAGAAAATGCACTCAACTTTGCGGCAGCAAATAAGATGCTGTTCAGGGATTCTTGAAATAGTATCAAGCAAAACCATGAAATGTTAAATCCACTGCTATATAAATTATGTATTATATATTTCAGAGGAATTCTGGAAAGCACTTGGAGGCAAAAAAAAATATCAGACTTCATCACAGCTGTTGACAAAGGCTGAAGATCATCCTCCTCGCCTGTATGGTTGTTCGAATAAGACTGGCAGATTTATTGTAAGTGTATAATGGATACTTTCCCTTTTCTTTAATAGTATAATTTCTGACATGTTTTATCTTGGGAACCAACAGGTATTAAGTGAATCTGGGGACCTGGCTTTTCTTTGTGTAGTTAGTAGTGCTTAGCAAGAGCTAGAGAGTTGAAGCTTGATGCTCTGAATCAATCAAAGTGCAGAGAAGAGACAGAAGAATTAATAATGGCGATGTCTGTACAGCCTGCTTCAGCTGCAGACTGGAGGCTTGCAGATGCAAAATAGATGAGGCATTTGCCCAGCGAAAACCAATTGTGTTCTTGCAGAGCACTGCCAGACTGCTATCATTTCTCTGAAAAAGTGCAGGTCAGTGCCTTTCCCCTAACGTGTCTGACAGCGGGGGGTGAGGAAAAAGAACACCATAAACCCTTGCCAGAAATCCTTACTAGCCTGAAACTTCCTGTAGAGACCTGTGCTCAGGGAGGTAGGAGGAAATATCCAGAGCTGTGTGCTGGATATTAAGTGTATAGGTTAGGCTTAATTACTTCATATTCTGGGAAGGTGTTACTGTTTGGAAAAGATGAACTAATTTTTAGATAGGCAGCATAGTTGGCTATCATCTCTGCAGTTTCCTTAAGAGAAATCTCATTCATATCAAGAGAGATAATACAAATTGGATCCTTTAATATGGACTTGAAAATCCTTTAAGAATAGCAAAGCACATTTGTCTAGCAAACTTCTAAAATACTCCTGTGAAACACAGTGGGAGGAACCAGTCTCACTATAATAGCCTGCTGGCAGCTTTGCACTAGCTTGGTTTTCTGTTTTAAATTCCCTCCAAATTTGTGCAATTCCATATCTCTCATTTCATTTCCTTAGTACTCGACTCACCGCTGCTAGAGCTCACCACAAGGGGGTCAGATCACTCAGATCTTCTGGCCACCACATCATATTAGAGAGGAAAAAGGACTGACTTCTGCACCGATTCCAATCCCTCTGCTACTCCTGCATGAGTAGCCAAGCATAGCCAAATGCTTGGTAGACCTTTACAATTAGCAGGCCATCTATTAGCTACATTATTAGGTCTCCTGCTCATACAGATGAAAATTAAACTGCTTTCTTGTCTGCCTGTAAATCCGGGGAAGAAGCAAGCAGTCTGCATTTCCTCTGGGGGCTAATTCTTAATGGCTTAGTTAACTATCCTGTCTCATTTTCAAGTGACTGCAAAGCATACTTGCATGTGTATTTCACCACTGAGCTCACCCACTGCAAATCAGAGCAGTTTCTTTATTAATGAATGTAAGCTGCATGAATACCTCAGCTGTAAAATTGGTTTCGTTAGTTTGGTACATGTTGCACTATGGAAATCTCTGTCTTTTCCTTCTGGCAAACTTCAGTCCTAATTCACAATGGTCACAGTTTCCTTTAAAATCAAAAGGTCTTGAGAATCTGTCATAAATCGAAAGGTCTTGAGAAGTCATTAAAGCAAAAAAAAAAATACCCACCGGTGTGTCCTTTTTAGATTGAAGAGGTCCCAGGAGAATTCACTCAGGATGATCTGGCTGAAGATGATGTCATGTTACTCGATGCTTGGGAGCAGGTAAGCCGTGCGCTTTACCACTGTTACTTTTTTTTTGGTTGGTTGGTTGTTTTTGTTTGGTTGTTTTGTGGTAACAAGAATTTGTTCTTAACAACTTAGCATGTAAGATGGGAGGAAAGATCGTAGTTCTGAGGTTTTGCTTTCTTTAAATTGTATCACTGGGAGCTGTATTTTCTGAGCTCTATGATGCGTTAATGTGAATACACGTTGACTGAATTTCTAAGTATAATGTAACACCACAGCAGACACTTCCCACTAAAACCAGTGGAGGCTGCAAGAGTATAAGCTCCAGGATTGAGGCTCTCGATAATGTTCTTGACTTCATCCCTAAGGTTTATTAATTTTAAGAAAGAAGGTTATTGCAAAAAAAAAAGGTATAGATAAGCCACAAAATCAATGTAGCAGCATTACCTATGAAAAATTCTTATTAGAGAACGGGACAAACGCTGGACCTTAACATAGATTACTTCAGAAGAACTGAGTTGAGTTCTGAGTTTTTCACAGAAAACTGAAAATGTTGAGAGATTTTTACATGTCAAGCCAACTTAGTGTGAGTGTGGATAACACATCCATGTCTCACATTCTCTCTATTCACTCTTTGCACCTTGGAGGGAAATGGGGAGAACATCATGCTTTACTTGTCTTCCTCAGCCTAACTTTCAAGGGAAAAAGGCTGAGATTTTAGGAAATGCAAAGGAATGTGCTTGGCCCATTCAAGAAGGAGCAGAGGGGAAGGCAGTAATAAGAGCTGGGTGAGAAGGTGCTGGGATATACCGACTCAGATAGGAGTGGAAGAAATCTGGGAAAAGAAGCTGGTTTCCAAAAGGATCTTTGGAAGAAAGAGAGAAAGAAAGAGAGAAAGAAAGAGAGAAAGGGAAGGAAGGAGGGAAGGAAGGAGGGAAGGAAGGAAGGAGGGAAGGAAGGAAGGAAGGAAGGAAGGAAGGAAGGAAGGAAGGAAGGAAGGAAGGAAGGAAGGAAGGAAGGAAGGAAGGAAGGAAGGAAGGAAGGAAGGAAGGAAGGAAGGAAGGAAGGAAGGAAGGAAGGAAGGAAGGAAGGAAGGAAGGAAGGAAGGAAGGAAGGAAGGAAGGAAGGAAGGAAGGAAGGAAGGAAGGAAGGAAGGAAGGAAGGAAGGAAGGGAGAGAGGGAGGGAGAGAGGGAGGGAGGGAGGGAGGGAGGGAGGGAGGGAGGGAGGGAGGAAGAGAGGAAGAGAGGAAGAGAGGAAGAGAGGAAGAGAGGAAGAGAGGAAGAGAGGAAGAGAGGAAGGAAGATTGCAGACTGAGGCTCCAGATATTCACTGAAGTATTAGCATCTGTCTCAGGGCACAAGTGCTGATGCATACACAGAGCCTCATCCAGAGACAGCTCCTGTTCAGCACCTTCACCTGTACCCAAAGAGCAGTTTCCTTGCAAGCTTGGAAAAGATGACCATGGAAAACATAATTAAGAGTTCCTTTCATCTGAGTGCATCAAGGCTGGCATTCCAGTGTCAACAGAGTGGTGAAATTGTTGAGTATAGATCTACATTCTCTAGCAAGGGAAAAACAACACGCATTAGTTTTGATTTACGAGACTTGTGTATCTCTGCAGTACTTTCATAGAATATATTATTTCTCATAGTGGAATCAACTGTTTTGTGTTTTGCCTACTGCACATAAAATCCTAATGAAAACACAAGAGCTAAAGCTTTCTCTCCTCTGTTTGCAGGTTTTTGTCTGGATTGGGAAAGATGCTAATGAAACCGAACGACAGGAATCAGTTAAATCTGGTAAATCAAATCAACTTGGCAGAATTCTGAGGGAAGCAGCATCAATAGTGCTTAAACAAATTAAAACATATTGAAGAAGAAACGTAGTTCTGTTTCCAGTGTTGCTTAAAAGAGTTATTGAGCTTATTAGAATTTAACCCCAGAAAAGATTATTTTCTCCTTTAAATGTAATTTAAAACTCGTACATCTTGCTTATCTCTAAATTTACGAAGAGAAAAATTAATCAGAGCTTTTTAAAAGTGAATGTAGGAGAGCTCAGTGAAAAGAAACTGCACTGAAAATAAAATGAGGTATTACTGACCCAAACCCTAGAATGTATAGTCAAAGGAAAGCCAACAAATCCCCAACTGTCTGTATTGCCACCCTTGGAGGAGAAAATTCCTATTGCAGAACAATTCAAGACAATTTACCTGGAATGCAACTCCTTGAACAATCCTGTGTCATCTTTAGTGTGATTGCTTATACCTGAGCCTTCTTGATGGAATTGCTGGTAAAAATGCTTGCAGGCGTTCCTTTAAAGCAGCTAAGGTTGCCCTGCTGCATTTCCAGTAGGTATTGATGTTACACTGAGATGTCAGGGGATCTGTACTGAATGCGGATTCAAAGCTTTTACATGGCAAAAATGGGAATGAAGCTTGTGCATTTGCACTGCACCAGCAAATGTGTTCTCCCAGTCCAAAACCAAAACACAGTTGTATGGCAGTGCGCTGACCAGAATAATAATCACTGTTTTGACTCTTGTGGAAAATTCTTTCTCTGGCAGCTGGGAGAAATCAGCAATTACTCGATCATTTCATTACCTTTGAAATAATTGGATGGAATACTTTATTATAATAGCCCTGGGTTCTTTCTCTTGAGCTTTTGATGTATTTTTTATACCAAAGGAATTAACTAATATTTTACATGTTTTATTTCCCCGTTTTTAGCCAAACGTTATATTGAAACAGACCCTTCTGGCAGAGATAAGGGGACCCCCATCGTTATTGTGAAGCAGGGACACGAGCCCCCAACCTTCACGGGCTGGTTCCTGGCTTGGGATTCCAGCAAATGGAAGAACTGAGCTACCCAAGAGAGCTTCAGCTTCAAGCCAAAGAATCATGAGTGCACAACTATTTTCTAGTACTTTTAAGCATAAGCTTATGCAGCAGCACAATGCAGATGTTGTTACCCTTTGCTGAGCTTTGATATATTTATCTGAATAACTTAGCAGTTCTCAGTGCTGGATAGGATAAATGATAATTGTCAACTGAGGTGGGTGGGACTTTTCAGGTAGGAAATATGTAACGTATGAATTCTTCACAAAGAAGCTGTGGACCAGTTTATTTTACTGGGCTAAAATGGGCCAAATTCTGCCTTCCCTTAACAATTCAAACCAATGCCAAAGAAACTCCTTTAGTGTAAAGTCAGCATAATTTTTTGTGCATAATTTGGCTGGTATAGAATTTCAGATGATGCCTGATCCAGAGCTTTGCCTTGCAAAGGGCAAACAAAATGAGTATTTTGACAAAGCTGTTCTTAACACGTTTGTTTGCTATCCTTGGTCTAAATATTATACCTGGAGCTCTGGATTGTATACTTGTAAGAATATGAAGGTGCTTTGTGGTTGTTTGTTTGTTTGTTTTAAGATTCTATCTAACTCAATATAATGGATTTCTTTAGGTTTCTCTATGTAAACCAGCCTCCAGCTCTGGATCTTTTTAACTGAAGTTCTCATGCACATTTTAGGGAACTACTTTTTAGTGGAAGAAGTAACAGCTTCGAAATTACTTACTCTGCCTTAACCAGACTGCACTTAAGCCATGCTTTGCCTCGGTTGCCTTACTCAGCAGTCCCTTGTGCTTTCGTGGCATGGAGTTTGTTCACATTGTCAGGTATGGGATGTGTTTTCAATTCCTTTTCTAAACAGGTCTCGGTCAAATATCAGCAAGGAAACTTCTTGTTTCAGCAGCATTCCTGGGAATTTGGAGTATGAGGAAGCACCATATAGTAATTTTCTCTCAGATGCTGTTATTTGGGACTTCTTTTTTTGTATTCTGGTGAATTTAAGAGTGCATTTTCAAAGTATGTTTTTTAAGTTATAGTTTTGCCAGAAAAGTCTCCCTAAGGGCATTAGGAAAACTCCTGCTACAAATCTAGAGTGCTGCTTTAAGCATTTATCCTAGAATGCTTGTTTTAAACAGTTTGTACAGCAGGAAATCACGTCACTGTGGCTTTTTAATGGAAGCTTTTCAACACTTTTGTTGTTCTCATAAGATAGTTTGGAAAGTGAACATTTTAGTTATTTTTTCCTTTTTTTTTTTTATGACTGTGATTTTCAATCTGAGTAATGCAGTAGAGTGAATTTTGTCTGAGCTCATAATAACATCGACAAAAAATAAAGAGAAGCTAAATCAATTAATTCAGGGAGCTTTTTCAGCCTTAAACATTCATTTAAATCCTTTCTTAAATAACTGGGCTGTATCTGGATGTCATTTCATTTAAAATAAAATTATGAAACAGTACGTTATGTGCAAAACTGATTTTCTTATCTGTGACATTATTGCTCAGTGCACCCACTGACGTCTAGAAAACATTCTTAAAGAACAGCAGATACTTTCCTCTTTAGGTGGACTATGCAATGGGAGGTTGAGTGTGGGGGTTTGCTTGTTTGTTACTCTGAAGCTGCTTTACCCGACAAAGATCTATTTCTTCCCAGTAACTGAGAATTTGAGAACTGGGCACTTAGAAGTTATTAATTATTAGGCAATTCCCTGCTTGCAAAAATGACTGACTGCAGGAATGATGATTTTTTGGCAAGAGGAAATAGGACAGGTCTCGCTTTCTCTTTATAAGAGTAGAAGAGATGTCCTTCGTTTCTGGAAAGAGCACAAAGACCTTTTCAGTGACTCAGCTAGCACACTTCATACAGCCACTGAGCAGTCTGTGATTATCTCATGGTTGTCTCTGACATATGCATACAATTAGTTTTGAAAATTAACAGTTAGAGTAGCTCCTTAACCAAGGATTAAACAAGATTTGCTCTCATTCTACATCAACATCTGCCAGAATGCTGACAGCTCTGAACCCTATGCAGGCTGTCAGCATGTGCTGCGGCACTGTGAAAGCCTGTTTTCATCTCCTTTGCATAAGACAGAGAAGCTTTTGTGGTCTCCTGGCCCAAGCATTTTGGTCTGCAGTGCATTGTCCTGGCACACTGATTACTGATGTTGAGAAGAACACTGAGAGCTCATAACAGAACAATGTTTGCAATTGAGCTTTGCGCATGAGAGCTGCTCGTAACATTGTTCTTGGTTTTACTGGGGAGTGAGAATGTTTATTTTTCATATGCATATGTGTATGCAGTTCTTACAAAGATATATTTCTTTCCTTCTCTCTGAAGAAGACAGAACTGTGACTGCTGGGAAATACTGAAGATTAAGCTATTTTCAAGCAAGTATTTAAGCATGTTAACTTTATGAATAGGCATATCAAATACACATATTTATTGCAGAGTAAATAGAAAAAAATGCGCAGATGTATGCAGTAAAGTTAATTCAAGAATATGCTGCATATTGCATTATTATCAGAGAGTAACAGTATTTTCAGTCTATTCTGCATAGCAAATTTAGACCCTGAGTTAGCAGTTTCATTATGTTTCCAAACATCAAGTATTCATGTGGTCAAAAACACAGCATCACTAGTTAGTACAGTTTAATTGCAGAGAAAACATATTAGGAGTCCTCGGAGTAAATAGGACACTGCAATATTACATGCAGTATTGATAATTTACATAAAATATGTAATGTTAGAATATAACTACAGATTGCACACTGGAGAGGACACAGCCTCTGGAATTACTGCTCTAAACGCCTGTTTTGACCCACAGTACACAGTACTCTATTGCAACAGATCTACTGTAAATGATGATGCTAACTGCAGCTAAATTCAATTGAACAGTTTGATCTTACCACTTCAGTCTCACGAAGGCTTCACCTGCAACAATAAGAAAATGATAATGATAGTAGTGGGATAGTGGCACCATTTCTCACAGGAGAACTAAGGAATTGTACAGAAAAGACACTGCTTGATGGACTAAGTATGGGGTGCTCTCAGACACCTCTACAGGCTATAAGGACATTTCTTGTTACTAACCCCTTGCCCTGTGATCTTCTAGTCTTCATTTTTACAAGTTCTAAAGAGGCTAAAAAAATCAAGTATTTTATTTTACATGGACTGAAGTTGCTCTTGAGAGTCCAAAAGAAAAAAAACTGCTGCGGAATACAACTGCTTCCTGAGCAGCACATTGCTGTAATCGGACTTTTAAATTGAATCAAATGTAAATATATCATAGTATCATAGTATCGTGCGAGTTGGAAGGGACCTTAGAGATCATCGAGTCCAACTCCCAGGTTTCGAGCCCCCTGTGTAGCGAAGCGGCACTTCTACCCCCTGCGCCACAGGGGGGATTCGAACCCGGGCCCTCTGGTGACACAAGCAGCAGCTTATACCACTGCGCCACTGGGGGCACATAAAATAAAACCAGAGGTAGATCACATTCTAACATGCTGACTAATAGCTTTTTCTTGTTTATGAAGTGTAATTTTCTTTTTAGACAAAGAAATAATATACCTTTCCCTTATTCTGGCTAAGAATTTTGCAGCTAAAATCAAAGGAACTTTGATTTCATTGAAGTACAATCAGATCTTTAATCCACTACAAGTCCTTCATGTCTCATTACATCCTCTCTAGACTGGCCTAAGGATACTCTGACCTCCTCTGACTATTACTTCTGCTCAAGATCAATAAAACACACTCACACCAATTAAAGCTTCCAACATTCAAGAGGGAGAAGAGCAGGCCAAGGAGAATTAGGAGGCCTGCCGTGCCACAAAATTAGTTGCTGGCTCTGGCCTTCATTCTGTTGACATTCAAGCCTGTAGGAAAAAAATAAAGTCTGCTCCTGCCAAATAGAAAACATAAACTTTTATATTTTCTCCTCAGTACTAACAAACTCATCGATTCCAGATGAGCTGTTCCAAGGGGAACCAAGCTTCTCTCTAAATACATCCACATTTCCACTCTGCATGTGCTCTCCCTCCTCAAGACAGTGCTGCGAAGATACTGAGATCAAAAAACTTAAACATTGTACCGCCATAATTAATGTGGGCTTGCCTGTAAATGAAACAAAAGCATCAAGTGAAAACACTACTTTTTATTGTTTGGTTTGGCTACAGATCATTTGTTCAGTAAATAAGCAAATGCTTCAGAACATTACCTGGGTAGAGGCATGCAGGGCCAGGGAAGATGTGTGCCATGTTTCTCTGGGAATACACCAGGCATTGGGACACTGTGAAACAAATAGTTTTCTTTAATACTCTTTACTGGATTTCACAGGGGTTGGAAATACTTAACATCAAAGCTGAATGCAATCAGCTGGTTTTTACCATAATTTACCTAATGGTTGACTCTGCTTTATTCATCTGATTTCCTTCCCACAGTAGAACCAGCAACAAGCTTGTGTGAAACAGATTATTGCTAGAAGGACTGTAATATAAATTTCCCTCCAGGCTTAGATTTTCACAGAGTAGGTTCAGAAATGTCAGACTTTTCCATTTCACAAGCTGAACAGGACCATCTTTACTGGTGCCAAAGATGGTTGTCCTTCCCACATCAACCGGCTTATATCCTACTGGTCTGTATCAGAGGTTAACCACTGTGATAGGGGAAGAGAAGATTAGCAGTGACTGCCTTGTCAACAAGGACAACAGACTGGCACTGAAAATCCTATGTTCCCAGTCAAGAGTAGATAACTTGTCTTATGATCATATAATCATTAAGGTTGGATAAAGCCTCTAAGATCATCTCTTCCAACAGTCAGCCCATCACGCTGCCCACCTGTCCTTTCCTTAAACACCTCCAGGGCTCTACCACTTCCCTGAGCAGTCTGTTCTGATGCATAACCAGTTTCTGAAAACAAATTCTTCCAAATATCCAAACTGAACCTATCCTGGCACAATTTAAGGCCATCTCCTCTTGTTCCATCACTGTTACCTGGGAGAAGAGGCCAACCTCCACCTCACCATAACTTCCTTTCAGGTAGTTGTAGAGAGCAACTTGAGATGTTGTAGAGATCATCAACATGTACTAACGTTGACATGTCTAAGCCTCTGTGAATTTCACTGTGCTTCTGGATGCAGTTAATAAGAGCAGATGAAGCTGGGATCACCTAGTCCAACCATTAACCCATGCCTGTGACCACTCTAGGCTACGGCCCTCAATGCCACAACTACACTCTTCTTGAACACCATCACGGAAAGTGGATTCATCACCTTCCCAGGCAGCTTGTTTCAATGCCTGACCACTCCTTCTGACAAGAAATTTTTCCTAACATCCAACCTGGCTAATGTTTGCTGGTAGAAAGGCCATGGAACTGCACCAACCCAGGATGAGGTAGGAACATCCCTGAGGAGGTGCTGGGGCGCTCCAGCATCCATTACCTAAATACCCAACCTGTAAGTACTCTCTCCAAGTGCTGCCCTGGCCCATTGTGACTCTCTCCTGCTGGCCCAAGATATTGAAATCTTAGCATAGGCTGCAAGGCACACAACCAACTCCCTTAACACTTTTTCTTAAATCAGTTCTTCAACTTAGTAGGAAGACATAATCATGAGCTTTTAATATACTCAAAGCTCCAGGTGACCTTTACCAAGACTGCGTGAAGAAAGGTGGTAGAAAATTTTTGCACGCATAAAACAGCAGATGAGGACTTTCACAACCTGTATTTCCAGTGAATCCCTGTGTAACCTGAAGTAAATCACTCAATTTCTGTGCTTCCCATCTCCACCTATTATATGAGGATTTCTTCTATCCTTCTACTGTTTATTTAAACTGTGCTGTCTTTTATCATGTGTTTGCACAATTCTTGACCTAACAGAGTCACTTCTCAGTGCTGCCACCCTGTATGTACTGATCATAATCCAGACAGCTGCTGGGTTATTACTGTCAAACAGCACAGACCTGCTCAGAGCAAAAACAGACAATGCAAGATACCAGCCCCTTACTGGGGACCTCTCTGTGCTGCTGGGCAGGTTTACTAAAGGAATTCTGGGGCAGAAGAGAGAGGGCTGGAACATCCTCAGCTGGAGAATAAAGACTTTATGATATAAACCAACACAAGCAAAAATAAAAACCCTAGCAGCACAGCTACTTGTCAGAGTACCCTACAAGTCACTACTTCAGGTGCATCTGTTAGGTCCACATGAATTCCTCTCCAGATCAGAAGCAGCTGTTCTGGCAAAGGTAAGTGTGAGGGGATGAGGCTTAGCTGTGTTTAAAAAAGAACAGCAAATTCCTCAGGTTCCTCTTTACTTTTACATGGGAAGGAAGAATATTTGCTCTTCTGATGCTGTTGATAAAGCCAAAAGGCCTCTCCGCAGTGCAGCTAATTTTATTTCTGTTAAGTGGTATCTTCTGGGCCGCTCAAAGACTGGCTGCTGTACTGGATCTTTCTTCTTTTAACACTGAATTATACTGGGGAAAAGACATCTGGCGACATAGCTCCAACTTAGAAACTAAGAGTTGAGGGCTTCTGTTTGCTGCTAAGTATATGAAAACTGAGAGGACCAAAAGGTGTCTGCTGACTACAGATGGCAGGATTAAGGTGACTACGGAATATCTTGTTCATTTTCAGGCTTTGTTTTTGCATTTCGATGGTATCTCCACCACTGAAGTATCTACTAGCTGTTTATTTCACGTAAAAGGGAGAATGTCATGATTCTGTAACAACAAAAGGTTGGAACTAGCGAGTATGCAGCAATTACAATTGGTTCTCAGTTTTATCTCAACTATGAATTTTCACAGGTCTGAAAGATGAAGGAAGATGTATATGCTGCTTGTGCTAGAGTGCTGGGTCTTCAATCAGTCCCCAGCCACACTGATCTTAATTGCAGTGCTGCTCACCAAAAAAAAACCATTTCTGTGGATCAGTACTGAAATGAAATGCCAAGTAAAAGGGCTGAGTTTTGAAGTGAAACTTAGCAGGTGGGACCTCTAAGAATAGTATAGTTCTAACAGGAAGCTCTACAGTTTCAGAGGTTTTCTGCTGTTAAAATGAGAAGAGGGATGCAACCATTGGCACACCTTAATGCACTCTCATACTTCTGTTGAAGATTCAAATTGGACTTGTATATACTCACATGCTGCATGCATCATGTATCTCTTTATCAGAAAGCCAGACAATTCTAAGCATGAAGAACTCCCTAAATTCTGTTACACAGAATCACAGAATCACAGAATGACCCGGGTTGGAAGGGACCTCAAGGATCATGTAGTTCCAACCCCCCTGCCTAGCAGGGCCACCAAACATACGTCTTTACTAGATCAGGTTGCCCAGAGCCCCGTCCAACCTGGTCTTGAACACCTCCAAGGACGGGGCATCCACAACCTCCCTGGGCAGCCTGTTCCAGGACCTAACCACTCTCCTATTCTGTTCCTTCTTTTCTTCTTATAGTATGTTAGTGCTTATTTTTCTCCTTATGTCGAGAGGTTTTATTTATTTTCCTTTTACAGTTTAAAAGTAGAAAGGCCTCAAATGGAATAAGTAATTGAGGAATATATCTATGCACATCTTTCCAGCATCCTGATGCTTCTTCTGTTTCCATAATTTCTATCTGACCTCTTCCTAATCTTCCCTCTGCATCCCATCTTGGCAGAAGGTGCAGAGGAAAGCCTCCAAAGACATGATGGCAGTCATGGGGTTTACCCTTGCAGAAATCTGAATTACTGGCTGTGTTGTACTATTCTCTTCATCCACTGACTCCACTTAATGTGGCAGGATTAAAACTTCAGCTACACAATCTGTTCTTCCTTGAGTTGGTATGTCTGCATTCCTGACTTTGTTTAAACCCTGTTTCTACCCAGCATGCCTATGATTGGCTTTCAAATCAATTTTTAATTGACTTACCTTGTGAACTTCAGCAAACAGTAGGCCCAATCCTGCATCTGATTGGCAGATTTACTGTTAATATAAAAAGAAGAAATGCTGACCTGATAAGACCTTATTCTAAAGTACAGATGAGCAATGAGCTGAACTTACAGCTCCCCACCCACGCAATGTTTGTCTTCCCTGCCCTTTAATCCTCCTTTTTTCTTTGTTTGTTTCTTCTTTTTTTTCCCCACCTAAACATAATACAGGCTTGTGAGCACCCCAGGATAAGGACTGTGTTTACATAGCACACAATAACAGACTCTCATTTCTCATTAGAACTCTCAATGCTGCCACTGAAAACAGTAACTACATTTTTTTGCTGAAATTGTAGAAACTGCAACAAATACCCAACACTTACCGAAGTATCAGACACCCACTATGTCCCCGTGTAACAGACTGAAACCTCTGTGCAGCAGTTTCAGCTAGTTGGTGAAACCAGCTCCTTTGGTTGTACTGAGACTTTGTAGTTCTTATCACCTGCAGCCAAAATACTTTCTTCAGCTTGAGAAAAGTCCAATCTAGAATGCTTAGCTGTAGTTCACGTTCTGCTGACTGAGGTATGATTTTAATGCTAGTAATCAAAGTGAAGGGGGAGTATTTGTGCTCTCTTCCCTCTTGTAAAGCTGATTTTTAACACTGTTCTGATATAAAATACAATCCAATATATTGGTGAAAATCCAGATTTGTTCAGAGACTGGATGTGGCTGCCATACACCTATAAAAGCTGCAGGCTTGCTGCTACTACATCATGGTCTCTGTGTGTGTTTAATTACACCTTGGAGTGCAGTTGGGTTAGATGAAGGACAAGGAAAGGAGGTCTTGGCTCAGAACTCCCAGTTCCCAATAAATCTGCAAATGGAACGCTAGTCCTTGGAAGCAGTGAACTGTGATACATACCACTCTGTGAGCAAATGCATGTCTAGAGATGCTTACTGGCCCCAGCTAAGTATTTCCCCCTGTGTGCTTCTGTTATCTACTGCCAAAGAGATACAGGTCTGCCTAGTGATTTTCTGAAAACAATTGTACAAGGGCTGCACAAAGATGGTGCTGGAGGGAAATGACGCAAGCGCTGGTGAAGATGAACATAGCAGACTGCTCATAGAAAACAGATACAGTCCAATGAGCACCTATGGCTTACACCATTATCTGTTAGAGCATTATCTTGTGCTATTTATCTTCAGGAACATTTTTAATCTATTAATTATGTTGTAAAATAACTGTTTACAAGCGTAGTTGTAATTTATGACAGAAACTCATATATATTGTTGCCTCCTTTGGCCCATTAGAACAACATTGTACCTGTAGAGGCAGTAGGTCTTTATTTTACTCATCTAAGAAAGATGGGAGCTATTGGTAATAGGTGAACGGTTGGACTGGATGATCTTTTAGGTCTTTTCCAACCTTGGTGATTCTATGAAAGAGATGCTTTCAGAATGCCAGAGAATAGCTAGATCCCCTATATGTTTTTCTGTAGATGACCAGGACTTATCAGGAGCGCTAGTAAGATCCTATTATTAGAACTGGTAAATCATACAGCAACTGGCCTAGTATTAGATATGAAGCTTGGCAACCCTGCCTGCGGCTGGGGGGGTTGGAGCTTGATGATCCTTGAGGTCGCTTCCAACCCAAGCCATTCTATGAACAGTTGGAGATCATGAAATAAATAGTTGGTGCACTTTTTCATTGTCTCAGTAGTGATTTATATTAGTTGTCACCTTTGAGTATCAAGCTCAAGAAGCTACAACGTTATCACTACATTACATACAACATTAAATACAACATTACATACCGAGGCAGATAGAGCAGATTTTTCAGAGCCCTCCTGGGTCTTTAGGCATATCTTCTATAAAATATTTCCATTCACTGTAATCTCTATGTAACCATTTTTTCTATTGCTGCTGTATATACGCTGGTACAAAGTTAGCACAGATCAACAGCTTGTTTGTTTTTACAACAGAGCTTGTATACTGGATTCCCATCTTTGAGTTTCCTTTTGGATATAGGCAGTTCAGAAACACGAAGCATGTATTTAAAACAAATAACTGTTGCAAGTAGATGGGTTATTATGAAATAAGTGGGTTAAATTATTGTTTCATCCTACAAGCTACCACTTAGTTATGTGTCCAAATGATGAGATGCTATTTTCCTTTTTTGCTTGACTCCCAGTGGAAAGAACCTTTCATAACGGTACACAGCAAGTGCGTATTTGTATGTCTAACTCCTCATAATTTATTGTAACTACATCTCAAAAGAGACACTGATGTCATAAAGCAATCCAATTTCTGCAGATCTTGTGAAGATTCACGGTTAGCAACTACATGTGCCCTGTGCTCACACCATTAAACTAGTGAAACTAGAGGAGCAAAACCCTTTACCAGTATCAGTCATAAAAAGCCTCAGTCACAACTTCCATCCTTCCTCCACTACAATTAATCAACTGAAACACGACTTCATAGAAAAATGAATCTTTCATTCTGCTATTAAGAATCTGTTTTTCCCTTCTCTTATAAACCCAGCGAACTTCACCACCCTTTAAGAGTTAAATACAAAACGTTGACAAAATTCTCTGGAGGAAAAAGAAAGTAACTGCAGTTTTCTGTGTAGTTTTCTTCACTGTTGCTCTGTGCTAGCAATAACAGAGCAAACAGCAGTATCTGATTTACTGCAGGCATCTCCTTTACTATGGAGTTGGGAGATTATCTTCATATATTCAGTTTAGTTAGGCAGGAACAAAGTAAAGCAGATATTACCCTCGTATTTGAAATAGCACTTTTAATCTGCTTGCAAACTGCTTGTATTATATTAAGGAAAAATGATATGCTTAAAAACTGTGCAACCTTCTTCAAAGAAAGCATTGTGAGGAAATGGTAGCGTATTGTGATATCTCAACTTGATAGGGTTTTAAATAGAGTAACTCTAGCATACAGAAATAAAGCTCAAAGAGCACACAGTTTTTGTGTGTTGGGGGCGAGGAGGGGTGAATGCTGGGGAACTGATAAATCTCTTGGAAGCAGTGCTATAGCTGATGACATTTTTGAACAGCAGCCCTGTGATCCCAGCAAGAGCTTGTGTGCCTCAAGTCAGTAGTTCTGGGAAGCAAAGAAAATGGTGGCACAAACGTGGTGGGTGCGGGGAGTAGTGGGTGAAATGTTTGTTATTGTAGTTTAATATATGCACAGTGCTATCAGTACAAAGCTGCTGGAAAAAAAAAATGTGCGAGCCAAGGCTGTAATGCTTGTACATACTATCACAAGGAGATTGTTTTTTTGTGTCTCTCATGGTCTTACCTCCCAAACTGAAGGGTTAAGGTAGGAACTACTTTTTGCATTTCTTTTTTAGAGGCAGCTGCCTTTTAATGAGGTAGGGATATGGAAACTGAAAACTGGGGGCACCTGCAAAAATAATGCTTTCTTCTACTCATTCAACTGCCCCATAACTACTTGTATGCCTGGGCTTAGAAACTGTGATTATAACCTCTGAATGTATAAACACAGGATGGATGTTCAACCTTCAGTTATTTGCTCCCAGTAAATGAAAAAATCAGTACAGTGGGGAGTCTGGTGATACAAGTCCTTACCATAGAGACTCTGTGGGAGAAGCTGCCAATGTGCTGAGTTCCACCTGACCTCAGGAAGAGCGTGTGCTACCCACATGTATCCATCCACACAGAAAGGGGTCAGCTGGCCCTCGGTGCTCTGCAGACCTGGTGTCTCTGCCGCTACAGCTGTGCTATAGGATGAAATGATTGAAATGCACAGAACTCAGAGGATGGAGATTATAGTATCAGTCACACAGACATATCACTTTCTACCAGGATCAAGGAAAGTTATGAGTTGGTGCTGTTGTGTTTCTATGTGTATTTTATTCTTTTTTTTTTCAATTAACACACCTAAGCAGCATTCAAGATGCAACTCAGAACCAGTATCAAAGAACAAGGCTTTTAGTTTGTTAGCCACCTACACGACATAATGTTTATATATGAACATGAAAGCTCTAAAGCATAAATGTTAAGACTTCATGGTCTTGTATGTATGAAGTCAGAATAGGCTTAATTAAGTGGTCTGATCGGAGTAGTAGCTTAAACTGTAACACACAGCAATTCCATCTCCTGCTGCTCTAAACTGTGTTATTTACTGTGAAAAAATAAATCAGATTTTCTACCACCGACTACTTTCTAATAATCAAAGCAAAATAATCCACACAGCTTGCAAGTTGTACAATAATTCAGCAGACATAGGAAAGATGATAAAAGACTTCTCTGTGCAAAACATTTTGTACGTCAATGTAAGAGACTGTCTTAAGAGCAAAACTTCATGTTTTCCAATTTGTCAGCAATTTTACTGTTACTGTTGATTTTCAGAACCTACCATAAAACCGCTACGGTATTTTAGGCAGGAACCAGATCCTTTAGAAACAAAGAATCCTCAAAACAGAATAGAAACCTCAAAACAATACATTTTTATTGATAATCTCAGATTTAGGGATTGGGATCTTGGATTAGGTGTTGGGATCCTATTACTGTATGCCAGCTATAGGTAGCCAACTGTACTTTGCAGCAACGTCATTCTCCTAATGAGTTAGTATGAAACTCACAGTATACACAGTAGATATGAAGTGAGAAAGTAAGGATCAGTATGTGAAATAGCCCAACACTAAAATTAGCTTCTTTCTTACTTTGTATTACAGGCTTCACATTCTTTTCCCATTCAGTTTCCTCATACATACACTTTGCAATTATTGTCACTTGTTTAAATAAAAGACCCCTTTCAACTACATGCTAGAAAAGGTACTAAGTGTACTTCATGCTTTTTTCAGTCTAAGTTTCTACAGGTTAATCAAAGCCTTGCTTCACCATCATCTTCAATTATTAAAGGCTGAATGTGTCAGCTTTCTTACCCTCCCACTAATTTAGATACCATTACTCCCTTCATAACACCTGGAACACCTGCCCAGTCTGCACATTTGACTTCTAAAGAGGCATGAAGTGTAGGGAGGAGCTGATCAGCTTGGATTGCTATTTAATAGCTATTTTGCAGTAGTGCCTACAGGCATTAATTAAGATCAAGGCACTAAACACTAAGAAGACTCACAGTGAAGAACAGTACCTGCCCCAGAGAGTTCACAATTCAGTTTACAGCAAGTTATAACAGGTGAATAAAATAAATGTAGGGAAAGGAATCAGATCAACTGACTTCTCCAAGTTTTAGCCAGCAGATCACCTTCACGTACATATTTATAAACACAGATATGCTCACTTTGCTACAGATGGTCATTCCTCTCTAACCTTAATCGTTTAATTATCACTCTGATGTCATAAAATTCTTCTTCCAAAGAAACATGTAATCTTTTAAGATATCAGATATGCCACACTGTAGAAAATCATTGGTTCTGCACCATTCCCTTTTCCAGGGCACTGAAATATGTTATTATGTATTGACTTTTTCAACAAGGCAATAGATAAAAGCAGCATTACTGCATTTCATATTAAAAAATCTGAGTATCTCTAATAAAGGTAGTAGCTAACCCATGTTCTCCTTGCGGAACTAATTACAAATGGTTATTACAATGCTTCATGAAAGTGGTTTAAGGTTTCAATGGCTGATAGGCTGATTAAATAAGTAAACAATTGTATAGGCGGAAATAAAGCTCAAGTTGATTTACGTCAGGTGGTCAGCTTTTATGAATAAAACCATTATTTGTGGTAACGTTCCTTAATAAGGTTTTTTTTTTTAATCTGGCTTCCAGGATCTTCAAATTACTGAGCACTGTCCTTGAAATGATGTGGGCTGAGTTCTACTGATGCTTTTCTGTCTGTGCTCCATATGCTACTTTAAGCAGTAACTTTGCTGTTTTAAACAGGATTCTAGCAGGTGTTTTAACACGTTAATACCACTGAACCACGAGTTGTCTACGCTGTGGCATTTCTGATACTGTACAACGTCCTGCTATACAACTTTGCTCTTTTACACACTGTAGCTGCGATTTAAAACATAAACTGCAATGCTTTCAACGGAAAAGTACGTAACTGCTAGAAAATCCTTAAACACCCCTCCTTTTCAGCAGCTACATCAAAGAACAGGGAACCGCTGGCCACGCACTCCTGAGGCTCAAACAGAACTCCCAGCCTTCCCTACACGGCGCCACACTGAAATTGCCCCGCACCGACGCGAGGAAATCCCGGCCTCAACATGGCGGCCGCCCGCAGCGGGGCGGGGAGACAGGTCACGTGGGCAGCGCCGCGAGGCTGCCCGCTGGGGGAAAGCGGAGCGGCGGGGCTGCGCGTGCAGCACGTTGCTAAGCGACGGGGGGACGGTCGGTGGCAGGGCGGGTTGGAGCTGCAGCCCCACCTACCGCGAGGACGCCTTGCGGCTGCCGGAGCCGAGCGTTGCTGCTGGGTATCCCCCCGGGCGGTGTAGGGTGAGCTGCGGTGCGAAGAGCGGGTCGTGCGCTGTGAGGCGCCACAGAGCCGCTTCCCAAGCGCTTAGGGCGGGGCGCCCGCTTGAGTGACGGCAGGCGCAGCCCGTGGGCTTACGCAGCTCCGAGAATAGGCGAGATCGCCGGCACCGCCCGCGCTGTGGGTGGAGAGTACAGAGCAACCGCGAAGGCCACCAACGCCTCATCGCCCTGCTCGTGGGCTGAGGGAGCTGAAACGGGGTCCGCCATGAGTGGCTGGAGCTGCTAGCCAATCGGCGAGGCGAAGCGCGCTTTTATCCCCGCCCCCCGCCGTGCGGAGAGACCAATGAGGGACGCGGGGCGGGGCGAGCCGGGCTAGGCGCGGGCTGGGCGCTGCTCTGCTGGCAGAGGGTTGGGAGCTGTAGTGGTGGTAGCTGTGGTGGTGGCGGTACGGAGGTGCGCGACATGGAGGCGCTGGCGGCTTTAGCTTCGTTGCGCTGAGGGACGGGGCCGAGCGGTAGGCCGGAGGGATAGGGCTGGGGGGAGGCGGTGGCGGTAGTGATAGTGGCGGCATGCGGCAGGGAATGCGGTTGCCCGCCGCGCTGCAGTGTCGGTAGCGGCCACCGCTGCGTTGCGGGGCTGCAGAGCCCGCAAGGCCGGGCTGGGTGGGGAGCGGTTACGGTCTCGCTGCCCGCGGTTGGGGCGGTGGCGGCTCCGGGTCGGGTCAGGCGGGAGTAACGCTGTGTTTGTCGCCGCAGGATCGGAGCCGAGAGCGGCCGTTGGACCCCGCCCGTGGTAGTGGCAGCGGCAGCGCGCTGTCACCTCGCCGCCCGGCGATGGGGAATGGACTCTCGGATCAGACGCCGATCCTGTCCAGCCTGCCTTCTTTCCAGTGCTTCCATATTGTGATCTTGGGGTTGGATTCCGCTGGGAAGACGACCGTGCTTTACAGGCTGCAGTTCAATGAGTTCGTCAACACCGTCCCCACGAAAGGATTTAATACGGAGAAAATCAAAGTGACTCTGGGCAACTCGAAAACGGTCACGTTCCACTTCTGGGATGTGGGCGGCCAGGAGAAGCTGCGGCCTCTGTGGAAGTCTTACACGAGGTGCACCGACGGTATTGTGTTTGTGGTGGACTCCGTCGACGTCGAGAGAATGGAGGAGGCCAAAACCGAACTTCACAAAATCACGCGGATATCTGAAAATCAAGGAGTGCCTGTCCTTATAGTCGCTAACAAGCAGGACCTGAGAAACTCTCTGTCACTTTCTGAAATCGAGAAGATGTTAGCGATGAGCGAGCTGAGTTCTTCAACTCCCTGGCATTTGCAGCCAACCTGTGCAATCATCGGGGATGGACTCAAAGAGGGACTGGAAAAACTATACGATATGATAATTAAGCGAAGGAAAATGTTGAGGCAGCAGAAAAAGAAGAGATGAGTTCTGTTTTGACCTTTCTATTTTAGAGTAGTTACGTGGTCAAAATTTGACATAAGACAGCTTCCAAACCCAGGCCTGCTTGTTTGGATGCCGTTAAGCTTAGTTACATTAAACAATCAGTTGCACAACCTTGCCTTGTGGAAGGCACTGTGCCCATGGAACTTCTTATTTTGTTTTTAAATAGTCTCTTCTGAGTTTATGGCTCTGCATTATTTCAGAAGCCCTAATAGATGATGTAATACTACCAGGAAATGGATGGATGGGTGGGTATATGTGACATGGATGTCTAAATAGCCAAATAAGACGAGGGTTTTCTGCTTAGTGTTGTACTCCTGCGTTTGAGGGTGCCTCTGCAAGCGATTTGCATTGAAGGTGTTCTGTGTTTTTGAACTAATGCTCGTAAGTGGAGTGTTTAGGTGAACATTATACAGCTTTAAAAACATGTATGAAGCTAGTAACCCATTATTTCAAGAGGCTGTTTTTTTTTTTATCTCGTTTGGGGATTTCTATGGAAGCTTGGCTACATGTGTAGGGTGGGTTTTGATTTGGCACCTTTTGAAATTGACTCACGTTCAGTTCAAATACTTGAAGCTTTAGGTGCTGTGAGTTTTTCAACTGAGAGAAGAGACTTTTTTGACAAGGTAAAAAAACATAAGCAGCACGTTGGAGCATGGAAAAGTGATTTCCCAACATATAGCATGTTTTTCATACGTAAGGTTTTTTTCTTTTTTTTTTTTAGAAGTAGCCATTCGTCCTTATACGCTAAATCAGGTTTAAGCTAATACTCAAAATTAGTAATTTATTTTTGAATGATGAGCATTATGTCCTTGATCTATCCGACTCAAAGTAAATTAATAGCAGTAAAGGAGCTGTAAAGAACAACTTAGGCTGTTGTGGTTCTAACAATCGCAACGTTCGCTCTGTTAGTGACTTTTTTTGGCAATAAAAACAAATCATAATGAAGTAAAGCTGAAGTAAAACTTAGCAGAGCACTTCTTGTATCTCCCCAAAATACCCATTTTATTAAAGTGGTATTGCTATGTCACTTCAATGTATGGTTTTTTTTTCTTTTATTTTTTTCTCTCCTCCTGTCGTGGCTCTTATTAAAGTATTTTGTGGTTAGGAATGTAATAATGCTTTATACACTCAAAACATTTGACACTACTGGGAGGGAGGGAGTGGGGGAAGAAGATTTTCAAGATGGGCCTGTGTTCTGCTTTAATTATGCTTTAAGCTGTTCTTGTTTACAGAGTGTGCAAACAGTGTTAACTGGGCAGGATAGTGCTTGACAGAAAAGGGAGGGTAGTTTTTCTTACTGGTACAGAGCTTCAAGTGACTCTTTAGATACTTGGTTAGCAACTAAAAGGGCTAAAACAGAGCCTGGATTTTTAGGACTAACTTTAGTGGTGCTGTAAAAAAATTCATCAGAATGTTAGATTCTCTTTAAACTTTCGTTAGAAACATTGAATTAAAAAAAAGAAAGAGAGTAAAATCTATTTCCTCCTCTTACTCAACCAGCAATGTAATAATACACTTTCTTACCTGCTGCCACGTATTAGGAGGATGACGGCTACAAACCTGAATGTCAATCAATGTAACTTAAATAGGTTTTAGGGAAAAAAAAAAAGTCAAATTTTTTAATCAGCAGCTGTTTGTCCATGAGGTAACCAAAAATGCACTTTAGTGTCTTCAATAAAGGAAAGTGACAGCTGTATTTTTTTTTTAATGATATCTTGGTCCTTTTTGAATAAACTGAAGTAGCTTCCAGTGGAGCTTTTGTATGTTGGTTATATATGTACCTGCACTGGTGACATTGTAAGTCACTTACTCAAGTAATGTCTATATTTATAGAAATGTGGATGACTTCTTAAACCTCAATAAACAACTCAAAACAAGGCGACAGAGAAGGTGTCTGACTTGTGCTGCAGTGATATATTCTCCTCAACCTCTGTGTACATATTGATCCTATTAAGAATAGAAGCGTTCCCGTCGAAAAACAAAATCTTATAAATGTGGGAAGAGTCAAAAATGCCCCAGTGTTATAAACTGTAGATACCTCGTTAACACCTTTAAATCGGTGGTGTATCTGTATGCTCATAGAAGAAATATTAACTATGCTAACTCCTTTCTGAAGTGATGGATCTTGCATAGTTTGAAAAAGCCTTATATATGTGAACCTATCTTGTGTTATTTATAGTACTGGAGAGATAATGTGGGGCATTTATTTTGTATGCACAGGTTGTACTGATTTTTGTACATTGGCAAAATTATGTGGCAAAATTGGAAGTTTCTAATTTGTTTTAGGTCTCTAATGAAGTCAGGACGCGTCTCATTTAGAAACCTGCAGATCAAAATTTAACCTTGAATAAGAATATCCAAACCATTCTCACAGTTCCTTCACATTGCTGAAAGTACATCAAAATGTAGGTTGCTCACGGTGGATCTCAAGAGATGCTTGTTCTTTAGCATTGTGAATCTTGGGTGCAATTGGTATCATCTAGCTAACTCTTCCTATCATGTGCATAGCACTGTTAGGTTAAGGAAGCTGATGTGACAGGTTGGTTTGATTGTTTGTTTGTTTTAATACTCAGGATGCAAACTATAAAATGCAAAGTAATTATTACTTCAAATGTTCATTAAATTTCTACAGGGAATAGCTGAAAAGGCACCCTGCCACATAAAGGCCAATCGTGTTATGTTCTGCATATTGAACATGCTAGTCTTTAACCAGTGACAGCGTCCTTGAACTCCTGTATATGTATAATGGCTTCAGTGCATAATTTTAACTACAAAGACATGACTGATCTTTACCCAGCACTCTTCTTTGGAGGAAGTGGTCAAGAGAAGGTGGAGAACTGTGTTCTTTGAGTGACTTGCTTGTTATTTTCTAGTGTTTGACACTGGCTTAGGAGGGGGGGACAGCAAGTGGAGGGTGAATTACATTGAAGATATACCTGTATCTGTACTAGAACTATTTGGCTGTGATACTGCAGGACCTCCTGAGTATTGTATTCAAATATGACCGTAGCCGTACCTCCAAAATTGTGTTCTGTATTACTATGACAAAGTTACTGGTCATGAACAGAGCAGTGATTGCAATAGAGCATTTAGCACTTCACTGGTGTGTGTCAGAAAACCTTTGAGAGAACAAGTATACGTAATTTTGTTATGGTGTTGGAGTTATGCCAAATGCTAAGTGTTGCTAAGATATGCTTCTAATGATACTATTCTTCAAGGTACTGGCTATGGTAAAGACCTGATAACTGCTTCTACTTCAAGAAGGCATGGGAATGCATTTAGGTTGGCGCAGCACTGTTAGAAACAGGCGGTAAGCTCTTTTTACCTTAACACTGCCCTCATGGAATTACAAAGGTCGTTACGCCATTGCCTCAGCTGTATATGGATATAAAATCATTTAAAGTTGGCTGGTCTTCAGGGTCAGGTCTCTGTTTTCTAGCTGCATAACTGTATATTGACTTCCTTTCAACTGAAATAGGCTGTTGGGCTAAATGTGCGTTTACATTTGAAAAATACAGATGCTGCTTTCTCCAGCAAGGTGATGGATGAAAAGTTGCTCTCTGAATTTTTACCTTTTGTTGAGTCCCAGTTGATCCTTTCCAAGTGGCAAGTAGTAGTCAGTCCCTGCTCTGCAAGCTGCCTTGGTGAGATGCCCCCTAGTCCTGTAGGGGCTGCTGGCTGTGCTGGGGTGCTCACAGAATGACAAGCAGCTGTCAGCAGCTGATGAACCCTTCTGGGTCCCAAGAGAGCTGTGTGATGGCATCTGCTTGTGTCTTGGGTCAGTTGTTTACAAGAGAGCAGGGTGTCAATGAGCAGCTGGCTGAAACTTTGTTGAAGAGAGTGCAATTTCTGGCTTCTGAGGAGAATCTGGATGCTGCATCGGTACTATAATGAAGGAATTCATACAGGAGAGTGAAAAACGTAGGCAGTCTGAGTATACAATATATAGCTAGCATGCAGGCTTAGTTCAGAGAGGTTAATAAGTGCCTGCTCATAATGCTATGTTCCTTTGGCTTGTTTTGAGAGGGAAATCTAGGAATGGCTGAGTGCTTTTTGGAGCATTGTTGTCACTGTGGTGTGACTCATTTGAGAGGGTCACAACTCAGCCGTGCTCTGGGAGCCAGCAGCCTCATGTTCCTGAACCAAAGCCACTGCTGTTGCTGCAGGAAGGGATGTCTGGGGAGCTGTGGGCATGGTTTTGTGTATGTTTAGTCTGGGCGATGAGGAAAGCATTTTGTTAAGATTCCTACTGACCTATAGATGTGAAGACCTGTCTCTCTCTCAGGATTTTGCAGGCTGTGGTTATTTTTAGAAGCGGTGCAGTGCTGCAGAACTGTGTGCATAAACGATGTGTGTTTTGAAACAGAAGGGAAATATGCAGTCAAACTTCACAGCGGGGTGATTCCTGGGGTTACCACATGGGCTACATTGTTCCCTCCTATCTAAGAACAAAATCAAGATGTAGTGCGCAGCTGCTAGGCTGCCCTTCTTTGAAGGGTTAGGTGGTCCTCTTAAATCAGTTGTAAAGAAGTAAAAGTGCAGTTCCCAAGACCTAACTGGGAAAAAGGAAAAAGAAAACAAAACAAGACCAAAATATCCTGAGCAGCAAACTAGGGACAGGAGCCAACCTACCTTGACAGCTCCTGTTTCATCGTGATTGATGTGAGGTATGGCCTGCTCACTGCCTGGCCAAGCTGACTGCACAGTCGTTCACTTTTCATATGTTGAATTTATTGAAAGGCAAGCCCAACATCTGAGAACCTAGGCAGAGAGGCCAGGCTGTGCTTCTAGACTAAGTGCCTGCTTGTAAACAGCTCAGGAAGGTAAGATGCTAATCCCTGAGCCACCAAGATTACACCTTCTTAGTTCCAGCTGCTCCTCCAGGCTGAAGAGCTGAAGATGACAACATACTGAATGTTAGAAAAGAAAGGGGAATCATATTATAGAATGGTTTAAGTTGGAGGGGACCTTAAAGACCTTTTAGTTCCAACCCCTCTGCCATGGCAGGGTTGCCACCTTCTAGATCAGCCTGTCCAGGTTTCCATCCCAGAGGAGGCTGGGTGCAGTTGTTAGCTGGGAGTATGCAGAAAGGGAGTATTGGAAACTGTTGGACCTCACTAGTTGTTCAAGACATTGAAAGCTAAGGGAAACATATACTTCTAGGCTGTTTAATTGGTTCTAAATATTCATTCTTTCATGCGCTGAAGCTTTCCTATTACTGAATGAAACAATGCCTCATTTAAGAAAGCTACCTAATCGTTCATTCATCTCTGGTCAGGCTGACAGAGGGTAGGCCCATGGGTGTGGGGACACTGGCTGGCATACCAGCTGCCGTGTCTGGGGTTGTTTCCAAGAACAGCAGGAGTCTGGTTCAGCCGAGGTGAAGGCATGAAGCCTGGTGATATGAGGTGGTCCAGTACAGCCACTAGCCCTGCAGCCCTGGCACTTATCTCCCGTTACCATTTTATGAATGATAAACAAAAATAATTTCTTTCAGACTGCAGCATTTCCATCTTTTTCTGTGCCAATGTCATTTGCCCTGAAAGCTTTGGCAGGTTTTGACATCAGAGCATCTCTGTGTTGGGTGTCATAAGAATGAGTTTGTGGGTCAAGAGGGTTGGAAAGAGTGTTCACCTCTGACTTGTTTTGCTAAAAACAGTCTTTTAGTAAAGCTGGTCTAACATGGATGAAGATAACAGAAGGAAAAATTCTAAATATATCCTTGTTTCTAACATTAGCTGAACTCCACTGACCTTTTAATTATTGGATGTTGCCATATGCGTGGGCCACTGGTGTTTCTGGGCACTGGTTTCACAGTGATCTCCAAGATGCAGTCCTCAGACTGCCAGCAGAATGTCTCCACAGTTTTAAATGGTAATACTGAATATATATATCCATCTTGGATATTTTATCTGGCCATCTGAGGTGCTTCTGTGGGTCAACACGTCCTCTCAAAGACAATTTTGATTCTTTGTGAAACATAGATTCATGTAGCAATGTGCCTGCAAATGGTTTATCCTTGTTTTGCTATTGTTATATGGTAATTGGCACAAGTTAAATGACAATCTATGGACTATTACTATTTTCATTGAACTACACCTAATGAATTTCTATTTGAATTGGGGATATACATATATACATTTTTTATCATACTTTATTTTGTGTAGGAGCTGAATTGTGCTAACCTTTGGACTACTAGCCTCCCTTATTTTAATTAGCTTAGATAATTGACTTGTACATTTAAAGCCTCTGTAATTCAGCTGTAATCACTCATGTTAGGCTGGAGATAAAGGGGACTCAGACTGTGGCCACACTGATGCTTTTTGACAGATCTCCTATTGCTGCATCAATACGCTTTCCTCACTTGGTGCTGTAATAGGACTGGCAGGGACAGCAGTATAGTGCAGCAGCTGCATTTCTGCCACTGTCTCATGTAACTCATTTATGTACAGCATTTCCCTGTGTCCTGCTCTTGCTGTAAGCAGGATAGGAACTGTTGGAAAAGATTCTAAATGAAGACTCAGCTGTGTGCTGCAGCTTGAAAACAAATACTTCAGCCTGGGCCATTTACTTGTAAAGCCCTGGAGTGAATGCTGGAGGCCAGGGCTGCAGCTTGGTGCCCTAACCCACTGAGAGCTCAGGGCATTTTATTCCTCTTAAAGAACCATGGTATAACAGAAAAGAAAGAGTGTAGCAGTAATTTCGACTCTGAATTTCCTGTAATTTGTGTTTAGAAGCAGGACGTTAGGAAATCAGACTGTTTCAGTAGTAATAAATTTGAGAATTTAAAAATGCCAGTTCAATGTATTGTATTGTCTGACTGTGAGCTGCAGCTTCAGAGAAAACAAAAAAATATTCCCATAGCTGCAAATAATTGATTTCATATTCATCAGTAAATAAATATTCATAAAGCCAATCATCTCTACCTGATTTTTGTTTGCATTTGACTATAGGGGTTAAGCAAAAATAGTAAAAAATATTTGGTTTTACATTTAAATTGCAGTGACTGTATGGCCTTCCACAGCAGACAAATGAAAGTTTTCTATCAGAGATCTTGAGTTTTAAATAATGTATCATCTTAAAGTAAGCTTTCATTTGGAGTAGTCAGTAACAAAAACATCTGGTAATTCCTTGGAAAAGGTAGCCCTATTTTACACGGTACAGTGAAGAAAGTATCTCACAGTGACTTCAGACCTCAGGATTCAGAGGGTCTCCTGCTCTGTCTGCCTCTCTTGACTGTAATGAATCAGTCTGCACAGGATGTTGCTGCTAGCAGATGATAATGCAAAGTGAAGGGCTGGGCCATGAAAAGCCCCAGGGTGGCTCAGCATGGTGCTGAGTTCTCACGAAGAGCTGATTGCTTTCCAAAAATAAGAACAGGAACTAGGGCAGATAATCCATGTAAAATGCACTTTCCACCCTTACAGATTCACAACAATTTATTATTTTCAGCATTGTGGAGCTTAATGTGTTGATTACATGCATAATCTCTGTAGGCACACACACCTACACGCTCTTCTACTTGTACCCTTGCAGGCCCGATTTGTGAGAATTTCTCTAGGATTCTGTTCTGTGGGTGTAACTCTGGAATATATATAACAGATCCATGTTTTCACATCATTTGAACCCAAACCTGACTGCAAACATGACAGCACTAGAAATATAATGGTTTGGAACTTTCTGCTCTGTTTTAAACCCTTCATTTTACTAGGACAAGGTAATCCAGGCTGTTCACACGACTTGCTATTGTGGCGGCGTTACCACTGCTTGGAGTTCAGGTTGTGTCAGCATTTCTTCTACAGTCATAAATCCTTGTTTCAGGAGCTTAATAATCTAATAAGCCTTGAAATTTCACACTTGTCTGAAACTTGGCACCGAGTATTAACTTTGCCTTTTACCACATTAAATAAAAATACATATTAGAAGTGAATGTAAATAAATGAAAAATAGGCTTGTTGTGTTTCACTGCCTCTTCCCTTTCAGTGTTAATTTTGCTTATTGAAATGAAATGGCGTGAACTCACTGTTCCAGGTGGAAACCTTTGAAAATTCTTAAGTTAAAAATTGCAGCCAATTAGTATTAGCAAATCAGCTCTTATGAGCTTGCAGATCTCACAGCAAGCAGAGTCCTCTATCAGTGTCAGCACAGCTATACATAAGAAGTAGCAGTTGTAGGATAAGCCATAGACTGAGAATAGAAGCACGAATATGACAAGCCTTAGCTGCTTTCATACGTAATTTCAAATTCTGTGATTATCCAAGTACATTTCCTAGGCAGTGATGATACATAATGTAAATCAAATGCAGAGTTTCTTCTGTCCTGTGGAAAAGCCTGTGTTTGTAAAATTTCTGTGTTGCTGGATTTTTTTTTCTCTGTTTGTTTTAAATGAATAAACAAACAGAAATCTTAAGAGAAGGCTCTGATGTGAGTCTTTTAATTTTTGCTTACCCCTTCAGTATAACTCTGAGATTATCCTGAGGGTCACTAAGGGTATGACTTGTCTGTGCACAATATATTTATGCTTTATTTTTGTTTTGTTTCTTTGTTTTTTATTTGTTTTGGTTTTTTTTTGGTAAGGCAGCAGTAACACAACGATCCTGTATTAATGGTTGCTCTGCTCTGACCTAAATCATGTCTTTTTCCTTGTGCATTCATTTATCCTCTACATGGGGCACGTAGAATCTGACTGAAGCTGCAATGTTTTATCCTCCTTTTGCACTCAGTGGAGCCGTGCATACGTGCCTGCACAAAGCAGCTCTTGCACATCAGGAGTGCCAGTGCACTTAGAACTCTGGATGTGCTCTCCACTCTTACTTCATCAAGCCCATTCTGAACAGAGCAGAAACAATATATATATATTTTTTTCTTTCCTCCCTTTCAAATGGCCTTCCCACTGAAAGTATGAGCTATAGCAATCTATTGTATGTCAGAAAATCCATACTCACTTTGAGAGCTTTGGGTTGAGCTTAGTGTACCTTTCCACTCCACATGGTTTCTTATTTACCTCCCAAAGGAAAGCTTTCCACCTGCCTAATGCTTTTCTATTAGAAGCACTGTGCTTTTTTTCAGGGTAACACAGACACAACGATCGGGATTCATTTTATCCACCATTCAGCCTCTAAAAATTAGGTCTTCATGTCTGATCTGTGCACCTCTAGATATTTTTATTGTCCATAGAAAGAAAGGTGTTTGTTTAGGGCATACTTTATCCTAGTTCAGGAGCAGGATCTAAGGTAGGTCAGAAAAATCACTACATGAGTCTATCTGCTATACAGAGGCATAAGCTGATTAACTCAAATATAGACACCTGCCTTTTACACCAACTGTCTATCCTTATATCCCAAATGATAGCCCCTAATCTGTGTGATCTACCTTGATGCAAAATGCAGATGTCTGCCATTTGAAATCTGTGTCAATCCACAGCAGCTGAGAGCCTACTGCAGTCCTTAACAAATTAACCACAGCCCTTCTGTGTGCTGTGAAATCACCCTCCTCTTCATAAGAAGAAAATGTAAGGCCTGGTGTGTTAAGTGGTATCTATATGTAGAGAAAAATGAAACTAAGAGTTGTTATTGACCACAGTGTGCATACCACATATCAAAGTCCAGGTACTCTCACTAGAGAAATCAGTAAACCAAATTACTTCCTCTTAGGGTGTTTTATGGCTCCAATCAAGCTACTCATGTATGCAAAGGTAACTTTTCTTTGCATTCAGTGGGAGTGAGATAAGGCTGTAGAACTGTGCAACAAACCTGCTAACTATAAAAGCTTTTAGATAATAAAGTGGGTTGGTTTTATTTCATTTTTTTTAATGCAAGTAAATCTTAACGTACCACCTGATGCTATCATTTGGTCTAGCTACACCTGTGTCTGTTTCCATAGGTGTTGGGGGTTGCAATCAGCCCATGTGACCACCAAATGTCTATGAGCAATCATTGTCTAGTTGTTATAGAGTGGAAGAGGCTTGCTAAAAGGAAGTTTCCTGTGTGGTAGTGTGGAGGTGGCCTAGGAAGAGAGGCAAGATGTGAACAAGGAATGATGAAAGCAGGGAACGTGATCTGACGTGATCTGAAGGCCTTCAGTTCAGTTTCCTTTCTGCTGAACAATGTATGATTAAGTGATGTGTGTTTGCTCTGAGATATTTCTACCTCATGAGAATACAACATGAAAAGGGGTTTTGTTTGTCCTTATGTTGTGAAAGTGGTAAGGATTTAATGTCTTCTTAAGCTTCTAACATGGTCAAACTCTTTGTCGGCTGAAAAAATTAAAAGCCATCATAGGCAATGCCCTGAAATTGCATATTAGTGATTTCCTTAGGAAATGAAGCTAAAATGCTGGGAGGAGTAGGTGAGGAAGGAAGAGGCCTAGAAAGCAGGGATCTGGGAGTATGGCTCTAAGAGCTTTGGAATTTTTGTGAATGGATAAGTTGGGCATAGTGTGTACATTTGTAGTCTGGGAAAAGTGCTAGACTTCACTTTGCCTTGTCTTAAGAAGGAAGTTGGGTGGTTGAACAACTGAGAGATCTGCATTCCTGAAATCACCATATCCTCCTGTGAAAGGAAAGCAAAGGTGTAACTCCCGAAGTTTTTCTCTCTGTGATATGAGACCAGCTGCTATGATTTCCTATCAGTTATCTGTGGTGAGAAAATAACTGTATGCATACTCTAAATGAGATGTTATCTGTTTCCCTAAACATCCTGTTGACTCTCTGTCTTGAGTGAATTAATCCTTGATTGCAAAGGCATCCAGGCTGGAACTGAAACATTTGCTGGAAAAGCTGTGTATTGTCTGGCAGCTTGCTTTCTGTCTTCTTCTATGGGTATCGGTAGAAAGTGCATATCTATTGTATTTCAGGCCTGTGGTAGTGAATTAATGATATAAGGTGTTTTCCAACCTGGGTGATTCTATATGACATGGCACAAACACTTAGCAATGCTGGGTTTGTTGTGATTCAATGAGTTTTCAGTCCTCTAAAGGAAGAGGAGAATGGTATAGGAGCTTGTTTACACGGAAGACTCTAACACCAACATACATATTTATTGGGGGGGGAGAATTTTCTTGTTTCTGTGATGGAAATCTTGTGAATACTCATCTTGCTTTTAATATGCACAATGATCTTGTTCACGGAGCCTTTGATATTTTGTTGAACAAAAGAAGAAAAAAGAAGTGGTTTACTGGAAAATACAATGTTTTATAAATTCTCTTTAAAAAATGCTGTTGGAAAAGGTTGTAAAAATTAGTTGGTAGTTGCTGGGCTGCGTTTAGTTACAGAAACTTTTCATCTGTTTGCTAAGCCATGCTGACTGCTCTCTAATAGGCTAACTTCAGTAAACATGTGACTCGGGGTTGTGTTTGTGACTAGTGGTACTACGTAGGATGGTGCAAGCAAGTTGTTTCTCTTGCAATGTGAATTTCTGAGGTTTATCTCCCATTGGACACTTCCATGTGGTGGTTTTCAATAGCACGGTTTCTCCAGTGCCCCTAGATGAAGGCAGCCACACCAGGTGGTGGGTTCAGACCCATTTGTTTCATTTCTGTGATTGGTCACCAACACTGTTTTGAGCTAACCCCCTTGGAGGCTGGGACTCCGTTAGAGCTGCTGTCTGTGGGCCTGAGGGGAAATGTCATCCCCATTGCTCTTCTGTCTGAGCAGCCAGGGGCCATGTCTGACTTTTGAGGACTTGAAAATATTTTACTCCTCTGATAAAACCTCTCCTGGGGAAAGAGATTCTAGTGACTTTGACATGGCCCTTTGCATAAAGGGAAGAGAGAAGCAGGGTGATGTTTCTGTCCTTCAAAGATTAGTGAGTTTGGAGGTGAGTGTGGCCAGTCACAGGTGCTGATGCTTTGTTTTTTTGTGTGCACCCTAGTGCTTGGTGTCAGTTCTGTGAGATACAATCAACCTCTTGATGGATCAGGTGTGGAAAAAATGAGTTAATGGAGTTAAATCCCACTGGTGGCTGACCATGAGTGGTGTTTTCCAGCTGTCAGTATTGGGGCCAGCCCTGTTTAATACCTTTACTGATGACCTGGATGGGGGGGATTGAGTGCACCCTCAGTAAGTTTGCAGATGACATCATGTTAGGGGGAAGTACTGATCTGCCTAGGGGTGGAAAGACACCACAGACAGATCTGTACAGGCTGGATTGCTGGGCCGAGGCCAATTATATGAACTTCAGCAAGACCAAATAACTGTTCTTGTTACAGCAAGATCCTTCATTTTCTCTTATTAGACACTTTCTTTTGGCTTACAGTTGTTTGAAAACTGTTCTTTCCACCTTAATTCTTTCACTGTGATGGAGTGAAAAGAGACAAATGGGGTACCCTTTATCCCAGGGGAATATGGTCTGCATAAAGGCAATCCCGTAGGAAAATTTTATTTTATTTTATTTTATTTTATTTTATATTGTAAAAGTAACTTGTTTCTTAAGTTCTTATTTGAGTCTTTGGATTACAATCAAGCTGTTCCCCAGTATTAAGGCTGGAATTTCTTTGAATGTGCAGTCTTGAACTTAGATTCATAAGATGAGGTAGAAGGTATAGATGATGTTTAGATGATAATGTTTACCTTTTTTTTCTTTTACTATAGCTTCATGGCATAAAGTAGTTGTGTTGGTACAATTGCTTGTACAGCTGTATTAATAACCTTCCAGTGAGTTGATTTGGTTTCAGTAAAATTTCCAGATTATCCTTCTCTATTTTTCCACCCCCCCCCCAACTTACTGATTCAGACTGCAGCTGTCTCTTTGTATGCCAGCTCAACTGTAGGATGCCATGCACAGATTTGAAAGTGATGCTGAATGGTGGCAATATCTTAAACTAATACTGCTGCTGTGAAAGAACTCTAATTTCCCTAGTTGGAACTCTGATAATTGCCAGAAAATAAATCAAATGCACAAAGCATACAACTCAATAGAAGGATAGTTTTGATTTATTTTGAAATGCTGACAAAGAAAAAATAGAAACTTCAAAAGGATTCCTAGACAGGTGTCATCTCTGAAATATAGAGCTGAAATTAGTTGAGGAAGAAGCAGGAGCTGAGATTCACCTCTTAAGAATATGTGCCTTAATCTATAAAAGTTTCCTGTAGTTTATGTTGATGTCTTATAACAGGAGCAAGCATATGTTAAATCAGTGTCTCGATGGCATATTATTTCAATCTCGAAACAAGGTTTTAGATTATTTTGGAAATTCATGGTTTTCTAAGTATGTAGCTGTGATAATTCTTCATAGGGTGATTCAATCTGATTCATCAATCTATCCACAATCTTGATTCTCCAGAACTAATGGGGAGTTTTGTGTGCTATAATGTTGAAAGCTCAATGTAAGTTCTAGAACAATTATCTGGACAGCAAAAAGAGGGACAGTGGAGTGTGGAAAAAACTTGTTACATATGATAATTTCTGGGGTACCAGGAAGTGCGAAGTCAATTAGAAGTGATGACTCTGAGTTGGAAGATATTTTGAGTTATGTGTTCCTCTCTCTCCCTCACTCCTCTCATCTTGTAGGCACAAAAGAATGAGAAAAGTTGATCCTCTCTGAAGGCTGGTAAATAAAACCTGGAGACCTTGTATTGGCTGAGGGCATTAATTAGTTGCTCTTGAGTGTCATTGTCCACTGATAAGTGGTTGGTCAACACAATCTTCACCTAAAGAATCTTAGATGGGTATGAGAGTTCACGATGACAATAAGGCATATGTCATTCTTACATCGAGCTTTATCATGTTTTTGAATCAAATATTTGAAATGAGCCATTAGTTGCTTGGTTCAAATTATGTTTATTCTCCTTTCAGGAGGAGGTGAGCTGTAGCATCTACTGAGATAAAAATAAATTCTTTAAAGACTCAGTAATGGCTGTCAGTCTGTCTTAGTCTGGCAATTAGGTTACCTAATAACATTAAGGAGCAGGATGCAATTGGTTTTCCCTGGCAGCCTTGCTGTTTCCTCCGTCCTTCTGGCTAAGGGGAGGGGCAGCAGGTGATGCTTGCTGGGCTGTATACAAACTCCTGGCCATAAGGGCACCACTTTCTGCAAGGTGTCTTGAGCAGTTCACATGCCTTCCTCACAGCATGAGGAGATGCTCTGGCCAAGAGATCTGTTTGTTGGGTCACCTCTAACCCATGGGAACTATGAGTAATCATTCTGGCCTTTACTGCTCTGGTGACTACATAAACTGGAACTTAGGCAGAGGAGCTCCCTTTTTCATGGTAAACTATTGTCTCACTTCCTGTGTGTGGATTTATTAGGGTTCAAAAGGGTTGTGGGTGTGTGTATTTAAGGAAGCTTCAGCCTCTTTCACTCCCCTATAAATTAATACTGTTACAACCGCACTGGGAGTTTGGGCTGTCCATGTGTGGTGCTGCAAGTTCCCTGACCTCCCTGGTGGTTCTCCCAGTCAGAGGAACTGCCTGCAGCACACACCATCCTTCCTTATCCCCTCAGCAAGACCCCTGACTTGGGGCATGTACTCTTGCATCCCATGGTGCTGGGAGGTACCTCATCCTTCCTTTTGCTCAGCTTGCTCTGAAATCTTGATTTAGATTTAGAAAGCATTTATAATGAAAACAATCACGACTTGTACTTCCTACCTCCTCATAGCCTTTTGTTCTGTCTGGCTTGCTGTGTATTTATCTAGACGAAAATAGATAGATGGTAACATTGTGTTGCATTATCTGTATTGAGTGCAGTCTTAGTAGAGGCACATGACCTGATTTTAAACCTGACCAATTGTATCATTATTTCTTTCACTTTATTTCACTATCCAAAAAAGATCCTGAAATGACAGAAAACAACCTTGCTGTGACTTAAAATATAATGATAAAAGCTGTTTTTTATTATCCTAATTGCCTGTCTTACTATATACAGGCAAATATCTTACATTTCAGTTGAGCTATGTTCTGCTTTATCTTCTATCATGTTAGGTAATTGTTTTTCTGTCACCCTTTATAAATCAAGGCTTTATTTTCAATGGAATTGATTAATGATGTCACGATCTTGCTGCTCACACTTGTAACACACCCTAAGCAAATCAACAGAAGTCTTTGCCATCTCTGTGTACATCATCACAAGGAACAGCAATTACAAGTATCGATTAATTCTTTAGTAACTACTTGGTATAAAAAGATGTTCACACGCTCCTTGTGAGGTAGGACCACTTTCTCCAGAGCACTAAACTTCTGAAAGCAAAGCCTATTAACAGCAGTGAAACACATACAGACTGCTGCAAATGGAATTTCTAGGAACATTCCTGTTGCCAACAATTATATTCAGGTTTATCAGGATTACATGCTCTTTTTAGTGTGGGATGAGTAGCCACTAAAAGATGCAGTACTTGCTTTAGGGTTCACAGACTGCTTTTCTAGCTTTTAAATTAGTGGGAGGGCCTTAAGGAAAAGCAAGGATAGTTGGAGGGAAAGAACAAAGGCCACTGCTGTGTAGTTTACGCCACTTAGTTAAGTAAACAAGGTAGTTCTGCTAAGTGTTATGACTGTAGCTGTGAGGATATCTGCCTCTTGTACCCTGCCAAGTCAGCTTGTTCTCCTACCTGTCATCTTGCCAGAAAAACAGCGTGTAAATTATGACGTGGGCATAAGATCAAATATAAAGGATCAGTATTGCCTTTGGGGATATTTCCCATATTCCTTCTCGTGGGAGACTTGCCTGCTTTCTGTACCCAGCCGTTACTCCATTGCATTCAGTCTCTTAGTATCTTATATCCCTGTCCTTCCTGTAGTCTCTTCTATAGCAACCATTCTGTGATGGGGAATATTAAATAGCTAGATCCAACAAGAATGTGGTTCTTTCTGATTCTATTGTTTTTCGTGTGCGAGGCTGGGTGTTTCTGTCTTTGAAATTCTACCTGACAAAACACTGATGCAAAATGACGTCTTAGCATTGTTACATTTACCAGTGTTGTAGACTTATCACAACAGAGTGTTTCTGCTAGTGTAATTATGCTGGTGAGGTAAGTGAAGCTAGAGCACTATACCACAACAAATGCTTTTGTTCATAACTTGAAGCTGCAGATAAGGAAGAGCCTTCCAGTTTAACTAGTCTATCCTGAGTGTGTCTGTGATTTTTAGCTGGGCTTTCTCATCATGCCTAATCTGGATCTGATTGTATAAACTAATGGTGATAAACAGTTATAAAAAATAATAATAATAATTTCAAAGGAAAGATTGTCACTTCTCCTTGAAACAAATCTAATCTACAAATCTCTTTCCTTCTAAAGTTTGTGTAGGTGTGTAGGACTGATGGTGCATCTGTAAGCATGGCTACAGCCTCGCATGTACTGATGAGTCCTTCTGTCACTGCCTAAGATGCTGTCTCTTTCTTGTCCTACCTCCTCAGCTTGTCATGTGTTGAGATGCCTACAGTGATGTAGTACTGTCAGTTGTCACTGTCTTGGTGTTACTGCTCCATTGTATCTGCTTGCTTCCTGGGCTGGGTACAATGAACTCAAGCCTTGTATCCAAGCCTTATTTATTGACCAGATCTGTTATTACTCACTGGAATGTTCTTTGGATGGTTGTGGCACACCTGGATAAAAGATCTGGCATGCCTGGCCACCTCCTCTACATGCATGACATAATGTAGTGCAGGTAAAGCTGTTTCCACAATACCAAAGGATGGGATCTGGCAGGTAAGATGACCCAAATGGAAGACAAACTACTGCAGGAGGGCACGCTGGGACAGATCCAAGCCTGAACTGGGGAAAGGTGATGCAGCTGGGCTTTAGGAAAGCTGTGGACTTAATACTGTTCCTCAGTTAGTGCACTTAATTTGGGTTCATATTTCCTTTAGACAAACAGTATATGCATCTGCTCTTTGCTTGAATTTTGAGTCTGTCCTTTTTTTTGTACATCTATAATAGACTCTGGATTGATGCTTTGGACTCCTACCTGCTCTGCCTCATGCAAATGACTACTAATGGTGTCCAGCACTGTTTGCACAGTCAGTTTTAAGTTAAGGAAATGATTCTACAACTGTTTAGCTGGCTAAACCTGACAGCAGGATTACATGCGTCAGCATTTCTTGCTTAATGAAAACCAAAGTGAGTTACTGAAATATCAGTCATGCTGCCTGGTGCCACCTCAGCTAATGTGACCGCTTCTTTTTGGATGTAATCCGAGCACTTTGCCCTAGCACTTGCTTGATGATATATATATATATATATATATATATATATATTTTTTTTTCTCCTTTACTGTGATGAGGATCAATTATGTGCTATGCTAACAAAGTTCTACTAAGAAGTTATTAATCTTGAAAATGATATTTATATATTCATGAACAGTTTCAATCTAGCTAAGACCCTTTAAAAGTAAATGCTTAAATTTATTGCATTGGAAGATACGTTCTTGCAACTAACATGGTGTTATGAACAAGTTTTGTGTGCGTGGAGGGAGGTTTTTGAGGAATGGTTTTTAAAAGTCAGTTAAGCATCTGAAATACCTTCATATACAGCCAAACAATTAAAGTAAATAAATAAATTGTTGCCTTCTTATTTCTGCTAGAGGAAAAAAAAATAAAAAGAAAAAAAAAAATGGAATAAACTGAAGAAGCCAGAACTTAAATTCTGTGTCTGATGCAATATGTTCAGTACAAGATAAAACTGCTCTTTTAGTTCTTTGCATATGCTTGGATCAAGCCTCGAGTTTAAAAGGAGAGCAGGGAAATGGTACAAAAAGACAAGAGACTTTCCACTGGCTTCAGTGAATGCCAACTCAGTTTCTTGTTCCTTCTTAGCTTATGTGAGAGAATCTTTCTGCTAAGGAGGACCAGATCCTATCATCTTCCTTTGCATCCATACAAAGTGTCTGAGGCTTGCTACAGCATGAGCTGAACTAGGTAATCTCACTGAAGCCTGCTGGCTATCACCTTAAATAAATGCTGCTTATCTCATATGGTTCTCGAGGCTATTAACCAAGCTTATTTAGTACTGGGAATACCAATAAGCAGTCACAGTTGACAAAGATGCAGTGTGTTAAGCCAAAGGACTTGGGTTGGTGAAGGCAACAGCTAGCAGTCCTTGGAAAGGATTTCTGATTCTGAAATCTCATCCCTGTTGTCTGCTGACTAAATTGCTTAACTTTCCTAAGCTGGTTATCTTTATTATTATTTTTAAAGAGAGTTCTATTGTAGAATGTCAGAATATTATCTTATTGCAGCTTTGTGTTACACTGCTGCAGATTGATAGTTAGAAATGGGGCGACAGTTGAATATAATACATAAGAAAGAAGATGATAGAATTTGAAGTGGAAACAGTGTGGCGTGGATGTGAAATCTGCTGCCTAACTGGTCTAATTTACGCATTGGTATGCTGGGTTATATGCACAGAGGGCTGTGCAGTCACAGACCAAAATGTCTGTACTCAGCCTTGCAGACTAAATGAGATGGGTAGGAAAGAGGAACATGGGATGAAGGAAAATAGAAGAAAATTAAGAGTGGTGATCAGACACTGCTGTGTTTTGTAGCCCTATGCAAGGCCAGCTTCCTTCAGAACAGTGAAGCAACCATAACTTACTGATAATAAAGCGAGATGAAGGGTCACCTTTGACTGCTGAAATTTCTTAGTGATGTCATCTAAATCAGATAAACTCCAGTGGGCATACTGTGTTGTGTGGTTTTTTTAATTGCACTGAATTTTTATTTATTTCATGCCACAAGCCTTAAGTGTCCTAGAAAACCATGCTGGAGTTTCTTTCTTCTTCGTCCCTTGATGATTGGAATGGATGAATAAATTTCAGATGAAGTAATGAGGAAAAGAAAATAGAGGACAACTCTCACAACTGTCAGCAACATTAGCGTATAGATAACTTCAGAGAGAGTTGTTTGTAGGCACTGAAAATGTGTGCAGTTGCACAATTTTTCTGTCCCCTGGGAAATATATATCAGTGGCTTGAAGCAATGACAAACTAAAACACCTGCCTTATATCACAGCAATTGTTACTAGTGCTGCGGTGGGAAGGTTGTTATAGGTGAACAGAACTCTACAGTCTCTTTCTATCCGAAGCAGAAAGGAACTGATTGAAAGCAGAACACTTCTTCCCTCTAAACTTCCTAGTTGAGGATTTGTTTGACTGAGTGGCTTGCACTTAAATGGTTCTGAGTTCATCTTCAGAAATTTCATGCAGAAATCTGCAATGCAGAAAAGCTGAAAGTTCAAGCTGTCTGCACTATGTATAGTTTATGAAGTCAACTTGGCGTTTTATGATGTATCTGTTGGTTCTGCTCAGAATCTTCAAGAGATTGAAATTTTGTTGTAAAAAATAAATGGAAAGTAGGGGAAAATGAATCTTACTGCATGTTACTTCTCCTTTTAGATAAAAGATAGCTTGTATGTAGTTGTACTTGAATATCATCTTGCTTTCTGAATAAGAACAGCCTGGGTCTTGACACTCACGATCATATATGACATTTTTCCAGGTTGCTTGGTTGTTCAGAGCCTTCCTCAGAGTCAAAGTTGTTGTTAACAAGGCCTTAAATTCTGCCATCTCCACAGGCAGCCTAGTATAGTGTTTGGCCATATTTATTTTGCCTTTCTCCTTCCTAATTTGATCTGAATTTCTGTTGCTGAAACTTGTGCCTGTCAACTCTCATCCTCCCTTTCTGTACCTATAGTACATTTTGTATAACCAGCCATTAAAATAGAGGGTAACAGTTCTATCCCCCACTCAGCCTAAACTTCAGGCTAAACAAACAGCACAGTTCTTGGCCTCTCATTGTAATGTGTGCTGGGCCCCAGGATCAACCCTAAGGAATGCTGCTTGTAACTGGCTGCCAGGGGCTTTGGATGACTGACCTTTTTGAGCCTAATGATCCAGCCAGTCCTCTACATACTTTATATGCCACCCACCCAATCCATATCCCCTACGAACTGGCTAACCTGGATAATCTGGGAGACCACTGAAAACTTTGTTAAAGTCAAGGTAAATTATATCCATTGCTCTTCCTTTGCTCAGAATTGCTACTCTCTTCAGAGGAAGAGATCAAATCAGTCAAGTACTGTTTTCTTCTGGTAACTCTGCTGCCTATTTCTCAGGACCTTTTTGTACTTGGAGTGCTTGAAAATGGTTTTGAAGTCTTGCTCCCTGGTCTATCCAGAGACTGTGATTAAGTCAGTGGTTAACCAAGAGCATCCTTCTTGAGGAGTAATATGACTTTTTTTTTTTCCCTACCCCTTTCCATAGCTATTACAGCCTTCCTACAATCACCTTGAACTTTTAAAGATTTCTAAGAGTGGCCTCTCAATGGCATTACTTTGCAGTTTTGGCACTCTCATTTGTCACACAAATCCATGTGACCAGAAAGATGCTGTTTGCTTTCAGACTCTGCTTTTATGCAGGAGCCTCAAAGGCTGGAGAAGAAACTTTGACATTAAAGGTCTCTTCTGCTTCTGTTGCCACCATATCCCCCTGCCCATTCAGCAATAAATCCACGTTTTCTTAACAATTATTATTGCTGACTTCACAGCAGCAGAAGTTTGTTGCCTCTGGCAGCTCATACTGATTTTTAGCTCAGGGAAACTTCACCTTCCCTAGAGCCATCCCATGTATTCAGGCACAGTTCCCATTTCACTTCCACTGTTTACATACTTCCAGAAGATCTCATCAAGGAGCACATTCAGGTTTATCCTATAATCTGTTTTTAACTCCCAGGATAACTTGCCTTGAGAATTTAAGTAAAAATTTTCTTAAGGCAAAAAAGATGCCCTATTATCATATATGAATATTCATGACCAATGTAACATGTGGAGCTGAAGATGGAATTCTTGTGCAGACTGATACCATAATCACAGATAGGAGAAAAAGAAAAAAAAAAAAAAAAAAAAGGACCTAAAAAGATTATCTTAATTTTGATGAGAACTTATGAATATTCACTCATTTCATTCTCGATTTTAGTAATTTCTTTCTGTCGCATATCGAATTGTTGGGGACACATTTTACTCCCACTTTTGAATTGTTGCCAACTCTCAGGAAAAGTCTCATTTGAATTAAAGGAGTTGCTTGGCTGTATCCTAAGTTCTTTTGGCCCTCTTCATACTAGCCTGAGGGGGATGGGGGAAACATGGATGTAGATGTTAATAAGCACTCCAAAAACTCACAAAATCCATAGCAGACACAGTTGTATCACTATGGTGCAGGACAGCCAGGCTTTTGCTGACTAGCTCGGAATTCAGTCACTTACTGCATTACCAGTGCTTCCCCCATCCCTCATGAGGTGGGATTTGGCCTATGTACTTCTTAAGCACTCTATTTTAGTCTCCGCAGAACCTGCTGAAAAGTTTCTGGATGCACAGTTTCCTGAGAGAACATGATAGTAAAGTAAAATTTCTCAGAGTGAGAATGAGTGTCCAACTAGGATGCACATTACTTCACAGTTAGCTCTGTTTTGAACCTAATTAGCTGAACTGCTGTCTGGAGATGCAATGCAGTGCTTAATGTATGGACACATTTCACTGGAACTAATTTTTATTTTTTAATTTGTTTTATTATTATTATTATTTTCTGAGGGGGAGGGTGGGAAGAACAGAATACTTTCGCCATTTTCTAAAGCTTTTACTACAGCTACGACTCTTCAGCTGCTGCTGCCTTCAAGGATGAAGTCAGAAAGAACATGATCCATTGAAATGTGAGGCTGAAGCAAATTTGCAAGCACCCAAAGTGAGGAGAATATTCTGCTTATGAAACAAATCACTACAGTCTCTGTAATAAGCCACTATGATGAAGTGGTGATGAATTTTTCATGAAGTACAGCAGTAGCACCAGATGGCTACTAGGTCTGTGGGAGAGTCTTCCCATTTCACATTAATTCTGAGAAGTAGTAAGCTATAAATGACTTGCACCAACTAGCAGGTCTCAAACAATTTAGTTGCTGCTAATAACCTAAAATGTATGCTTGGAGTTGGACTTGTTCTTAATAGACTATTTTTCCTTGACTTCTGCCTGAGGTCTAGCCCCAGGAGCTTTAATTCACATAGTTCTGTGCAAAATGTATGTGTTTTGGAGTAAGTTGCGTTTACACAGTTGCCATTTTTTATCTTGTCGCTTACTGCTTTCAAAGTAATGGTAATCCAACTTGGAATGGATGAGATCGTGTTAAGTTTACCCATATCACATGAGTTAGAATGCTTCAAGCAGTCTTTTTGTGCTGCATGGTTTTACTTGTCATTAGGAAGTCCTGTTAGTTCAGCTTTGTACTTATGCACTGTCGAAACAAACCTTTGTTAAATGGTGGCTTGTACCCAGCTGTATTTGTCTGTTACTTCAGTTTATGGCGGCTCCAGACAAAGCTATGCTATATCTAACATCCTCTGTGCTTCTTCTGGTGTCCTACTAGAAATGACATAGTGTGTGTGTATTAAATAGGGGTACTTCAAGGCTCAAATCTGTAGCCTTAGCAGGAGCGAGCAGTAATGCCTGGTTAAGCATTCCTCAAACAGAAAATGTATTTCTCAGACCAAGCCTATTTTATGCTTAGATCAGGTTTCAATTTCATGTGCAAAAAAACTATTTTTATTTATTTTTATTTTCATTTTGTGGCATCTGAGCTAGTTAAAGCCAAAACATGCTCTCATCTATCACCTTCTGACCAGTGAAAAGTAGATCTGAATAAGGAATATATATGTATGTGTGCAAACAATGACCCTGCCTCAAACAACTGCAAATTAAGATTTACTTTACGGTGATCCATCTGAGGTTAAAGATGTTTTTGTGGTTTGTTGTTGTTTTTTTTCATTGACCAAGTGACTTTTATTTCATTTAAGTACCCTATGGGATTTTAACCTCAGTGGAAAAGCTTGGTGAATTCAGAAGCTTCTCTGCAGAGGATTTAACTTCCTCAATGTACTTTGCCCTCCTCCATCAGCAAACAAGAATTCTGTGCAAGCACCTGGGTGTAGCCCCACTTGGGAGTGAAGTTCAGAGTCCTTGTTTGGCTTTGAGGTGGCTGATACAGCCACATGGCACAGTACAAACCATGTCAGCTCTGCTGACGTACAGCACAGCCACATTAACCTGATGCTATTCCTCAACTAATATCTATGCTGGCAACATTTAAGTTGCTTGACATCTCTCTCCCTAGATGTGCTGTAGTTGATCGGGATAGATATTCCCAAAGACATAGTGAACTACGCATACCAATGAATACATATGTATCAAGGCAAGGTATAGCTTACGTGCTTGTTTATAACAGGGATGCCGTCTTAGAAATAGTGTACGCATCTTGGCTCTGTTGAGATCTCTTTAGCAGAAAGAATTGCGCTATGGGATCTTTCTGGTAAAACACTATTTTCTTTTTTAATGTCTCTGTAAACTCTGGTATTGGGATATTATGGAAACCATTCTTTGTGTGTACTTAAATGTGTAAATGTGCTATGAAGCTGGGTTTAATCTAAAAACAGACTGTGGTAAGAAGTGCTGTGAGGGTACCCTGTGCTCCCTTTTTTGTTTGTTTTTTTTGGTGAATGGTGTCATTCTCTTGGAGGTGCATACTGTTAATGGAGCTGTAACCTCGTTGACTTCACAAAGCAATTCTTATCTGAAAACAAGTGCTGTGTAAGTCTTCTTATTTTAATTAGACCACCTCAAACGTGAGCCTGAAACAAAATGAACAGGAAGCTTTAGGTGAGAACTTGAAACACCCTATTCTGAATATAAAAAATAAATGAGGTGAGAGAGGGAGGAGGAGAGCTGAAAATGTGCCAAGAAGTTGTGGACGGGTGAATGGATGAAAACAAGAGAGCAGTTTAAAGGAGAGGAAGCAGGGCATTATGCAGAAGCAGACTTCTGAAGTAGATAACATTACTGCAGTAATGTGCAACGTGCAGCTTGAATCTGGCTCTGCAAGATTCCTGTACAACTGCAAGGTTCAGAATAATGCTGCACTGTGACGTGTTGGCAAAAGAATAAAAAAGGCCTTTTCTGTTACCCTTAGTGATCACGTCTGTACATATTTATGCTGAAATTTGCCTATACAAAACCTGTTTGAATGTCTAAGTTTGTATTGCAGTTGTCTTGATTTATTTTTATTTAATATGCAAGTTTTTAATTGTGTGAAAAAAATTAGTTACAATAATACTGTTCTGTGCCAAAGTCATTCCACCTTAAACAAAACAAACTGCTGCCTTCCTCTGTTTGAGCTCCTGGGGTATAAAAACAGTGGCTGCTTTTCTGGCCATAGAGCCTCTATGGCTGCTCATAGCACTTCAAAAATCTTCCCATATCCTCTTATTATCAGACTTTTCCTTTTGATATGTGACAAAAATATCACCTATCTAGAATGAGAGAGATAGGGGAGAGAGCCTCCTGAGAGATGCAGTGTTTCTATTGTCCTTTCTTCTCTTCAGCAGTCACTCCAAAGTCATGCTGCTGATCGACAAGATTTTCATGAACAACCCTCTTGTCTTGTGAAAACACCCACTGAAAAGCTGCATGATTTGGAGGAGAGGAAGATAAATACCTCTAGGGCTCTCGTTGCTCCCTGCTATCGTGTTATACTGATGAATGCTGATTAGCAGGACCTGAAAGCGGTGTTCTGCTGAGCAAAACAGATACAGGCAGAAAGAATGTGCAGTTTGCTGCTCTCTTATTTTCTGACACCGGTTTTTCCTTCCTTCAAGAATTCTGCATCTCTGTCTGCTTGCATAGTGTATTAAACAAATACTGTACTTCAGAGGAAGCATAGTAGAATGTAGACTGCCTGGCAGCTGCTGGGAAGCTGTCTAAACCCAAATGAGACTTTATGGAGTAACACTGGGAAAGGTAGAAATATTTTGATCCTACATTTCTGAGCTCTGATAGCAGTGTGCTACACGAATTAGCCTGGTGCTAGCATGGCTCAGTTCTCCCCTCCTTGGACCCCACGTCCCAGAGCTGCTGAATGCAAAGGGAGGAGCAGGCTCTTGTCCCTGCTGGGGGGTGGAGAGTGTGTGACTTCATCCATCCCCCCCCCTCCTTGAGTTATGGTTATGCAAGACAGGCTCAGCTTGAGGTCAAAGAAAGTCAAGTGCTCTGATGCTGTGCAGTCTGGGTTGGTTTTTGTTTTGTTTTCCTCTAAGTAACATTTTTTTTTGCCCCTCTCCTCTCTGATCTTTTCGAATCATTATTTATTTATTTATTTCTACTTTTCTTTTTTCTTTTTTTTTCCTCCATTTAAATGTATGTCCTGGTGGAGGCCCTTTCCTCTGTTCAGCAGAGGGGTGGGGGAGGGGTGACTGCCGTGCTTTGGTGGGGTCTGGAAACCCAAGAGCCCGTTTCCTTTCCCACTGCTTTCCGCTGAGTCAGTGCAGCAGAGGGGTGTTCCTGCCAGGCGTGCACTGCCTTCGTATCTGCGCTTGTACAGCACGCCTGGACCGCACCCAGCGGCCAGATAAACAGAACACTTTGTCTGCTTATGAATTCTGTACTTTGGCCGGTTTGAGGCATTTTTCTTTGATGTGCAAAACAGAGTGTGAGCCATGTGCTTCTACAGACCAGAGCCTGGGAGATAATGCTATCAGAGCATTAGATGAATATCCGTGTAATGCTGTTAATATTCAGATAACGCTGACTTTCAGGTGATAATGAAAGACTTTCAGGCAGGCACTGCTGCTGGTAACACGTAGGCTGGGCTAACCCACTTAGAAAAAGGGGTGCCTGTGAAATTTCTGATCTTTATTTAAGGTAGCTGGAAAAAAAAAATAAGCAGGCAGAAGGGAGGCTTCACATCAGAGAGCCTTGTATCACTGCCCACAAGTAAGCAAAGCACGTACAAGCACGAGGAATTTGGCTGGTGCTGTTCCAAGAAGGTTTATTCCTCACAAGCAGAGAAGCTGAGAAAAACTGGCTAAGAAGAATATACCCTGGAAGGTGTATACGGTGATGCTGTTTTTTTTCTAATTACAGATGGAGAGAGGGAATATTTTTATGATTGTCTTTATTCTTCAAAGGGATTGAGGCGGGATGTGTGGGCACCACCCTAAGCAAGAATAGAACCAGCTCCCTAAATCTCTAGGATAAAATACATGACCTCACACTCCCTGGGTGGATTCAGCTCTTTAAAAAAATCCTTTAAGCCAACAGAAGAGTAGGTGGAAAAACTGGATGACAATGCAGAGTTTGTTCTTAGCACCAAGAACGTGGAGCTTTGCAGGACGATGCCATCTCTGCTCTTGGAAACCACCCACACTTTGGAAGAGAGTCTTCCAATTATTATTATTTTTATTTATTTTTTGCCTAGCTGAAGAGTACATCATGCTGCAGAGAGCCTTCATTGTCTACTTTATCATCTATTAGTGTTACTCTTTAGTTCTATGTACAACCTGAGAGCAGAACAAGTGTTTATAAGTAGAATAGGTTGTTTATATCTTTCACTACAGGTGTCATTGGTGACTTAGATAAAAAGTGAGTTTATCAGAAACAACAAACTTATGCTTAATATCTGAGGAACTGCATTTGGTGTTTTATAAAGCTACTGGAGCCTTTGTAGTTCTCATGTCCTTTGGTACATAGGTCAAGCAGATGAACTGGGGCCCCAGCCTTCAATTTCCAGGATAGACAGAAGCTAATCCTGAGATGCTGGAGTCTCTCAAATCTTCTGTGATCCTGAAAAACACTAATGCTGTCCTACAGGATATCATTGCGTGAAGTGCATGCAGTAATTTTGGATAGATTCCTGAGAGGAAGGGAGTTGTTAGGACTATACAGTCAGTCTGTAACAGACATTATCATTAATAATGTATTAAAAAGAAGGTTTATAGCCTTGAGGCTATCATCTCAATGATGCATAATCTCAGAAATGTCAAGGTGACTCAGGGTGACGTGATGGACTATGGCATCTCAGGACTGTTCTGAGACGTGTGCTGTTCACAATAGCACGCGTCCTGAAACACACATGGTGCTCATGCACAAAGGCTTTGTTGCCCTCTGAATCATAAACTCTCCTTGGCAAGGGTACAGAGAAGCAACAGTGCCTGTTTTCTTTACCACCTGAACATTTGTGTTTGTGTTTACAGTTCGTAGCTAATTTAATTAAGGTATGAAAGATTTTCCAGGTAAATAATATAATTCCTCCCTTCACACGCACAGAATCACAAACAGAACGGCCCAGGTTGGAAGGGACCTCAAAGATCATGAATCTCTAACCCCCCTGCCACAGGCAGGGCCACCAACCTCCACATTTAATACTAGACCAGGCTGCCCAGGTGCCCATCCAACCAGGCCTTGAACACCTCCAGGGATGGGGCATCCACAACCTCTCTGGGCAGCCTGTTGCAATACTTTACTACTCTCATAGTAAAGAACTTCACCCTGACACCTAACTTAAATCTTCCCTCCTTCAACTTAAAACTATTACCCCTAGCTCTGCTGTTATCTACCCTTTCAAAGAGTTTACTCCCCTCCTGTTTATAGGCTCCCTTTAGGTACTGGAAGACTGCAATGAGGTCACCCCGCAGCCTTCTTTCCTCCAGGCTGAAGTAGCCCAGCTCCCTCAGCCTGTAAGGGAGGTGCTCCAGCCTTCTGATCATCTTTGTGGCCCTCCTCTGGACCCTCTCCAACAGATTTGTCTTTCTTGTACTGGGGGCCCCAGACCTAAGCACAGTACTCCAGATAGGGCCTCACAAGGGCAGAGTAGAGAGGGACATCCCTTCATTGGGATACAAATATTTTTTTCCCTCACATTCATAGTAAGGGAACCTAAGCATGGCTGAAAAATACCATGGTTCTAGTAGGAAGATATGTTACATAGCTGTAGTTTAGCTAAAAGTTTTTGCGTTTAACAAGATGGGTTTGTTTTGTGTGTATTAGTTTTCTGATGTGTTACCTTCTTCCAAGTAACATTACTCTATTTGTGAGCAGGGCCTCTTTTCACACATCAGGCTAACAGCTGCCGTATTCTTGTTTGTAAATCATGTTAAAGCAGCTCTGAACTCTTCCCTAGGGTCACTGCACATCAAAATCTAGCACTGAAGCCAAAACCTTGTGCATAGCTGCTCTTCAATCAGTGTTTTTTGTTGTTGCTTTTCATTTTGTTGTACATTGGATATTTTAGAGATATTGTACAATTCAACAATAAAAGTCATAGAAGATGTGATGGGAGAGGTGGTAAAAAGTGAACTGGAATTCTTCAGTTAGATTATATCAGAATGTCATCAAGATAGAAAGAATAATTCTTTGGACTTCCATCTTACCTGGGAGCAAGTAGCTGCATATGCTTAGGGAAGAGTGTTCCAGTGGAGACCAGGTGGTGTAGTTGCTACTCCTACTCCAGTGACCTAAAGTATTCATTTGGTTTATGTGGAGTCTTATAACAATAGGCTTTTATTGCCTGTAGTGGGTTTTTAACAATGAGCCAGGCTTCCTGACTACCAGGGCATTAACTCACTTGATAAATACCCAGGAGTTTCTCTCAAAAATCTCTTAGAGTACATTATGTTCATTCAGTTGACTTGTTCTGAGTGGATTTTCCCATTTTGGCACCAGTTGTCTGTCTAAATTAAAATAGCCTCTCTAGTACGATTGTGCAGATGCAAATCTATTGGTTATTAGACAAAGTTAAGACTGTTACTACTTCTGATAGTTATGCTACAGGATTGACACTGAAGTTAGTCTTGGACCCCAGCATGATCTGGTCTGTTCACCTGAAAACTGCTTCTGTTCACTGTGTGTTATACCATCAAATTCTCTTTGGATAGTGCCAATGCGTGTCAGAGCTTGGTGGTAAAAACCTTGCTTCAGTTGAGCTGGTAGCCAAACTCTTATTTTCAGCAGCCAGATTTGAAAATCTTGCTTTCTTAACTGTTTTCCAATGTAGGGGCAGATATGAGCACATCTGCCTGTACATTTTTACCTTTAAAGCAAGTGACTATGTTAGCTGAGGTAGTACCATGCCTAAGGCTACAAAGTCATGGTGAAAGGCTTTCTCACTTAGGTCAGGTTTGGTGCTGCCCAAACTTGCTCACACAGCTTACTTTTTTTTCCAGTGTGGTACATGAACTGGAAAAAACTTTCATCTGCTTGGCACATGCCCATGGTATTCAGTGTAAACATATCACCGTGTGACATCTGAACAAGTTATACCAAGTGTGCATTCCTTAGTATATCCTTCAGCAAAAGTAGGGCAATTCTTTCCTCTGTGAAGATGGTTTGGGTAAAAGGTGCTTAATTGGAGTAAAGGGTTACTGTTAGGAATGTACCTCATCTCTTCCAGCTGTTCACACTGCTAATATGCAGTACATTCTTTTCCCTCTTAGGCACTACACCAGGGAGAGGGAATGAGTTTTGGCTGGTCTTCATGCCGTGATAGCCCCGAGTTCATGGCTTTGATCACAAGGGTGGTAAACCAGCAGCAAGCTCAATTGTTCTAATGCTTTCCCTAATCCTGACAACCAAAGTAGCTCTTGCTAATGTCTATCAACATTAAACATATATATAATTAACACACAGTAAAGCTGAAACTTTGCCCTACTTAGGTGAATTTCCTACCAAGGAGGATAGCTGTTCCTCTCTGAAACATTGTCTAGTTTATCTAGCTGATAGCTTTGTCTTTTTGAAACGCTGCACTTTGAAGTTGAGGAAGGCATCTTGTTCTGGGTAATATCAGTAGCCCATCCTTGTCCTTAGCTGTGAACAAAGCTGCTTCTATTTTTATTATTTATTTATTTATTTTTGAGGCAGGTAAGCTTTCAGCCAGAAAGTTTTCTCCTGAAAGATGCAATGGGCTGCAAAAACACGAAATAAAATCCCATCGGGTGGTATATTTAGAGGGTACGTACAGCTCTAAGTACCTATTGCGTCCGCTAAGCTGATTTTAATCTGTGGCACGGATAGCACCAGAACCCTATCATTCCTGTGTGCTTCTTACTTGTACAGGCACTGATGGTAAAGTTAGAGGTCTTGGGGCAGGTAGGGTGTGAGAAATGTTACCTTTTACCAAGGTCATTTTCATAAGCAGTTGCTTCCAGTCCTTCTTTTTTCTTTTCTCCCCTGGCCCTGTGGCTGCATTGTGATGTTGTGAGACAGCTGTTAGGATTGCAAAGCAGCACTCCTCTCTTGGCAGGTCCCAGAAGAGCCTGATCAGAAGAGTCATTATCTAGTATCTGCCAGTAGTTCCAGGAAGAAAGAAATGGAATTTGGGTCTCCCTGAAGGTGTCTGAATTAAGAGAAATGCAGCCTTCAGGTGCTTATTATGTATAATCATATAACCAAGGGTTAATTAGAAAAGCCCCTGTGGTATTTCAGAGGTTTGAGGGAACTCTTAAAGCTGAGCAAACCAGGCTTTGGGATGGAGATGCAAGTAGTCCTGCAGGGCTTTTGCAGCCCTAAGTGACTCCTGCTTTCACTGGCTTGGCTTGCTGTTTTATAAGCTGTGACGCAGATGTTAAAGCCAGAATAAGGAAGTAATGCCTGATAAGCTTTGCAGCAATTTGCAGAGTTGCCAAGTAATTGAATCTGAAGTAGATTAGAATATTTATAGACCAAATGCTAGCATGTATACTAGAACATATACATGATTGTATAAATAGTCATGATAGTAACTAATTTGTCACATACTTGGCATAGAGTGCATGTTTGTACGGCTTCCTCACAATTGCCAAGCTTCAGGTTAGCTCTGACAACATTGGATGTGTTAAAAGAATGGCTGAGGCTACACAGAGATTTTCTGTCTGTGACTTGTGACAATAATTCACCATGAATAGTCCATGTGTAACTATACCACAGACTTTGTATCTGGTTCAAATCAGGTTTTGGAGCTAAAAGCTGATCATGTTGGAAATGCTGATTATATTCTTGAAAACAGCTGTGAAATAATAAAATCTGCATAAGAAGAAACATCATGTTTTTAGCAAGAAAATACTCCAGCCTGTAGTGGAACTGCTAGGGAAGGGAATTGCAAGACTCTATTTCAGAATAAGATCATTTTCTTTTCTTTTTTTTTTTTTTTTTTTTTTTTTTTTTTTTTTTTTTTAATAATCTATCCAGAAAGTCCCCAGATCATTTGCCTTGCATAATATAATTCAAACAGCACCAGGCACTTAAGTTATCCCTGCCTTGCCTCTAGCTGCTGTCCCAGGATGGTATAAACCTAATGAAATTTGCAGCCTTAGGCAGATGTCTTGGATATCCCTGTGAACTAAGTCTAAGTATTTCCAGCAAAAATGTAAAGCTTCTGAACTTACTTCCTGCACTAATATAGTTCTGTGGAAGGTTCTACAATAAAAACTATATTTTCATTTTGATAAAATATAAAATTTTCCAGATTTTCATCTGTCTGAGTAGGTAGAAAGTTAGCTACGCTGGAACTATGTTTCCAAACTTAGGGAAAACTTTATTTGTACAATACCAGAAATAAGACTGGTATTAATTAGACTAATTATTAATAAGACTCATTATTTAATAAGTATTAATAAGACTCATTAATTTTGAGTGTTTATCAATCATAAATTTCTAACCTTTTGAGATCTGATATTTAAAAAATTAAATGACCAAGTAACTTAGTCTGAGCTCTTCATTCACTTTCTGAGTTCTAATGAGTAAGAAAAACAGTTATTTTTGTCTCATTTCTCATTTGAGATGCATGTTAATTGAAAGTTCAGACTGCAGTGCTGGCTGCCCTCAGCAAGCTGTGCTCTGGCAAGTTCATCTGAGAGCGCATTGTGGGGAACATGGCACTGGGCTTTCCTTTGTGTTGCTGTATGGATCAGAGCAGGACTTGGTGGTGTTAAAGTGGAAATCTGGGCAGATGTTCTTTATAAGTGGTTTGGCGTGTAGTATGAATAACAAGAAAACTCATTTAAACCTGTTTAAATAAACTGTTTAAGGTCAGTTGAATTTAGTTAATACATTTAAACTTTAATTGTACCTCCAGTTAGTCTCCTTCCAGGCTTCATGGCACAGGTTATTTCTAAAATGATTGATGTGAGCTGGGGACTTTTCCCTGACTTTAAGAGGGTCTGGACCAGACATTTACCATTATTATTTTAATTGCTTTATCTTCATGGTGCTAATGGAAAGTACAGATTATCTTCTGACTGCACCAGATATGATCTGCTAAGGATCTCACTATTACCTCCTAATATTAAATGAAATAAAGATGCATCCAGAACAGAGCCAGGGGACAGCTATTTAAAATCATTTTTATATGAGGAGGATTTAGTTCAAGAAGGACTGTTCTTTGTCAGTGTAAATTCTGCCTTCCTCTAGGTGTTATGACATTACAGCTCTTTACATACTCTCTTGAATTGAAACTACAGATGTACTTTCATAAATCCAACACAAACAAATACTTCCAGCAGTACACAGCCCTACCCCCCCGCCCCCAAGATTCATTTGAAAGGATGAGTGAATAAATAGATGTTAAAGGTAAGTTGAACTCAGTCAGTCAGCCATGATGAGGTACATTGCTCTAGGAGTGGGCTATAGGTGTTCAGTGGTAGGAAATCTCTCTGAAGAGGAATTTATATAATTGCAAAAAGAGTGTACCAGAGAGTTTTGAATACAAATATAAATTATTTTCTAATTCGTTGCAGACAGAGGTCAGCAGTAAAGCCTTCAAAATAGCGAGCTACTTCAGTACAGAAGACAGTGGGTATTCATGAGGGACGTGCTGAATGCTTTTCTCCCCAAAATGGTTGTATGGTCTGATGCCACAGGTTGAGGGTGATGATCAGGCAGAGCATTTCCAAATGTAGCTACAGCTGTTGCTATTGAAACTTACTGTTTTGTTAATTGCTTGCAGGTTGGGAGGGTGTTCTAAACATTTTCATAACTACCTAGCCAAATCTCATGTCCGTATACTCAGGGCAGCACTTACCCCACTTGGGGGGAGCTCATGGTCCCCACAGTGCTTTCAGAAAACGTTAGCTTCTGTTTAATGCTGTTTAATAATAATTACCATTCACTTGTCTTTCTACTCCTTTTCTTCCTAATCCTCAAGCTGCCTCCTTCAAAAGCTGTGATCCTCAGTCTTTCTATATGATTAGTTGTTGGTTTTGGTGTTTGCTTCCATGATCTTGATGTGTCTCTCTGTTTTGAGTGAGGATTTATTATTAAAGGCATGTGTGCATGTTTTTCTCCTTGGTGTTTTCAAAATGGGTGGTATCCAATGGTAGATAATTTTGAAAGAATATAAAGATGGTTTTAGGCCAGCTTTTCCTGCAGAATGGTTGCTTTTATTGTAAATCTCAGTTCTTTGGTTCTTTTTCCACTTTTCCCTGTTGCCCAACTGCTTTTCCTAAGGGCATTGCCTCCCACTTGATGCAGGTGTGAAGCAGGTGTTCCTTCTGACTGAAGATGGTCTATTTGGTGTAAGCATGTGTCAGCCAAAGTCCCCACCTGCTTGCAGAATGAGCATGTTCTTCAATGTCAAAAACAAAGGATGTCTTCAAGGTCAAAGGGTGTTTTTGTTTGGTCAGCTGGCTGCCTCCTTGGTACAGCAACTACAGAAGTAGAATTAGGGGAAGTACAGAAATCTGAATTCTTGGCAACTGAATTAATTCTAACTCTGACTTCATTTGAGTGTGTTTTCATATTTGGGTATATTTATACAGAAAGGAATTTAAATAAAAAATGAAAAATTGAAGAATGAATCTGTAGGGTGACGAGTGTGTACTTGAGCCCCAGTATTCTTAGTTAATATAAGGTAGCTGCACCTGGTGGACTTGCATTCTTTTAGACTAAAGACCTTTAATTCAACAGGACTGGATTTCCTAAAAAGTTATTTTTGTGTTTGTTTTTGGTTTTTTTTGTGTGTGTGAGTATGAATGACAGTGATTGTGGCTTTTAGAACACAAAACCCAGGTGACGTTTCCACAAGCAAATTGAGAAGACACACCAATTTGGTGTATATTTAAAATTGTATCATTGCAAACTATCTTCTGTCTGTCTCAAACTGACTGCAATACCTAGAGTTCCTTTTACTTATTTCTAAAATCCCTATTATTTTTTTTTTTAATTTTTATTTTTTGGCTTTTTTTTTTTTCTCTCCCATGGTCTCAGCTTGCATTATTTCATGTATACATAGATGCAACCAGCTGTATGAATACATAGTATTTCTTGGTTAATTTTCTATGGAAAGTCAAGATCTCTCACGAGAATTCTGAAGAGAATTTATTAATAGAGCTGAATAGAATTAGAGGCTGAAACACAGCAGTTCTACAGTGAGGGTAAATTCATACCAAGGGCAGCTTCAAATTTATTTGCATAGCTTTGGTAGTTTTCTGCTACCCGGAAATCTCAAGAGAATGAAAACGTTCTCTCCTCCTTGCAATTTATGAATGCTATGGCTATCTCTAATCCACACCTTTCTCTTCATTGAAGCTGTGTTTGTCTATTTTTGGGCTTGGGCTCTTCCAATACTTGCAGAGCTAAGTAAAGTACATCCTTTGGGTGTGCCTGAAAAATGTTTGCTTTTGATAAAGAGTTTTCATAGCAACCACAGAAACTTATTTTCAATTTAAAGCTGATAAGAAGTTGTTTGTGTTCAAAAAATAAAGCAAAGCCCAACACTGTCATATATGTGACTGCTCAAATAGGATATATTTATTTAAATACACATATATGTTACATATTACAAATATATACTTTTTCAATTGCAAGCCACAGTCTTTATGTAGCTAACTTGCCTGATCAGGACCACAAATGATGTGACAGTGCTGGAAACTCAGTCTGGAGTGCTGTGCTCCCTTCATGTCACTCCTGCTCATACAGCAGTGTTGGCTGTGGTTCCAGCAAGCATCCCACTCCTGAGCTGAACAGGGTGTCTGGAGCACTCTGTGGATGGCACTTTGAGAAGTGTGGTTACACAGGCTTTCTGACACAGCCCTAATATTTCCTGTCTGCTTTGTGGTGAAGCTGCCTGCTGGGGTGTACCTCTGGTAGTGGTGCCTGCAGCAAGGAGAGAGCTTGCTTGGCTAATCTTCCTTCCCCTTTCCTGTGCTTGAAAAGAGGAAGGTGGGAGGGAGTATACTAATGAAAACACTGGCTGCAGGTCCTGAGCAGGGCTTTGCTGCAGCTCTGCATTTCTCTTGTCTCCCATCTCTTGTGCTTGGTCCTCAAAAGTGCTCTCCTGTGGGTGGTCAGGCCCTGCTGGGGTCTCAGGTTCTTATCTGCTTCAGGCCATGTGCAGCCCAGGCTGCAGCCTCATAGTATGGAGCTTTTTCTTCGAAGTTGCAACCTGAGCCACTTTCCACAAAGAGATGGTCAATTCTCAAATGTATTCTCTGACTTTTGAAAAAAGGCCTTGGTCTGATACTGCTTACTGTGGGACTGAAACCTTTGATATATGAAAGCCGAGCTGCTGTGATCAGTTACATAGATCACATGGGTAGCTGATCAGAAGTGTCTTAAGTGTTAGAAAATGAACCATTTCTGAGCAATATTATCTTTCTCTGTCCTTTGCAGCTGGCTGTTAATTTAGTCTGGGACTTTGGTTTTGCATACGGTAACTGTAAAAATCCCCCACATTTCAGCATCAAATAATGTTGCTTGTGAATGATCTCCAATGTTTGCTTTCAGTTTACTCTGAATGCCAACATTGGCAGTCTTACTCTGCCAACTATTTATGAAATATGAATGCAAACAAACCCCTTCACTTCAAACTGAAAAGTTTTTACAGACATCAGTGAATTGTGTTTACTTTTCATTTGCCTTATATTGTTTTTTTCTCCTTTTTTGAAGCTCCCAAGGGATGTAGCTTGAAGTATTTTTCTCCTTTGTGCTCTGCAGCTCAAGAACATGGGGAATATAGAGGAACTGTGATCAGAGAAATCAATTTCCTTTTTCTTGTGTCCAAATAAAGTGAGTTACGGATTTCATGACAGCGTTCAGCCTGAGCTGCCAAGTAGTTTCTCCCATTATAAGCTCTGAGATATGATAAGGAGTCTCTGACTGTAACAGATAATGATTTCTAGTTCACTGCCATTAAATGCTTAATTAAGAAAAAATGTACTAAGACTTCAGGGTCTTTATTTTATGAAAAAGAAAAAATTAGAACAGGGACGATGAGAAATCATTTGTAAAAAATAATAACCTTGCTAAGTCTGGAAGGCTGAATAATTATTTATGGATTAACAAAATAAATTACAAAACAAATGCACTTGGGCACTGCATCCAGAGGGGCTTCATTTTGCAGCTAAGTCATGGCATGTTTTCATGTTAGTGGCCTGTCAAGTTGCTACTTGGCTCCTGCATGAGGCGTTATAATTCTTGCTACATACTGTTCTCTGCTAACAGAAATAACACTTCCCAAGTTTAAGAATGGAGATTCTGCCAAGACCACAGAAACGAACAACCTGGTACTGGACAAGCATTATTTGTTTAGCAAAGCAGTGTGCTTTCCTGCTTTGTCATTGTATTGGGTTACACTTTTCCTCAGTAGTACATGAGCAGAATATTTGCGTGTTTAAATGTGTGTGGCTGGAAACACTACTCAGCATGAAGGCCACACTGCTGCATGCTGCTGCTACCACTGACTCACCGCGGTTTGGTTTTGTCCTTAAAGATCCCTCTTCCTGAGTCAGGCAAGCATATAATTAGTGTGAGGTTTGGCTTTTGTCTTCCATTGTCCTGCTGGGAAGCTGAGTGTGTTGTTTCATTGCATTTCTAACTCCAGTGTCAGGCAGTAAATCTGGGGTAGGGTGTAAAATGGTTTCTATTTTTTTCTTGAGCCTGATGTGGAATTTCTCATGTGTAATATTTGTAAGGAAAGTCCTGTATGTTCCAGACCTTGACATCCCCAGCCTGGTGCAGCATTATGGCTGGGACTCAAGCAGGAGATCTGAGCTTGTGCTCGTACTCCAGGCCATAAATGCAACAGATGTATTTCAGAAGCAGGGTTTGAGCCTTCAATGTGGAAGCTCTGCTCATAAAGCATTTTCTTTAAACGATCATTGGCAGTATTTGGCCATGACTGCTGCTAAAGGTGAAGTGGCACACATAAGGGGTTGCAAGGCCAAGGTCTCGTGTAACACTTACATCTGATGTTGAGTGTAGGTTGCATTGTGACAGGGTGAAACTGGTGATTAATGTAAAATGCAGTAATTGGCTGCAGATCAGACTCAGAAAAGCTTTTATCTTGTTTTGATGTCTAATCATTGTTGAAACTGTAAAGAGACTTGGATTTCCTCTGTTCCTTTTGCTGTGTAACCATAACAATTTCTTCATGTGATGAGGACCTAGATTTCAAATGAAGCAGTTCACTAACTTTTCCAGAAAGGTGTAAAGTCAATAAATGCATCCTGAATTTGACCAGTTTACTGCTGTGTGTTTTTGTTTTTCATGCACTCATGGGCAATCGAGTTCAGGCATGCTCCCTGCAGCCTTGCCTGCATGCCAAGGAGCTCCTGGCTGAGAGCTGTCAATAGAAACTCTCATGCACTGAGTTACCAGTTCCTAGGCTGGCTCAGGCAAAGGTATGGGCTTTCACCTCTCTGCACTCCTGCTAATTACAGGGCCAGGTGCTGAGTGGCCCATAGCCCTGTTAGGAGAGATGCCACTCCCTTAGAAGTGGAATGCTGTTTGCCCATTGCTCTGAGATCATCCTTTACCACTAGAAGATGGTAACCAAGCACAGACAAGAAGGATAAGCTAGGCAGGTGTGAAGAAATAAAGTAACTCTTTCTCCCTTTTTATATGGGCCATTTAAAAACAATTTTCCTCTCTGTAAGCCATGAGGCTTTTGAGGATACTTGTGCAAAGCATAAACGTTGCATCCAGAAATCTGCATTTGTTAAAAATGGTCTTGATTAAAATGATGCGCATCTTCCTACTCACAGACACTTTGGATGCTTCCTTCAGGTGTATATATTATGTTCTTTATTTCTGTACTGTAAATTAATTGATCGATTAATTATTCATGCACCATCCTTAACAGAACACTCACCTCTCTGCTTTAAGGATGGAGCAGCTACTGACATTTGGATCTGAGTAGCTAGAACAGCCATTGTTTTCACATGGGAGACTTCCATGGTGCTCACCAAACTGAAAACACATCAGTATTTTTTGCCTAACAGAGCTGTGTTTGTGTTGGTATAGCGGGTATAAAAGCACTGAAGATTTTTATTTTAACTGCATAAACATATAAAACAAATATTATAGTGCTACCATAAGTTTAATTAAGCTATGAAATTTCTTAAATCAGTAAGCTTGGGTGCTAAGAATCTGTGGAGGTTGTTTTTTTCTTTTAAAATACAAAAAAAACAAATAATACCCAAACTGATGACTGGGAAGGGGATCCTGAAAAATATTACTCAAGAACTTCTTATATGGCTAGAAAACCAGAAAAATAAATTAAATTATAAATATATGTATATTTCACACTCAGCAAAACATAGGCAAAAAGAGATTACTTTGACTTTTGGCCTCATGCAGTTCTGTAACAATAAGGGAGACAATGCTGTTGATCTGAAAACAAATAGTAAGGCAAGGTCTGCCCACAGAGAAGTCCTTTATGTACAAGTATTTGATAGCAATCATCCTCAGTGCTGTCAGTGTTTATACAAAAGCTTGCCTGACTCCAGTTCTTGTGGTTATGCAGGAGTTTGTTCAGAAATGTAGCCTGGACCTGGACTCCATTGGAGTTGGTGGTGTTTCAGCCACTAATGTGTGGGCTGGGTAATTGGAGCATATAATGTTTCTTCCTGGATGTTCTCATGGTGTGGGAGTTCAGACCTGGTGGAAAAAATACTCCACCAGTCTGGCAGCGGAGAAGGGCTGAGCAATAGAAGCTCACAGGAGTCAGGAGAAAGCAGGGCTTGTGCTATTGGGGAGATGTGTGTCTGGACTGAAGTTCAGGATGGACACTGGGAGGTGACAGACCTTGTGAGCAAGGCTGACTTTTGCTGTAGGCGAATGAGGTTGTCTGGAGCTGGAGTTCCAAGAGAAATGCACATGTGCTGTGGGTAGTGGGGCAGGAGGTCATGGCAGAATGAAAAGAGCAGCAAAAGGCATGAAACCAACCATCAAAGCTTGACTGGTATTCCTCAAAGTGCTAGGAGCTGCATCTGTAGCAGACAGAAAAAGAAAGCAAGTGTTCTGGTGATCCCCGTATAAACAACAGTTTTGAAAGTTTTGTTGGAAGACTTCAGATATGTTTGATCTTAAGTCCGGTTTGGAAGGTTAGTCTGACAGGTCTAGTCTGGGTAAGATTTAAAAGAAATAGTAGTAATAATCCTTTTTGGAAATGGGATAGTGATTATAAATGCGATCCAAGTACTAATGAAGGTCCACAGAATACTTCTCTGAAGAGGTCGAAGTGTGAGTGTATGATTTCAAAATGAAATGTGTAAGGAAGAAATAAAGGTATCAGTTGTAATGGCCCTTTTTCTAACTTCACCAGGGCCCGGACACTTATCTCTCCATAAAGTTTACTTAAGATCTCAAGACAATCTTCTTAATACCTTGGTGAGGTTTCACTGAAGCTCTGTGTGAAAGGGTTGTTGTTTACAGCATAAACATGTATTGAATCTCCTGGACTATTAGGAATGTCGGGTAAAGCATATTACTTCAAATCAGCAGAAATGATAATTCTCTTCCTGCTACTGTGCTGGGAATTGTAATAGTTTCTTGGCTGTTTTAAGAGATATTGTAATTGCAGACACAGACTTGTTGTGTTCTCTTAATCAAATAAGAAGAGCAGAATTTTGCTTAGCTCTCCATGTAAAGATAGTTTCCATTCTGTCTTTACACAAAGTCTTGAACTGTGGATTAGAGGAAATCCCAGGGGCCAATTTATCCATGCCCGTGCACTGATATGAGGTCAAGTGGATTCCCTGAAGCATGCTTTGCCAGTACCTACACTTGAAAACCTTCAGGCACGATTTTTCAGTCTCCCTAGCAAGTCTAACATTGTGTTTCATCTCTTTCTCAATGCATTCTGAATTTCCTTCTGTATTTAAGCTATTTATTGTGAATTAAGCTTAAGGGTTTTATTTTCCTTCTGTTCTAGCAGCTGTGTCAAATAATTACTTGCTGGCTGCTTTTGATTAGAAAACTGATATATCTGCCTTTTGGCATTATTGGTTTCTAATCCCATTTCCACTCCTCCCCACCTCCAATTTCTGCTGTTTCATTCTAAACTTCCTATAGCAAATTTTGTTATAACAGAAAATGGAAGGTGGAGGGAGATGCTTCAAAATATTAAAGCAGTCGTGAATTATTTAGTATGAGTCCTACATGAAGTTATGCGTACAAAAATGAACTATAGTTTCTTATGGGACATAGCAGTGGCTCAGATGTGACCTAAGTCAGACCAGTATGAGCATCTAGACAATCCACCCTGTATTTCTCGTAACTGTCTTGAATCTCTTGACTGCAGTAAGTCAGGAATGATTTATTTGACAAATAGATGTTTCTTTCTTTAGAGATCAAGTGATTGTTACATAGATAGATTATTTAATCAGCTGCCACTGTGGAAATAGTGTTAGCATTGCTATTAGTTTAGGTTTCCAGTCCTTTCCTTTTGTGCAGCTACTTTGCTTTCTCTTCTGTTACAGTTTTTATGTTCCTTATTGGCACTCGGGAACACTTACAGCACTTATTTATTTTTTCCATTGCTGATATCTATTAAATCATCTACAAGGTCAGGAAATCCTCCAGGATATATGAGGTCAAGCTTTATCATAAAACTTTAGAATTGTTAGCAGGAAAGTCAAAGATTTTAAAGTCTGTCTGATGTAAATAGAGAAACCCGACTGAAATATGTTATTTAAGTGACTGACTTTTCTCGACAGCATATCTTGCCTATTCATCCCTGTGTCACTGTGCTGTGAACAGCAGCTGTAGTGAGAGCAGAATAGCTTAAGACTTGTGCTTGCTGTTTTAGGTGTTGAACTTCAGAAAATATTTCGTTTATGCCGTGTGAGTGGAACTGCCAGTTTTTCCTCCTAAGGAGAATAAGGACAAAGCTGAGCTGAAATTACTCATTGTTTGTTGCATTTGTATTCAGCAGGGGAGCCTGTGAGTGGAGGGCCAACGTTGCTGAATCACTGATCGTGGTTTGCTTTCGTACAATAGTGAGATGTGATGGGGATGAATAATGCTGAAGTCTAAATGTGTATAATTCTTATGCTGTCTGTATTCTCATGGATATGTGGGACCTTGCAGTGTCAATAGCAATTCCCTGTTCTCCCCCTTTATCCACATCAGTCATTTCTCAGGCTATTTGCATGTGAATCCCTACGGGCACCCCTTGCAACACAAGGGCCGACCTGCTAAAAGTAGGTCTCCAAGGCTTTCAATCATCTTGCCACACATAATAGCTAAATAATCGTGCCTGCGTGCAAGAAAATGACCTGCATTTTGAAGGACAGAGCAAATAAAGGTTTTTGTATTAGGTAGTAGCTCCAACAGTCATGCTGTTGTAGGATGAGCTATGAAACTGCTCCCAGCTTCTTGACCTGTGGATGTGACCCAGTGAAGTACTCCAGGTACTGACCATACTGAGGGCTCCACCTGTAGTGTGGCAGGCGCAGCTTTCAGATGGGTTGCAAGAATCAGATAGTATCATGCCAAACACGATCAGGGGTTTGGAGCTCTTATTTCTTCAGTAGCTGTAATTCAAGACACTGTCTGAAATAACAATTCAACCACAGGTAGCAATAAGAAAGCCACACCATGGCATTTCTAAGGCTGTTTTCACTTAAAATATGGCACTGTGAGTGCAGCCATTGCTAGCAACTAGGCAAGTTTGGCAAAGTGACATTTAATTGAGGAGTAGGGAAAGAAAGACTGGAGACGCAGTTGTAGGAAATACTGTGCTGGGAAATGAGTATTGACATTCCTTCACATACAACAGAATCAATACTCCTGCTGAAATAATTAATTGCGCTTATGTAATAAATACAGGGTTGCTTGACAGCATGTAGCATTATCTCAGGAGGATGTTGACTCATAAATGGAGCAAAGTAGCTAAGGATGAGCTGATAGTTTTATATACTGCCCTTGTCAAACTTTCTAGGCATCATGCAATATAGCCCAGTTAATAGTATAGGAAGTTAGGAGCAGTACAATTTATTTTTCTCCACTTTTAATTATCGTGTTAAGGAGTTCTTAGAAATCTTAGTCAGTGTAATATGCTCCTGGTCATCTTCCAGTTGAGCCGTGGCAGTTTTGACGAAGCTTATATCTCAGAGTTCTCAGATAAGCATTCTTACTTCTGTTTGAAATATCATGCCAAGGTGCTCCAGAGTGTTGCCTGGGTGCAAATAATTGTGTGATACGTGACAAAGAGAAGGGAAAAAATAGTTTTACTAGACATGTATGCTATCATTTCTGGGAGGAGCCTATAAAATTAAAGAAATCTTGTGGAGGGAAGAAAGGGTGAGCAGCTAAGTACTAAACTTACTTAACCTCTTACTTACTTACTAAACCTCTTGTCACTGTACCTTTTTATGTTAAATTTTTGCCAAGTCTTGAACACTGAGCTCTTTCTGATACTCTTTGCAGCCGGGGCTTTCAGGGATCTTCTGTGACACAGTTCTGGCCAGTGTTATTTACTGGAATAATGAAAGAAGCTCTCCACTACTGATTTTTTTCCTCTTGTTCTTCTGGTTCACCTATCCATCTTAAAATACTTTCTAGAGGATTTTAACTTTCACAGGAATTAATTTTCCTTGAAAGTCCTTAGTCTGGTTGTAGAGAGCGTTTTGTTTCTGTGACTCAGGAGATGTCTGATGAATTGCTTATTCATGTCAACTTAGGGTGGGGAAGTGTTATTATAAGAATTTAACTTGTATCTTTGGCTTCAACACTAAATATCCTATACATTTCTTCTGAGTTAATATTCTCTTTTTGAAACCATTACTTCAGTATTTTTGAGTGGTTCTTTTGTTTTCTTGATTTCTTCCCTGTGGAGTCTGAAATTGAGTGTTTCAGGATTTTGTTTGTTTTTCATCTCTTTCATGGCTGGGGAATAAGGCCAGCTGTTTTGCTCTTCTGAAACCTGTCCATTTGAATAATGATAATAAAAGTACTGGAAATAAATTAGTAATAAAATGCTTTTCACTTTTTCTACTGAAACAAATTATAATACAGTCATGTAAGTAAATCACCACTAAATATATATATATATTTTAGATAACTTGGACTACTTTCTTATATCACAGCTGTAGGCATGGCTTGTGGGAATAGTGACTATTGACTTAAGGTTACTCCAATGTCTTAAAGATACTCCAACTTTCATATGCATAAATTTTCAGTGACTTCAAAGAAGGTAGGAACATGTGAAAGTTAGAGCTCTATCAAAAGCTTTAGAGAAGCAGTTATTGGATATATTCTTTGAAACCATGGAGGATATGAATTCCACACCTTTTCTAGGCAACTAGAAACTATTGTAAAGCCTGGCTACACTTGCAGTTAGTTGTCAAACCGTTTTGTTTTTTTTTTAAATGTTAGTCCCTACTTTTTATTTATTTATTTTTTAAGTTCATGTCAGAATCAGCAACACATTGTGGCAACAAATTTTAGGGCCATGACAGTTTTTCCAGTTCTTCATTCCCCTTCCTTTTTCCTGCTGCTCAGTCTCAGTCTTTTATAGATTAAAGAATTAGGCATCTGCCAGACCTTATGTCCTTTATCCTGCTTAGGACAGGAACGTATCCCTGATAATAGGTTTACTCCATTTGTCTTCTTCACACTTTTTATCAGAACAGTGAATTTGAAATCTCAAAGTCAGGTTAAAGGTTTTGTTTCTATGCTAAGTTTTGTTTGTTTGTTTTTTAAACCATCAAAACAAAGGAGAATTGTGAATAATTTCTGAAACCAAATGATAAAAATGAAGTAACTCTGTATTCCAGCAACTGAGATTCAGACCCTGAAGTATTTTGTCTTGAGGGCTTAAACCTGTGGAAGAAAATAATGGGAGAATAGGTATTTTATAAATAAACTTTAAAACAAGGAAATGAATCCTAAATTACCAATTAAAATAAATTTCAGTCAGAACACTTCAGGCTTTGCTTTTCTTTGTCCAATATCCTATTATGTTTAATTGGACAGACAGGACATGTGGTAAGATCCTCTTAGAAATGGGGACTCCGTATCTTCTGTCAGAAGAGATGAGTTTGACAGTGGAGAGATACTTAAGAGTCAATGCAACACAGGTTCTCCTGGGAGAAAATGTGATGTTTCTTTGTGACTGAAGGAAGTCATTCATGTTACTTTCATGATTTGTTTTACTGCAATACATTTGCAGAGCTTAATAATCGTAAATAACATCACAATGTTACGTTTGTATGTTTTGTTTTTTTTTTTTGTTTTTTTTTTTGGTAATAAAATCTTGAGTGCTGCATATATAATTCATCTCTAGCAGAGAAGGAGGGGGGATCTTTAAAGAAACCAGAATGAATCAACCTCACCTAGCATGAGGCTCAATCATTGGGAGTTTAACATGGTTGTTCTGATGTTGCTGAATATGAGCAGGAAGCTCATGTTTCAATGCTTGTATCTTTTTAGATGCTGAAATAAAGGAATGTGAGACTGTAATGTGACTCCAAAATGGTGTAAATGGTATTTCTAACATTAGCCTATGCACTAAATAAGAAATATTTTTTAAATGGCTTGCATGGGAGAGAGGATAGCTTGGGGAATGTCCTGAAGTTTCTACTAATCATGTTGAAATTGCCCTTTTGTTGAATAAAACACTGTTTTACATGGCTCATAACTCCAAACCTTTTGCTGGAACAAAAAGTGCAAGGAATTGTAAAATATAAAAATACAAATGTAGTTTTAATTTTCAGATACATACAATCTGTTGATTTTGCTGTTCTTCCTGAAGTCCTTCGGTTCATTTACTGCAAATGTAATTTATCTTCTCCACATTGACAAGACACTGTTGAAAAGTTATTAAATTAGGCAAAGTGAATTAAAAGGAAATGCTAATGAGGCATTTATACATAGTACTTAACTAAGCATCTAGCCACAGCTTTTGGATGCAGATGTTATTGTACATGTATGGAGACTCACACACATAAAACTTCTGATAAAATTTGTTCTCAGTCTCTTCCTTGTAAAAAAAAACTGGATTGTTGATATACGTATTAATCTGGTTTACTTTAACTTAGTAATAAGAATGAGAATACTGGACTGTAAGGCTGTACTTTCTAAAAGTCCAGTTAAAAATCTTCTAAAACTTCATATGATGGTTAGTGCTTGCTGACAACACTTTTGAAAGTCTCTTCAGAGCTATGAAGTGATAAAGCTGAAACATTCTTGTGAAGACCCAGAAAGTAAAATTTTACTTTCGACCAAACTCCATTTATCAGAAGATTAACAATAAAGTCAATAAACTGTTAGCAAGACGACATTTAAGGATGGCTTTTAAGACTGGCTGTGAGTAGAGATCTAAAGTAGAAGCCGTGCTCTATAGCAATCCTCAAACAGATTCCTCAATTATAGCAATCCTCAAATAGAATCAATAAGAATATAATGGATATTTGTTGATATATCCATTTAGTATGTTTGTCTAGGAGAATATGTGACAGGATGTGATAATCATATTTGTCTATGGCAGTAAGTGACAGGATGTGATAATCTATCTAGACCTATATTTGTTAAATTCAAGGTTACAAGGTGTTTGTGGCATCTTGTTGTTTGCTTGTTTTTTGTTTGTTTGTTTGTTTTGTTGGCTTTTTTTGTTTGTTTGTTTTTCCAGTTACTGGCAATAGTTTTTCAGCACTTCTTACCGTGAGTTTGTGAGGATATTTGAGTTTAAAGTATAGTTGTAAGGCTTGCACTCACTTTACAAACAATTCAACATCAACCAGTGATGTTATGTACAATATCTATCCACCTGACAATATAATCATCTCATCAGCGTCTTGGTGTAGAAAAATCAAAGGATAAGATATTTCTTGGTGTTTAGTCACCTAGTTGATATGGATTCGTTTTAGTTATTTATTTATTTTATCAAGGAAAGTGGAAAGCTAGTAAATACAGCACTATTGAAGCCATTACTCCAAGACATACCTGTGTGCGTTTTCCCTGAACTGATAGAATGAACTACAAAAAACCTCAGGGTAATAGAAACAGATTCTCCTATGCCAAGCTAACAAAGGCAGGGGAAAGTCCTGTAAAGTGTGCATCTTTGTGACAGGAGAACTTGAAAGACTCGGCCTGCCTAGTGACAGTCTGCAAACCCTCACTGAACGAATTACAACAAAGAGCTAATGAAGACAAACAGTCTATTTAACGTCGTTGGAAAGCTCCCATTCAGCTAGCAGCTGGCATGGATGTTGTCAGTCAGAGGACACTGGCAAATGACAAATAACTGAATACGTGGAAAAAATGAGATGACAATGAGCTGATTTCTCATTAGCATTTCTTTTCTTCTTCCTTAGATATTATAAACACATTATTCAGGGTTGGGTGTACCGGCCTCCTAAATGCCAGTAAGTTATGGCCAAGGCAGTGTGCAGATGGGATGCTCTCAGGGTGGGAGAACTGTCCATCTGTGGGAGCTGCCTGTTTGCACCCAAACCCTGTTTTCCTGGAGTGCCTTCACTGGGGCACCAAAAAAACAAAGACTTGTCTTGCTCTGATAAAAAACAAGTAAACCAAAAAAAACCCCACCAAAATTCCCCAAAAACGAATGCGTGTATATGAAATTTTTCTTGGTCTTCATAAATCGGGTTCTTTTCCATAGAAAATATGGAAATGATTAAATAGCTGTAAATTAGACGTTGAAATAACAATAAAATTCACAGAATTGCTTGGGGAGTCCTTCTGCCATAAAACTTGTCTCTCAGCACTGTAAGCAAGCCTAAGCTGCAGTGTTTTGGATTCAGATTCATGTCCAGTATGATTGTTGGTCTTATGGGCAACAGTAACTAATTTTGCATTGCAGAAGCTGGAATCTGATATAGACAGGACTTTTGAAGACAAACTATGATGTTCTTAGGTGGATGAAAGTTAGCTGGTGTTTGGTTCCAATCCATGTTGTAGTTAGAGTTACCTGCTTTCTTGCTGTGAACAGTCACACTTTCTTTTCAGTAAGTCATTATAAATTCAGACTTCTCCACCTAGAGAATGGATTTAGCTACACTTATTTGGCATACTGATATTTGGAGTCTGACCTTGAGAGTTTTAGTTCTGAAGCAGGATGTGGGAGTTCAATTACTCCTGCTGAATATGGCTGTTAATTTTTAGAAGTGAAATATTTGCGTGGTTGTGTTTGTTTATTCTTCTCCACCAAAATCTTTGGAGAGTTTTTCCATGTTATTGGAGGCTGCCCTATTTAATGAGGAAAGTATCCTCTATGTCGTCTGTAGGGACTTCTATAGTCAAAATGTTGCTTCTGTTCCCCTGAGGAGAGGATTACAATGATCCGTTTCTTCCATATGTTCCAAATCCACCACAAGTGATTCAAATTATTAGTCACTTGGGATCTGTGATGGTATTTTCTCTTGTTGATTCCCCCCTCTTTCATGATCATTACGTGCCTGTACCTACAGGCATTTGAAAATCCTACTTGGTGTTTATTTACTTTCCTGAAATCTTGTTGAAAATACAGCCCTTAGCCTTTTTACCTTTGTGAAAGATGGTAATACTTCTTTACATCTCATGAAGGAATCATACACAGTTGTCAGTCCTGGGTTGCCCCAGAAATGCTCAGTATCAGGTTAAAACAAGCAAGTAAAAGGTATATTTACTGGGGTCCCTTGCAGAGTGCTCAGCTGTGCCCAGGGCATGAGTCCTTTGCCTAGACTGGAGGTGCTTGTATTTTTCTGACTCTAAGGAAAATCTACAATTTTACAAAACCCAAAAGATGATATAACTTCAGGCTGCTGCCAGAAGGCTCCTTTAGTGTGTCTCCTTCCACTTCATTCAGGTTTCTGTCTGATTACTGAGCCAGATGTGCTCCTGCTACAGCTTGGGGCTCTCCATTCCCTATGGAGGGGTGTTTTTATGCACTGGCACTGCTTCCTGTGCCACTTCCCAGTACCTTCACAGGGTACTGCCAGGAAAGAGAAACTTGGAAAACCCTGTTTGCACCTTTTATGTACCGTTTTTCGCTTGGCAGGGTCCTATGTTGGCTCCTTTCACGTTAGAATTGATGTTGGTGCTTCCAAACCTGGTAAATAAAACATCTCTTCCTTTTCAAGTTCATTTCTTCCAGCATCTTATAGTTTTATAGAGACCTTGAATTATCAGTCATGCACAATGATAAATCTTGCCCCCACCCAACCCTCCAATAAACCCAAACACCTCAGATAAAGCCCAGTGTTCCTAGGAGCCCAGCTTCCTGTTCAAAGATGCCAACTAATGCTACGTGCTGCACCATGTAGGGATGTGGTTATCTGTGTATTTTAGCAGTATATGTATCCATGAATGCACACTGAATCATCCTGCTTCTTCCCTGAGTCCAAATGCACAGTGACAGTTCACAAAAATAACATCTGCCAACAAGAAGTATGCTAGGCAGTAAAAGAAGAGCCGAACTGCAAGCACTAAATTGGGTCTGGTTCAGCCTTTTGTTCTATCCAGTACGGCTTTTAATCATAAATTTCTTTGCACAGTGAATGTTTAAGATGTTTTCATAACAAGTAATGGCAGTAGTATTATTTTTTTGAGGGCTCTCAGCTTAGTTGTACATAATTTATGATAAAGCGGGCAGCTGTGCATCTTCACCACCTGTATTGTTAGCACAGTTTACTTGGCCATCACAGTTTTGCATTAAAAATAACATTTGTTTAATTATTTTTTCATTGTTTTATTACCTTAAAATCCCATCCATACTCGCACTGTAGAAATACGTTTGAAGTAATATCCCTTCCTCAGATAACTTGTAACTCATTCTTCAAAGACTGGACCACTTTGTTTCTGTTTAACCTCTCATGTTCCCATTGATTTTTAGAGCACTACCTTCTGAATAGAAATTAGATGGTTGCATAATTATATTGGAAATTGTATTGCAATATTAATCAAGAAAATAAAGATTGAGCAATGGGGGATGAAGATTTTAGAGAAAGAAGAATAGAAGAACAGTTAGGCATGTAGAAACATAAGAGAAGCGGCAAACTTGTAGCTTCGAGCTATAAAGCTATATAGCCTGTCAACAAGAGTATTGCCATAAAGAATTAAAATAAATTTATCACAAGAACCGCAACTGTCTTTTTGTAATGCATGTTAGGTGATGAAGGATTTTCTTTTCTCTGTGTGGTCTCATTTGATTACAATGCCAGGAGTACCTGGCCACATTCCATATATAATTAATTGCAGCTTTGGTTTCAGATTGCTGTGCGGCCAGGCTGCCTCTACCCCTTGCACTTGTTCACATCTTTAGATTGCTTTTCTGTCATGCCAGCTGGTGAGTGAATGGAGCCTTTCACAGCAAGCCTAATAGGCATGAATGGTTGAGTCATTGTCCTTGTTGGCTCTCTAGTTAATCCAGTGGCAAACAAGGTTGGAGCTGCTGCGGTTGACATGCTCTTTATTGCCTGTGCTTTCAGCCTAAGTGCTGTGTGTAAAGGGATTTCATCTTCTTGCCAGTTCGTTTTTGTTTCTTGCTGGGCTTGGAAGGAATGTATTTATTATGAGGTACTACTAAAAGCCACTTTGCTTTATGTACAGTTTTTTACTTTCCGTTTCCAGTAAAATGGACAGTTGAATACCTCAGGTTTTATGTTCTGGTTCCAAGTTTCTTTCCTTTCCTCCCTCCTTTCCTCCCTACCTCCCTTCCTACCTCTCTTCCTTTTCTTTAAGTTACATCAAGCTACTACTTCCATTCTTCATGCCTACTTGTAGGTATGTGTTTCGGAGTTGTCATTTATTTATGAAATGTACAAGCTTAACCCACTCTCCACCAAAACAAAACTAAAAAACAAAAACCGGCCTATTTTCTTACAGGGAAATGATAGGTATACGAAAATCTCACTTTTTCAATATCCTTTCCGATAGATGCAAAAATCAGCAGCAAATAATCTAACTAGACAATTCTGCAACAATAGAAAATGTTTCTGCTCTAAGCGATTTTTAATTTCTTGTATACCAGCCATTTTTCCTGATACTCTTCATATTCATCTTATTAAATTCTAAAAGAATAACTTTAGGAGTTATTCTAGAGTATGTAATGTGTAGTTTAGAGTATGTAGTAGGAACAGTGGGAAATGCAAAGAACCTTGTGTTTACATTTTCTTGCAAGCATTTAAAAGACATGTATTTTCATGAATGCTGTTATTCGTATATCATATCTAGAAGATTATTTTTGTAGTCCTTTTCTTTGCTCAAGAACTAAATATGCCAACTTTCCTTTTCTCTATTTTCTAGTTCTTTCAAAATCCAAAGGAAGGAAAAGTAAGTCAAAAGAAATATCCATCAATACTGCCCACTGAGAACCTAATTGTTTATGTAGCCGGGTTAAATAAAAATGCTGTTCTGGCAGTGGATTTTCTTCAAAAATAAATTGTGTAAAGTCCAGAAAGACTGAATGCCACCTCCCAGTCTTTCTGCAGCAGAAAACCCTTTTACAGCAAGAAACATGGGTGTTCCTGTAACTTTCCAGTGCCAGCTCAGTGCAGTCATGCCTGTGAACGGGGAAAAGAACAGTAGGGACTTCTTGCCCAGCAGCAGTCTGGGAATGCCCAAGATTCTCTTCAACAACAGTTCATACACGCCTGCTTCCTTGCTCCAACAATAAAACACCTTCCTGAACCTCTGCACATGTCTGCAGTTGTAAATGAGATGCAGAGTATAACTGGCCCCATCTAAACTTGCATAATGGAATGCTGGAAGCTGTGGGGCTTGGCTGGGACAGAACTACTGAAATTGTCATGCAGAGGAAAGAAGAGCATAACTCTCTTTAATGCTGAAGGAGAAGTTTGCTTAATTTGCTGCTAACCATGCTGAAAACCCCCGAGAGATGCAGTGTAACAGTCATAATTTAATATGATTTGTATTAGCTCTCTTTGCTGAATTAGAAAGGTATACCAAAAACCAGCCAAACAAAAAAAAAACAAACAAACAGAACACCAGGAGAAAAATGCTGCTACATTCTTCAGTATTTGGGGCACACTGTGATAGTTCAACAGCACAGCAAGAGCAGGAAGTGAACAGGCCAGACAGTTGTAATTCTGCTGCATCCTGGGACATACACCTGTCAGTAGTGGTAATGGATAGATGGTCCATGTTGACTTTGCTGTCTGTTCCTGTGAACAATATGCTGTCTTGCCTACAAGGGCAGCAAGAGAACAAGTCTAACTACAACTCAGCTTTGTTTTAATTAGACCAAAAGCAGTTTCCTCTTTTGACTCTGCTGGTGAATTCAGTTTATTAATGCCTTTTATGTTGGTATGTTTTCTTACCAAATAACTTGCAATGAAATCCTTTTTCTTTCACTTCAGCTCTTTCCCCCCCCCCCCCCGGTACATAACTTTATTCTGTAGTTTTATAATCCCTTAGTTTACCTTTTTTTTTTTTTTTTTTTTTTTTTTTAAATTTTATTTTTTATTTTTTTATCTTGATAGTAAATGAAAATACAGTCTGATAGGTTTTATAGGATTTTTTCATGTATGTCCCAGAATAAAAAATATGTCTGGGGGAAATGATAGCTTCTTGCTTCATTCTGGTTCCATTCTGTGTGCAGGAGCTTCTTTGGGAGCCACATGTGATGTAGACGTTGTGATTCAAACTTGATGTGTGACATCACTATGCTGCTTATTGCAGGAGTCTTTTGGGCTGAAAATCACAGCCTAGTTTATTTATTTATTTTTTTTCTTCTTTCATTCTGTGTTGGGAAAGTATGATTTGGAAACTCACTAGAAGAAAAGTCTGATATCCAGACTTGAGTAATTCTTACGGTGATTCTACATAGAGAAGATAAAATCTCATCGTATGAAGAAAGTGTAATTATTATTTTTAAGTATGTCTTTTCTGCAATAAATAGGTGCTTGAGTAGGCATTACACTCTGCACAGGAGTTTCCTGCAGAGGGTTCAGTGCAGATTTATGAGCATCAAAGAATACCTTGGAAGGCTTAGGGTAAGGCTCTTAGCAGACTAAGTCTCTAGAGGACATTCTTGATAACATGTGACTGGCTTCTGACTTTTGACCTTTGCCTTTATCCCCCTTAAAGTGTTGACAGTGGAATAATTACAAGGACATACCACAGAAAATCAAATGCTTAATTAATTGCCTTCAGTTAAGAGGTTTTCTAAATGTGTAAACCAAATATTACACGTGTAGAAATCCCCAATGGTAATTCTTCTTATAGATAAAGCCATAAAAAGCATTTTTCAAACCTGCTAATCTGTATCTTGATCCACAGATTAATTTTAACTGGTTATCGATAAAGTTTATCAATGAAGACTGACATGAAAACCAAAATGTGCAGATTTCTGGATCTGACTGTGAGCAGCCCTCTTTTGATTTCCCTACCATGCATGTCAACTTTGCTTTTCTGTTGCTGGATGTCCTCTTTCCTTTAGTATGAGCACAGATGCAGCTCCACTACTGCTGCTTTGTCCACTCTGAGCACTTTCCTATCTTTGTGCAGATAGACCAAAACTGTTTTCATGAGGTTTGGAGTTAAAATCAAGCAGCCAACTGATATTGTTGTACTTCCTTCATTCTTCAAGCTGCTCCTGAGGTAGGAGCAGTGGGGATCATTTAAGGAGAATGAAAATGTTGGTCACGCTGTAACTACCCTTAGAATTTCAGAATCTAATCAATATTCTGATTAGTACTCTGAATGCTGTTTGAAAAAGAGCTAGTAAGCTTTTCCATTTCCCTCTCTCTTCCCCCCAGCACACAAGAGAAGATTTTGGTTAAACCGCTTTATGATAGGTTGCTGATTTTCTGCTTCTATTTCCAAATGTTCTTCATTCCCAGCAGCATCAGTTTGCAGGAGGAAATCACTTTGGCAGCAGGCTGCTTCCCAGACATACTGAAGGAACCTGCCAAGTTTCTTGGAGCTATTGTATGCAATGCACGGATTCTCTTTTGTGTTTGTCATGTAATCAGTCAAAAATACTGGTACGTGAACCAGGACTTGACACTCCCTTATACTCTAACCCTGGCAGGGATGTTGTTTTTCCCTTTCCACGTCAGAGTTTTCCTTGTTCCCAAGAGGAGGGAAGCGAAGTAATAGGGCAAAAAAGGTTCTTAATTTGCTTCCAAGCTCTCCTTATGACTGTTGAACTGGAGTACTGTTACAAACCTAATCAGCAACCCCTGGGGAGTGTTCAGATATATTTTTCTGAAAGTTGTATTTGTTTTCTCGATGGAAGGTCAGAAGGGCCTTGAACAGTCAGTACCACACAACGGTACTGAACATTTTCTTAGTGATGTCAAGGGGTAATATGCCCGGCAGAGGAGCAGCTATTGCTATTCAGTTAGTCAGTCCTTCTGGGAGTAGGAAAACAGTGATAGATGCTCCTCTTGTAGGACGTCTTATGCTGTTAGGGAAAAATACTTTCACAGCTTTCCAAAGCTTTTCGCTTACTTCAATCTGCTGATTTAACTTCCTAGTTCTGATTCTGACTTATTCTTTCAAATCACATCTGGGAGTTGCTGGGAAACCATGCATGGTCGCTGGTCATGTACTTTTCCATGCTGAATGCTGTGGGGGTATGACTGCAACTGAGATACCTGCTCCTCTGTGCTGTGCTGAGTGTTTGTAGGGAACACCCTTGGGTTTGAGTTGGTGGCATCAGTATAGGTGATCACTTCTGCAGTATAGACAAGTCTTGAGTCTTGAGCTACATCAGCTTCTCATGGCAGTGACTCTGGGGGAAAGGATGACCTAGCAGCTTTTCTCATAAATCTGTTGTAATTAATTTTGGGGACTTGTATTGGTAAATATAGGTGGTAATTTGTGCCCATTGGCTGTGTCTTGATGTATGGCGATTTTTTTTTTGTTCACTTGCTGAAAGGTAGAGCCTACTCTATTGATTCCTTATCTAAAAGCCTGATCCATTTTCACTTGTGTTTCGAGCTGAAGCTGCCATGGTATAAAGCCTGAAACATTTTCAGTTGTTCCTCAGAGGCATCCATTTCTTTCTACTCACTGTAGGGGAAACATAAATTCCTAGCTTAAGTGCTTTGAGTTGCTCTGTTGATCTGTGTACCTTTACAGTGCTGAAATAAGTCATCTGAATCCTGCCTATACTCTTTGTAGTGCCTGATTTTAGGGCATTTTGTTGCATTGCTGTTTCGATTGCTCTCTTTCTCCCTTTAGCAACAACAAGAAGAAAGAAACCCTTATTTTGCTGCAATTCCATCAGTAATGTATAGAAACAGAGCAAATACTGAGGAAATTAGGATGGATCTCAGAAGGGTCTTATGGCAAATTCAGCTCTAATTTCAAAAGATGGCATTTACATAATGTAACATCTTCACTGGAATGGATAAACTGTGATTTAATGCAAAACCTTTTGTATTTTATGCCTACCATTTAAATAGTAGGCACATAAAAATAAAAATACTGGAAGAATGATATTTGATTAAAGAATCTATGAAGTTCAAACTTGTTTCTGATGCACAGCATCAACAGGCATTTCCCTTCCTGTGCTAGTGAGAAGAAGGTAAAGCATTGCAATAAATTTGAAGTAGGTTCTCATTAGCTGCTTTAAACCAGTCCAAATTTATATCAGCTTAATCTCAGTTGCTCCCCTTGCTTAGTTTCAATTCATGTATTACTGAGCCCAACCTGAACTCTCCTTCTTCCCTCTGTGTAAGATCGTAGACAATTTGGATAAACTCCTCAGACTACAACTGTTGCACTACGAACAACTAGCTTAAAAGAAAACATTTTCCAAAATGTTAAATGCTAGCATAGCTCACCCAAGGCATGCTTAATATTCCATCTGTTACCAACAAGAATGTGGCTGCAGGAGAAGGAGCGCACTGTGATAGAATAAATCTTTTTTCTTACTCTCTGCCACTCAGTGCTCTGCACTGTCTGCCCTATCCTTGTTTTCAAACTGCTTCGTGTTCCCTTTTCAAACCTGACTTTCAGTCTTTTTATTTTATTTTTAAACACATGCAAATAGATGTTTGCAGTCATAAAAGGTGTTTGTCATGACTGCTTTTATACTGCTTGTTCAGGCACTGGTCGAATGCACTGCTCCCCTAACTGAAAGATGTCAACACACTGCAGGGAAGAACCAGAGGTCTCTTCTACCTTTCCAAGTGTCACTGTCCTTTATACCCATTGTTCCTTCAGGCATATCTTTCCAGTTGTTTACTGGTAGCCAAGTTATTTCATTTCAGTCTCATTTTTCTTTATCAATTGATGGACAGACAAGGTTCATCACTAGTTCTACTTGCCATACTCTATATATCCCAATTGCAATAAATCTGAAGTTACGTTATTTGTGTAAAAATGGGAAGTGTGAAATGGCGTACAACTACAGTGTATTCTTTTGAATAATCTATGAACAAAAGCTAAAAAGCACAAAAAACTTGCTGCTAAACCTTACTAAACGCTGTCAGCTCGCACTCCCCACAGAGCATGCTCTGCATGTTATTGTAATTCAAGAGCCTCTGGTAAGGTCAAAAGGCTGTCACAGAGGTTAGGCAAACTTTCTGAAGCTGAAGATCTGCAATCTGATGTTTGGTTTAGGGATGTGCATTTTTTGCATTTTGCCGTGTTGTTCAGGAGAGGATATTATGCTAGTAAACAAGAAGCTAACAGAGCATGCTATGTGTTTACATCAGACTGATTGTAACCAGTTTTTATATTGATTCCAATGGAATAACATGCATCAAAGGCCTGAAAATAAATATATAGCTATTTACTGTTTCCATGTTTGTAATTATCTTTAAAAGATGGATAGTCTGCCTTTTCTTATTCAAAATTATGTTTTGCTATAATTTCAGGGGTATGGATCTATGCTTTTGCAGCATTGCCCCAGTTATACCAACAGTACAGTAATCAGTGAATAGGTGAATTGTAAATGTAAATCAGAATCCTGACTGCTATGCATGCTGCATGCAAAAAGCAAATATGGGAAATTATTCTGCTGTCGTATCTAGTTACAGTAAGACTAGTACGTCATTAGGAGCTTTGCCAGGGGAAATCCGTATGTCCAGTGCTTAAGAGATCAGAGTTATGTTAGAAACTCTTTAGTTACAAAAATGGTGTTGAACCTTCTTGACACAGACATGGGAAGAACAAAAATTCTGTGATATAATTGCATTTTCTTCTGAAGGTTAGAAAAGCTTAACGCAGCAGTTTACTACACCCGCAGAATCCTTTGGGTCTTCAGCCCTTCTCAGGCTTCCATAAGAAATAAATTATGGAGCAGCTCCAAATAAGGGAGAACTAGATAGATGTTGTTTTCTTTGTTCAGAACATAGTAAAAAAACGTAAAAGGGAAGAATATTTCATACTACTTCTTGTGAATTTGTAGCTCTCTTTAATTTCTAGTATGTAATATATGACGAAAGATTAATTCAACTAGTTTCTTATATTTTGTTTTCTAAATATGGACTTGTGAAAATAAACTTCATTCTCTTCTCATAGGGATCACAATCATCAGCCAAAATATTGTCACTGTTTCAATATTTAAAGAGCTGCTGATGTCTGATTCATGGTACTGGAAGTTCAAATGTGATGTTGAATGTGCTGTGATTAAAAAATAATAATAACAACAAACCTGAGGATGGCAACATATTCCTACATAGCACTTAAAACTGGTGTAGAGGCCAATTATTACTGCTTGTCTTAATATTTGGTTTTCATTAAAGAAAAAAATGTATATATATTGCCATATTTAGACAGAGATGTTGACAGAAGACAACAGTTTCTGATGCGTGACTTCTGTCTGTGGAAACTATCTGACTACCGGGGAAAAACACAAACTGTGTTTCTACTTTACATAGGTTTAGGATCACACTGATATTTACACCCTCACAGAGATGGAATAAAGGAGGATGAAAAAACAGCTATTGTTAAGCCAAATGGTTCCACAAGACACAAGATTGTTGATCTGTGGCTGCCTAAGGTTCATGTCTCTTGTTTTTTTTCTGATGTTTGGATTTTGAGAGAATATCTTTCTGCCTTTCAAGATGTTTGTTTTCTTCCTATAAGGATCTCTGGGTTGTACTTATGAAAGCTGCCTTCAGTTAGGAGCAAATCATTTTTATTTTTTTTTTCTCCTTCTTTTCTTTTCTTAAACATGTAGGAACTAAACACCTTCCTTCCATTCTGGTTTGTTTGGTTGGCACTGGCCACCAAATCCTGGGGCATGGTAATGCATAAACTTTGCAGTCCAGTGACATGAACAGGAAGATTTACTTTTACATTTAATTTTGCCAGGCTTGAAACATGTGGTTGGGATTGGCTGACAGCTTTAGCACTCAGCAAAGCAACTAAGCAACTATAACTGACCCAATTACTATGGTTTTTAGGGGGATTTGGCAAAAAGGCAGTCCAATTCAAACAGCTTTATTGGCATGACTCATATTGCAGGCTTTGCCAAGAGGCATGGTGCCATGGGGGATTTGAGAGATTCAATACGTCAAAATGATTTTGGTCTTAAAAATAACCGTCATTTGATACTACTGTGTTCTACAGACGTTAGAACTGGAGAAGGTTTTAATCTTTGTTCCTAACCTTGGAGGTTCAGATAAATGGTCTTGGTGCTTCCATGTCAAACTACGCAGCTGCGGAATAAAGGAATCTTATTCTTTTCATATAAAACCAAAGAGCAAACAGTGAGGCTCTTTCCAGTGTCTAGAGAGTCTAGAAAATACGACTTGGCTTAGGACACAAGGCACAGATCCCCCAGCGGGGTCTTTTCTAAAATTGAAAGAAAGGCAAAATCCTTGCTAACAGTCTGTTAATTAGCAAGTAATTGCTTTTAGAGAAAAGAGCTCAGCCGGAATCTTTGGTCACTATTTAGAATGGCAATTCATAGTGTTAAATCCTATTTTCTTTTAGTCCAATATTAAAACAACATCAAACAATGCCCCAGAATGTGTATGTAAATTTTGAAAAGGCTGTTTTGTATTTCTCAGCTTCTAATGTTGTGTACTGGAAAATGTTAAGCTGATAAAGAGTAAAGAGCTGCACTATTTTAAGCACTCTTATCCAGTTAGCTGACTAAAACTGTTTTATAGCTCGAACAGAGCAGCTGGGCTGGTACACATAGCATTCACCACCAACTGTAAATCTGTGAAGAAGAGCGGGGAAACAAGAAGCTTGGAATAGATTCTGTCAAGCCCACAACATCTGAAGAATTTGTAGCTAGAAAACCCCGCTGATGCTCAGAAAGCACAAATATCTGCCAGTCCTCCCTAATATTTTTTATGTGAGCATGTGCTGTTTTTAAGAAGTTCCTATGTGCCTTCCACTCAGGCACACGCATATGAAAAAAGAAGGAAGGAACATGCTGTACTATCAGCAAAGCAAAGAAGCCAGCACCGAGTGGAGGAGAAAAACAATTCAGCAGAATTCTATTTCTGCCATATCCTGATTTGTCACACTTTACATGTAAAATGAATGTTAAGCGTGTTTTTCTATTTTTCTCTTGAGGTTTTTAATGTCAATACTAGGTGACAGATGATGATCCTGTCTCTCCTATCTAAAACCCCCAAAGAGGTCATGGAGTTCATAACAGATTGTCTGTCCATGCCAGGTCATCTGCTGTCAGATGTAGCTTTTAATCTCCTCTGTGGCTTTTAACCTGGGCTGTGCCTTTCAGTCATGGCCAGAGGCTTAGCAGTGTGTGAATGTGGGCCTCAGTTCCCAAGCCCTTCATTAAGATAGTACAAACCTGGAAATGTACCTCTTCAAAATTCAGAGCCGTTACGAAGTACTTAAGCTGCCGCAGTGGAACTTTAACAGAAGATTTTTGACCACATCACTCTTTAGTAAAAAGAATGAAGGAATTCTGAAAACACCCATATTCGATCTGTATTTGCAGAGTATGGAGTTGAGTTAAACTGGACAAATGTGGCTGTGAATTTTTGGATGCTGATTTGTATGGGTTTTATTTTCACATTCCAAGTACTTTTACAGCTCCAATAGAAAACAGCACCCCTGAAGCCATAAAGTACGAATTTTCATAGAGAAGCCCACCAGTGGAGGTCACAAAAGGGTTGTGAAGTGAAAATGCTGCTAGCAGTGTGAAATCTCTGCTTTTGTCCTGAAAGCAACAGGACTCAAAGGAGGAACAGAACATGGTGCTGGATAGAAAGCATGAAGGCTGTCTTGTGGGGCTCTCTTAAACTTGATTCCCATGTAGATGCCTCCCTGGAGACATCTATTCTGGCTTCTGCTTTCAGGACATTTTGGTGTTGGGAAACCTCTGACTTTAAAGAAATGCCAGCATATTGCTCCTCAGAATTCTTCCCAAAGCCTTGTCATGGAGATGGGATGAGGAGAGGCTGCAGTGTTTTGGCTGTGTGTAATTGAGCTTATGGACAGTAGTGGCTGCCTTGCCCAGGCAGCATCTGTCGCCTATACAAGAGCACCTCCAGAAATTACTGAAACTTGTGGCTAGGGCTGGCTTCAGTTCCCCTGAGCAGCCCAGGCCCTGCCTGCATCTAGAAGTTTTGTGCTGTACCTTCCGATCTGACAGCGACCAGATCAGATCTCTGACAGTCTCCTTGCACATGTGTAAATACAGACTTATTAGACTGTCTCATGCTTAGTTCTTACAAAAAGTCTGTTTGGGGCCAGCACTCTTCTACTGCAGTGTATAGAAAAAGCTCTTGGACATGGTATGGTGATTCTACCTCATCCTAAACAGCTTTTCAGTCCCCTAAAACAGAGGTCAGCTGTCTTAGTCTGCAGGTTTCTGCAGGGGTAATCCAACTCTGAGACTTGTCCTCTTGCAAGCTGATATCAAGTGACCCATCTGGGCCCTTTTTCCTGCCCTGCATCAACCTGCTGGTGCCAGTCAGCACTGGGAGGCACCCAGCCTGGGTGAATGTGGGAGTATCAGAGCAATGCTGAAGATAACTTCTTCCTGGATTGCCCTACAACATGTGTGGGATGAGTATTCTGAGCTGTTAATGTGAGTTGGTTGTCTTTCCAGCTTGGTGAGAGGGAAGACATCACAACAAAACTCCACCTGAGAGCTTAGCCCCAGCACACAGCTGTCCCTCCTTATCTTTATGAATGCTCTGGGTCTGGAGATGTAATTTATGATATCTTTTAAAAGTAATTTTCTTCTCATTAAAGTGGTACAATTCGGAGTTATGGGTGGTATCCTTCATAAAATCGTGGCTGGTGTAGTACTGTGCCACTGAGCAATGTGACTGTTGTGGCTGGGAATAGATGGGAGATGTCCAGTGGCATGTCATAGAATCATAGAATAGGAATCATGTCCAGGACTGCACTACCAGATCACAGCAGTGAGGTGGTCATGGCAGAAGGAGCAGGCTGTCCAAAGACCAAAACCAGGGCCTAGGAAGAGCTGAAAGAGGCTCATTGTCTGTGTGTACACTGCAGGGTGTTTGCTTTTTAAAGCTGGGTGCTGTTAGGGATTGCATTTTCCCCACCCTATTGTAGTAGTTACTGCCAAGCTACTAAGTGAGTATCTCTATCTTTAGCCTGCTGGGGAGTTGGAGGACTGACTCCCACTGTATCTGGTCTGGTTATTTAGCAGTCCCGTTGTTGCCTAGTCCCTGCTCAGTGCTCAAATAATGTGAGCTTGGAGATCTTTTATCAAATCTGTTTTTCATTCTCCTTGAATACAGAACTAAGTAGGAATTGTAAATAAGCTAACTATAGGAATATGAGAGAGGTTGAAGATGGAGTTTTATTAGGAAAACTGTTTGTGGGGTGACAAATAATATAACTTGCTCCTGTGTCCAAGATGGGAATGGATGACCCCCAGCCTACCAGTTAGGGATTTGCTATTCACATATAATCCTGCTCAGACTTCATTTCTGCACTGTCGTGGACCTGGAAAAGGTCATTCTTTGAGCAGTTTCCATAGGTTAACAGGCTTGCTTCATGTTAGGCCTGGGAAGGATTTCTGCTTTCTGCAGCTCTCTCAGGCAGAGATTTTCCTAAACAAGCATCCCTAATTACTGACTGTACCCTGACACAGGACTGAAAACCAAGTGACTCTTAGAAGCATGGCTGTGTTTGGGAACTGTGGGTTGAATGTAAACTGCAAGATGGCCTCGGAACCTTGGAGATCTCTCTTCCATTGAGGCTTCAAACTGAGGCCATTTTATGGTCTTTATCACGAATATCAGATGTAAAATACACTGAGGTGAAACTCCTCTATTTATTTATTTATTTATTTATTTATTTATTTATTTATTTATTTTTCTTTTTGTGTGTTTGTGCATGCTGAATAGATGTAAGACAGAGAAAGCGGAAAAGTAATAGCTACTTGGTCAAGGGATATACTTATTCAGACTTCTTCTGCTACTTCTGCTCTACCACAGTACACATGGCAACGCTGTGGTCCAGAATAGCACACTGCAGGAGGGAATTAACTTGTTTGTGCTGTATGGAAATTGGGAAGTGAGTTCTATTCTGCTTGCAAGAAGATGAATGAAGCTGCTTGTGACATAGCTATTAAATTAGTTTTTGCCACTTGTGCCCTTTTGTTATGGATTAATTGAACCTGGCATCAGCACAGCTTGGTAAGGTTTATGGAAATATGAAATAATGGGTAGTATCCAAGGCTATTCCATCAAAGCAAATCTTCGCAGTCAAACAGCACGTGAACATAACTTTGTCTAGTTTTGCTCTTAAATGAGTGAGACCTTGGAGTCAATGTAATTCATTGTTCTCTATGTAAATGAGGATGTATTAAATGAGAAGTGCATGTTATCTTCATAGATCTGAGATGAGGTGTCTGGAAGGAAATGATAGTATGTGGCTGGTAACAGCTACCCACCAGGGAACTCCCCTGCCTTCATTTCTACAGAGAATATGTGTAATATTGCACTCCTACAAGGTTGTGGGGAGGAATTCCTCTATCTGCCCTTTTCTAAGGTCATTCAGGTCTTCATCTGCCTTCTTGGAGCCAAGAGTAATTTTTGTGGCAATCTGTCTTCTTGAGGGAATAAGTCAGTGTCAAAAAGAGGGGAGGCAGAACCGTTAATTGCTGGCAAGTCAGTTGGGGTAAAAATGCAATTATAAGAGACATTGTTGGCACTAGCATATCCAAGAAATGGTTTATTTATACCAAGAATTTTAGTTCATGTGTTCAGATCTGCCAAGCTACCTATCCACTTGGTAAAGCCTGTAACAAAAATGAAGTTATCAGTGATTTATGGTGAAGAAAAGCCTCTCACATCAAATTGCATGTTGTTCGCCTGCTAGTGCACTTGTACAAGCCTCCTTTAACCTATACCTGGTTAAAAAGGATTGTTTTAAAATATATGCATTTTCTGGCAGGTGAGAACAAATGCTACATGAATAAGACTGTGCAGAAATGAACTTTCAGCTGAGAATACTTAAGGGTGGAAACAAATAAGTGATTGAACTGGATTAATTAATTGCTCATCTGAAAGAATATCTGATGCCTGAAAGGGTAGGGTTTGTTATTAGGAGAACTTAATGCAGAAAGGATTCTATGTAACTCTATCAAAAGCAGCTTTCCTGCAGTTTATATGGGAATCTTGACCTGTTCTTCTCATCACCACAGCCATTCTTTAGACATATTCTAATGCAAAATTTAAAGACTTCATTAAAATTCACAAGAAGTGAACTCTCTAAGATGTACATGAAGATGGATCTTTTAGAATACATAAAATTTAACACACACAGCCAAAGTAGTAAAGCTTTTATGTCTCTTAGACTCATCTCTCCCTTTTCAGTATTCACAAAGATATTATGTATTAACTTGATGTGGAGGCTGAAAACATAATTTCTGTTGTGGATGAAAGAAAACTTGCTTGTAAATACAGTCCCCCAGGTTCTGGGGACTCTGGCTCCCTCAAACTTAAGTATCTTAGAATTCAAGCTATCAAATACAAAGTTTTGATGTTGAGCTCAATATTTTTCTGACTAGAGTTCTAGATATAGGCTGAAGAGATCCTGAATTGTTCGCAAGTTCTTCATACTTTATGACTGCTTCCATTAAAAAGAAAAACAAGGAAACCAAAAAGTAAATGTCGTAGCACTTGCAATCGCACCTACCATCTCCAGACATACTGTTTGAGATTGGAAAGAGATTGGGAATGAAACAATGATTTTTAAATAGCACCTGTCCTGAACCCTGTGGAAGGTGTCACCCTTCCCTTTGCTTCTCTATTTGGAATATCTTTGCAGCTGATGCAGCATCTCTAACCTGCGTTGTGGCATTTGAAATCCATCTGTTTTACTCTGCCCTTTCTTGCACTTACACAATTCATACTGTAGTCAGAAGATTGGCTACAGCTTGCCCAAGTGTACCTGAACTAGATTGAAAGAAGATGAAAAATCTTAAGAAATAAGAAATATGGTAACATTAAGCATTCCTAGCTTCCAGAAAGCTTTTTACCCTTGTTTTCACATGAACTCTACTGTAGCTGATGTATGCTTGTAAGTATTGATGGTGCTTGTGATATGACTTCATGTTCAACCAACATGGATGGAAGGCCATTCTCCCACCAAGAAAATCTTAAGCTAGTCCCCTTTTTTGTTTGTTTGTTTGTTTGTTTTTGTCTAGTAGTGATTTTACAGATGACTGCTGAGATGAATCTGCATCCTGGTCCAACTGAAAGTTGGTTATGAGTCTGGACTAGCAACTGGGAGTGTGGCTCACTCATTGTCTCAGCGGCATTATTTCAAAGCATCAGTGCAACAATACCCTGATCTGGTTTCAGACTGAGTCAGGCAAGTCCACACCGGGTGTATTTACTACTCCGGTCTCTATGTTTATAGAATTGAAGTATTAGGGCTATTATGGCAAGGCAGGAATAAAAATCCAACTTGAATAGTGTTAATGATGCTGGGTTTTGGAGTGTTTTACTAGACTGTTTTACCACAGTCAACTCGATGTAGGTTAAAAAGGAATGATACATTTCTTTTAGCTGTAGATGAGGGAAAATGGGAGACCTTTCTGCTAGCTGGAAATCATACACTGCAGAAGCTATGGTGCAGGCACACATTTCTGTCTGCCGAGGCAGGCAGTGTTTGGCAGGGATGTAGAGTATGTTGTGTAAGAGGTAAAAGTTCAGCAAAGGTTTGTTTGCAGCACCTGTGGTTGACTCTGAAACTCCCAAGTAGTCAGTGTGTGGAGTATGCATCTGTCTCAAGTTGCCAGTGCTGAACTCTCAAAAGCTCAGTGTGTAATGCTGAGGTAGAGGAAATTCTAAAATGGCCATTCAAGAGTCTAGTTGGGATAAGAGGCTTCCTGATGATAATCTGGGAATCTGCAGCTCAGATGTTGCTGAAGTCCTTCATTTTGGAGCTCGACTTCAGGAAAAGACTTCTTGCTCAAGTAATCCATTCTGCTACTTGGATAACTCAGTTGGGCACTAAGAGTCACACCAAAGCAGCATGAGCTAATATTATCAGACAAGATTAATCTGGGAAACTTAATCCTTCATTTTTTATGGTAATTAAAGTCATAGTAGTGTTTTATATTGGTTTAAACTGTTGGGATATCTGGTACAAAAATTCTTACTCACTAACCACAGAAAAATCTTTAGTTTGCATTTATTAGAATAAAAGGTTCTCTATGGTCAAGATTAATAAAGCCAGTGACAGTATTTCATGGAATCTCATTAGTTGCAAGGACACTTAAAGGCCGTCTAGTCCAACTCCTCTGTAATGAACAGGGACACCTACAGCTAGATCAAGTTGTTCAGAGCCCTGTCCAGCCTGACCTTGAACGTCTCTAGGGACAGAGCTTCCATCACCATTCTGGACAACCTGTTCGGTGCCTTACCATCTTTCTGTAGAAGACAAAGCTAAACTTCTTCCTTATGTTCAATCTAAATCTCCCCTCTTTTAGTTTGAAATCATTTCCGTTTTCCCTATCACAGCAGATACTGATAAAGAGTCTGTCTCCTTTCTTACAGCCCCCCTCTAGATACAGAAAGGCCACTGTTAGGTCTCCCTGAATCGTTCTCTTCAGGCTGAACAGCCTCCACATCCAGACACAGCACTCTGTGTGAGGTCTCACCTGTGCAGATTAGATCTCCTCTCTCAACCTGCTGGTCCTGCTTCTTTTGATGCAGCCCAGAATACAGTTGGCTTTCTGAGCTGTGAGGGAACATTGTTGGTTCCTGTCCATCTTGCCATCCATGAGTAATCCCAAGTCCTTTTTGGCAGGGCTGCGCTCAGTTTTTTTCTTTCAGCTTGTATTGATAGTGGGGGTTTCCACTATCTGTTGAGTAGTTCTTCTTTTAATATTTGATCATAACCTGACTAAATTGATTTAATGAAAGAAAAGGAGCAATCAAAATCTTAGGCTTGGAAATGTACTCTGAAGACAAGGGAAATGGACTAGGCTGAATTTTTAACTGTAGTCTTTTATCTGCCAGTGGGAAATAATGCCCGGTAATGCACAAGAGTAGGTTTTGTAATTTTAAGTAATAACAATAACAGCAATTGAAGTATTCAGTCTAGTTTGTTTTAGGAGTAACTATAAAAGAACAAGGTATTCTTCTGCAGAAAGACTATTTTGATAGAAAATATTTTCTACTTCTCTGAGCAACCATAAATATTAAAGTTTTCTAACATGAAATATTACACTGGGAGGAAAAAATAGATACTGTCTCTGTATTATTTTTCTTTTTAGCTTCTCATTTATGACAAAAAAAAAAGTATAAATAATTCAAGTCACTCTATTAAAACAACAATAATTGTGTCTTCATGCCTGAGAAGTACTGCATGTATCTTTATATGCCATATGTAAATGCAAGATCCTTACACAAAGCAGGTTTCATTTTACTTTGTTAGAACTGTTTATAATGAAGGATTGCAGAAAATTTTGGCAAGGGTCAGTGCATGTCTGCTTGCTAGATCTGGCAGTTCTTAAAGATACATTATGCACTGTTTTAGGTTCCCATTAAACCTACTTGTACAAGTGTAACATGATGACTGCTACATCACATGGCTGGGAATAAATGCCCAGCATCTGAAATAGTCTGTAGTCCCCCTTGGCCTTCCCTGCCTGCAAGTTCAAGGGAACTTCTGGCTAAATTTGACCTGGAAATTAGGAAATAAATCTTTTATAGATGGTTCAGTCTCTTCATCCAATGACAGTGAAAGTCATGCAAAATGCATATGCTGCTTCAGGAATAAAAGTTGGCCAGCAGCCTGCCTTCTTCTAGGTGAGTAAGACAAGAAATTAAAGTTAGTGCCCACTTGTTCCCATGAACGTTGTATTTTCTTCTGAACAAGAGTGACAGCTTCACTAGAATCATTAAAAAGTGATCTTTGTAGAAAAGCACTCTCATGAAAAACAGCCACACGGATGTTAACTCCTCTACCTATCTCTTAATGGGTTGGCTAATCACTGATCTGTTATGTTAAACGTAAGAACCACAAAGATCACTAAATAAATATCAGCATCTTCATTTTCTCTGAGAGAAATCTGAATCCGCCAGAATAAGATTAACGTTCTGTTGGCTGACCTAGTGGGCAAGGTGAGCTGGGAACTCGTGGAGGAGCAGTAACCTCTGTGCAGCCTGGATAGGAGCCTGGTACTGGTGCTCAGCCCAGACCCTCAGCAAAACCAGTCTGTGGGGCACTAGGTTGGGAATGGTCAAGTGTGTAGCTTTGTTTTTTTCAGTATTTCTTTTGCAACTGCATTCTTTATTGGACTTTTCAGGAGTATTTTAGAGACCACTCTATACCTAGCTTAATTTAAACAGATATAGATTTGGTATGCTACAAAACTTCCTCACATTTTACAGTTCAGAATTTAGGGTGGTATTTTAATCATACCAACAGAATAAGGATAAAGTTTTAACTGCCTCTTCAAAACATTTTTTCCCCGTTTCCCTTGATAATACAACTGTAGACTTACTGTAGAAATCATAGAGTCACGGAATTGTAGAGGCTGGAAGAGACCTCCAGAGATCACCGAGTCCAATTCCACAGTGTTACTCTAAGTTTTTTAAAGATAACCTTGTTATTTAACTATTTTTTTATTTTATTTTATTTTATTTTATTTTATTTTATTTTATTTTATTTTATTTTATTTTATTTTATTTTATTTTATTTTATTTTATTTTTTCTATCTTAAGTACTTTCATACCGCTGTTCCCTTAGTGCTGCTGACTACAAATACCTGGAGGGAAATCAGATACAGTTTAAAGTCCCTTCATGATTATTTTGTCACATCAGCGACAGGAATAACCTGGTAAGTAGTGGCAATTTGTTTGTCAAATGGAATCCAGGATGAGGCTCTTTTATTTTTTTTCTAAACACAATGAACAGATAAAAGAACAGTTATCCTTAAAGATCCTCTTTTTCCACAATATGCAAGTTTAATGGCAGTCCTCACTCTTCAAGGGTCTGTGTGTTGAGTAGCTGCTCTTTAATTAAAGAAACCCATTTTCACCTTCTTCCGCGATTCTGACTTAGCATGTCAGATGTCAGGTTATCAAGTGTTAGCCTCCTCCCTACGCCGTGTACGTGTTGAAGGAAGTGATACCCAAACTCTAATAGCAGAATTACTAAGCCTTATCTTTTTAACTTTCAAATAACGCAGACAATTGCTTTTTCTCATTATAAGGAAGAGGATCGAAGGACTGCATTACAAGAAAGTACTTCAGGCTGAATTATAATGAAAGCACTTAAGGACACATCTCCCCTGATGCCATCAGTGCTAAGGAATTTGTTTGTGGCACCTTCCTGATGAACTTACTTCTATTACACTGGAACAGGGTGGAGCCATCCTGGTGAAACTGGGAGCGAGCTTGCGGCAATGTCACACCAGGGGACTACGTGCGGTGCATCAGGAATGCTCTCAGGCCCTTTCAGTGCTTGAGAGATTTCTCAGAGTATTCCCACTGGAACTGAGAAGATTTTTTTTCTTCCTTTCTTTTCCTGGTGTAGAAAAGTCATTTGGGAAAGGCACACTAGTTGGCACTGAAAAGCTGAGGGAGCTTTACAGGAAGAAGTGCCATATCAGCAAGACTGTTTCAAAGAGAAGAAAAAAGATGTCCTCCTAATGTTTTACATGTTGTAGAGGTTTAAAAGAGCTGCTAAATGAAGATGGCAAATGGAGCCTTCTCCAGATTATTACGGGGATTTTTACTTTGTTTATTTTGTTTTATTTGGTTTGTTATTAAAGCAGCAAAGTTTTGAATTGAATTCAGTTTACAATAAAAACATGCTTTAGACTCAGAGATTGGAACAGAAATCTGATCTTTTTGTTCTGAAAAATGGATCCTCAGAAGTTCCTCCTTTTTTTTTTTTTGTTTTTTGGTGAGATCGCCTGGAAAATTTTGTGAAATAATTTATGTGGAAAAAAAGTACAAAGTAAAATTTGAAAGATTTTGCAAACGAGGCATTCCCAGGTTGGTCATAACAGCAACATATTGCAAATACTTTGCACAGATAGAAGTATTTAAGAAAGATCATAGTATCATAGTATCGTGCGAGTTGGAAGGGACCTTAGAGATCATTGAAGATGAAGATACATGACAACAGAGACTTACATATTCTCCCCAGGCTGCAATTTCATGCAACAGCTTAGATGACAAAAATAGTTTAAGCACGTTCCTGGACAACCCTACCTATTGGTTTTCTAACCTCCAAACGTTTCCCTGTGAGTTGTGTCAGTGCAGTCAGTGGTGGATCTAGGCTGCAGCCAGGGTTAATCAGCATCACCTGGTGTGTAACAAGGCTTCATAGACCTTCACAAATCAGGGAAAGTACTGTGATGTGGGCTGGGAGGAGCAGGGGCCTCTCAACACTGAGCCTGGTATTCTGTGTGAAACGTGTAAAACTGCACCAAAAACAAACAAACAAAAACCACCACCAACAAAAAACAACAACTGTGAAATGCATCTGGGATACATTCTATGGTGAAGCTGAAAGTGGCCCCACTATTGTAGAATTGGGGTCATTGAGGGTTTGGTTCATTGATTTCTCTTGTTTATTGGGAAAAGCATATTGGGGTGGCTGGTACATATGTTCTATGCAATTAGCTGCTTCACAGAGCAAGTAAAAAAAAGGTCATTACCTACCTTACCTACCTTTGTCTCTTAGCTTTCTGTACTGCAGTCAAGTCTGCTGTTCTGTTTTGTACCCTCTGGACAATGTGATCATTGAGAATGTTTATTTCGAAAGGCTTTTCAGGTGCAAAGGAATCATTTTAAGTTATCGTGACTCAGTGAGGGAAACCTAGTTCTGCCCTGCTTGAAAACAAGCAAAACAGTGATGATGCTCAGAGAAATGTTTCTCTTGGCTTTGGAAAAATACTGGGGCAGTTTGAGTGACACCTGCATTGTAGCTGCTGATGTATATATGAGTCTGTCATGCTTTCATACATCAAAGCAGCACTGAAAATGCTGAAGTGTAACTAATAAAGAAAGAAAGGAATGGCTTTTTTTTTCCAATGCAGTTTCTACTCTAGTAGATTACCTTCCCACCTGTCATGCAAACAGGACTCCATACAGAATGTTATATGAGCTTGGGTGACTAAATATTTTATAAGGGAATCTCCTGGAAACTTGTTTATTTATTTATTTATTTTCATCTATTTGATATTTCCAAGGGAGTCTATGTTGCACATCTGTGAACCAAAGCTCCTGATGTTGGATATATAAGGAAAAAGACTGCAGTCCTTTCTGGTGGCCTACTGTACTTGCAGGAAAATGATGTGAACATCAAACCGTTCAGTGGCTTCTACTGAAAAGTCATCCTTTCTTCTTCCTTTTGTTTCTACTCATCTCCTGCTCCCAGCCAGAAGTATTTATCTTCTCACCCTGCTTTGCTCTGGCAGTGCTACTCAACAGATTGGTTGGCACATTAATTCACTATTCAGGTTTATTTAAGAGCTTTCTGTTTCTTCTTCTTCTTCTTCTTCTTTTTTTTTTTTTTTTTTTTTTTTTTTTCCTACTGAATTAGCAAGTTGAAGTTGTTTGTTGGTTTACTAGTTGTATTTGTTCTAGAAGAGCTGCAGGTAGACCATAGGAATATACAGCAAGGGGAAGAATGTATAGAGGGAAGACATCACTCTCTGCAGCCTGGAGACATTAGGGTTGTTCAGACCTGTACTATGTAATGGCCATATAAGAATCTGGAACAAAATTAACTAAGAAATGCTATATTTTTTTTTTTTCAGATACTAGACTAGATTCAACTCTAGACAGAAAATAAATAAATAAATAAATAAAAATTAAAAAAAATATAGAATGATCAGCTATTTATCTCTTCCTTCATGGTTTTAATTTCTTTACTGTCTACACTTCAGCCTCTGCCTTATAATTAGCATCTGACAGTTACTACAGAAAGTGTTAGCAAATATATTTCATGTAAATTGAATTTGTTCCAGCAGTAATCATAGTGATCAAATTAGCTTTTGGTAGATTTCTTTTTTTTTTTTTCCATAATGAAACCTTGTTAGTCAAATATAGGATGTGGACTGTGAGAATTCTTGTCAGTATACCCCTGAATGCAGATATTTGTGCAAGCAAATATATGCACAAGTTCTTGAACTGAAGTTGTTCCAGTCAAATTCCTGAAAGCTTTTTGAACTGAAAAATCATCCCATCGGGTAACAGAACAACTGCTTTTTTCTTGCGGTCATTCAGTAGCTGGTTAAAAACATAATGTTTGTGATGAATACTTAGTGATAATTTACTTGCTATAAGATGTTTGTAATTATTAAAAGGCTTAATGAAAAAGATCAGAACAGCAGAAGGCTTTTAATAAGTCTGAACTCTACAAAGATCCCTGGCTTGGATAAATCAGTATTGCTTCATGTGCTCAAAGGGAGCCAAGTCAGTATATGTCAACTGATGTCTTGATTTCACTGGCAATTAATATTTGACCGACTGTAGCTCTAATTATCATACATCATTAAAACTTTCAGAAAAAATATAATGTACTCAATTGACTTTTCAGTGGTTTAGTAAAAAGAAAATTAATGTGAACAATTCAAATAGTGTTTGCAGAATTCACATACATCAAGAAAAAGAAAACACTTTACACAGAGTTTGGATTTTAAGCCCTGCTCAGCAATATTTGCTAGTCTGGTTTTTGCTCAACTGTCCAGGCTCATTTGACCTTCCAGTCAAACCATTTGAAAGTAATCTGTGGAGATTCCCACTGAATTAACTAAGACTTTTCGTGCCTCACCCCAAAAGGATTGGCTGAGATTGCTCACAGGCTTTCTGGCTGTCTCTTACTCCTATTGCAGGAGTAAAATCAGGTTAAAGCTTTGACTGGATCAGGGTTATTAATAAAGCACTGAGACTGATATGGAGCTTTGTCAGCTGATGTGCTCGATGTGAAGAATGTATTAAGTAGTGGAGGGTAGAGAGGGAGTTTTCTTGATCGGTTTGGTTTTATCGGAAGCCTACAGAGGAAGAATATATTAATACAGTCTAGTCCTGTCTTAATCTCCAGTAGTTTCTGTCTTGCCATCAGCTGCTTCATAACGTGGCATGATCATTTCAGTAGGAGACTTTGAGGATTGGTCTCTGATGGATTTTGACAATAACAGTGAAAAATATTTTTCTTTCTCCCGGGAAAGATTAACAGAGAGAAATGAAGCCAGAATTGCAGTAATGTAAAAGCTTGTGAAAAGAGATCTGTGCAAACGTCCTGTTGTGTCAGTTCCCCTGAGTGGGCTACATACTCTGGAGAACACCTGATGCCACTTTACATTGTGTCCCTCTTCCCCTCTAGTTATTGTCTCAGATTACAAATATCAATTTAAGACCAAACAGAAGAGACTTCAAGTAACATTTAATAACTCTGGGGGTCCCAAATTAACCACAAAATAAAAATGAAACATATCTTGAGATATTGTCTCACCAAGAAATGATGTAGCGGAGAACTCTCCGGTACAAAACTATAATTTTTTCTTTTGCCTTTTGGTTCTTCTTTCCTTCACTGGCAATATTCTTACGGGTTCTGTGGTTGTGAGGATGCAAATCATAGCTCATGTGATTAAGGTATTATTGGTTTTGAGTTTTACTGAAAACATATTTTCACCCCATGTAATTATCTCCTCTGTGGAGGAGAAAGAGGAAAAGACTTCAAGTATTGGGCTAATTCCTGCATTTATTTTATTATTATTTTTTTTCTTTTCTGAATATTTAATGTTAAAATTTGTGGACAGTTAGAAGACAATGCACTTGCCTAGGCCTTTGTTTGTTACACAAGTATAATATATTGTAAGCAGTGAATCTTTATTTTTTATGTAACATCTTTATATCAAATACAAGCACCAGTTTTATAGATGTGGGGAAAAAAAAAAAAAAAAAAGGTTATGAACTTATGTTTGAGGGGAGAAAGTTTCCAGGGAGACTTGAAGCAAGTTTAATGCTGTTAATGGGCATACTTGAAGGTACTTGGCCCTCTGAGGCAGTTAAATTGAACGGTGCTGAGACAGGAAAGCATAGTAAATTGGCTTTTCCTCCTGCTCTGATTCCTCTGGTTCCTCATTAGCAGTGTAACCTTATTTGCAATCCTGGCTGGTTTTTCATGCCACAATCGTGTGCTTGCTGTGCGTATACCTCTGGCCATCAGCACTCTGATGGTGCTGGAGGCATACTAATCTCTCCCCACCAATGATAACTCTGTTTTTAAGATTGCTCTCTAGTTGAAATAGTAGCCCTTGGGTTTCTGATGGAGAATCTTTGGAAATAGTTCATTGGATTCAGTTAATTAGAGTGGCTTAAAGAAATAAAGCCCAAACTGTTCAGCAATAAAAATGAAAGATTCACAGCTGTGAGGGCTAGGACTGATAAGGATATGATTGCTGTGTTTGTTCTGCATTTTCAGTTGTACAAATAGCTTTGAAATGGAAAGATGGAGTTCAGGAGCAGCTGGTTGTATGAGCCCAGGACTTCTGAGGTTAAGGGAATGCATTAAGCCCTCTGGTAAGCTAGCCATGTGCATGAAGATAACTCACATTTAGAAAAACCCAACCAGCCTTGGCCTCCTCCCCCAGAACATATCCGTAGATAAGAACCTTACTCTTCTCAAAAATGAGAGTTAACAACCAGCCTGAGGGATGTGTAATATTATGAATTGTTTTTCTGAAAACAAAAGCTGCTTTTTGTGCTCAGACTATCTGAGTACTGGAGTTCTGAGGCCTTACTCCTCTTTGCAAGAAAAATGCATTTTAAGGTTATGCTCTTGATTAGTAGAATCATAAGTTCTTCTGCCTTGTGCCTGCTCAATAAAGTAGAAAGGTTTATCTGTCCCAGAAATCTGTTCCAGTGATTCAGTAAAAATGGTTTAAGCAGTCCAAGCAATGTTTCTGTCTCCACTAAGGTTGGGATATTTGAACTTTGCAGTCAGATGATGAATCTTCTTGAAACTAAGGTTTCCTGAAATTCTCTTTCTTTCTCCACTATGTTGCTCTACTACTTTCCTTTAACTAACTTTGCCTAATCTTGTTTGAGTAACTACCTTGTGTGGGCTCAAACAGAGAAGACCTACCTGAATGAGGCCTACTTGCTTTTAGCAACTGACTGTGCAATATAAATGAATCACCACTCATACGAATGTTCTTTGCTACTGTATTAGAGGACCATTGTCAAAAAGGTTATAAAGTGTGAATCCTATTTGAGGAAATGCTTGCTACTATGTTTGAGCTGGTTTCTTGAGAAACAAGTATAAGTCTTCCTTTATCCTTTCCTCCTTTGCCCACATCCTTTGGAGCTTTAGAGAAGGGATTTAGAAAAATGAAGAAATGGAAAAAATTTTGGGTTAAAACATGTTTTGATCTGGGTAGCCTAAACTCCTGATGTAGCTGTTCTGACAGCATTACAAGGAATTGTATCCTGCTGTGCGACTGTGTGATTTGGACCAGAACTGCATTGAATTTGATACCTGGAGAGCTGGTGCAAACTGCTCAGTTACTGTGGGAGACAGAGTAAACGTGTCTGTCCAAATCTTGCATGATTAGAATGGTCAGTTCACCTCCATTTAATCGTCCTATAAGATGAAACTGTTCATCTTAATAGTGGCTGGTTTTTGTGACACTTTTTTTTTTGCTACAGCTAGATTCAAGTCATAGGAGCCTTCTTCTTACCTAAAGTTGAGTGCTTTGAACTTCTACTGACACAAAGTTTTTTAAGGTATCTGTAGGCATTTGGTAGGAGAAACTCACAGATTGTTTACGGGGTTTTAAGATTAGGACCTCCTTTGAACCACTAGAAAACAAACAAACAAACAAAAAACTACAAGTGATAAGAATGTGTTTGGAGTTGAGAAAAATCACTGGGGAGGCACTGAGCATATGCTAAAAGTGTGCATCTTTGTAAGAGAAAGTAGCAACTCAAGAGTAACTGAAAATTATTTCTGTTATAGAGGTGTTTTTAACAGGAAAACAAACAAACAAAAGAAAACCCAAACTGAAGTGACTGAGTTTTCTAGTGAGCCTCAGTGCATGTCTGCCTGAATGATAGCGCTGGGCAGATGGAATGGGGTAGGCAAGGGCATGAACAACCAAGTGAACACGGGTAGCACCACTGTTTTATTTATTTATTTTTATATTTTTATTATTATTATTTTTTATATTGCCCCACAAGAAGACCAAAATGCACTCATTTAAAATTGTTATGAGTCTGAAAATATAGCTTTAGGACAGTGCTGAGGTGAAATAACCATGGGCTGCTGCTGAAAGAGGCAGCCCTGCCAGCAGCTCCTTTGTTTTATGCCATCTGCTCAGTGGCTTCCATTGCCCCAGTGCTCAGATGCCCCACCACAGACCTGTTTGGACATCTCACTCAGCAAAGATATAACACAATACATAAATAAATAAATAAATTAGATAGCTTTTAGCTTTGGTTTCCCAAACCAGTGCCTTATAGGTGTAGGGTAAAGCAGGGAGTATGAGAATGCAGCAGGGACACATGGTTTAATTTGAGACACCAGGAGACTGAGGGATTTATCTGTAGAGTAAAATGCAGACAAAGGGGATACTTCTGTGGTTTGAGTTGAAGCAAGAGTTGGAATTTGGGTATCCTACTTGCTGTTCAAGAATGCAAGAATGTAACTATCAAATTATTCACTAGTTTGAAGTATGAGTTGGTATGCATATGATGACTAAGGAAAAAATCTATTTAGTTATAACTGTGTTATACTTTTGACCAAGTTTAGTTTTCTGTTATATAAAATCTCATACTCAAAGGCTATGGTGTTTTACTACTTATATATCTCCTTGGCACGTAACTCTTTTTAAGGACTTGCATTTATGTGAGCTGCATGTGACTTAGAAGATGCTCATGCATACTATTTCGGTATACATGCTAGTCTCCGGTTGATTTATATTCCTAACAGTTTTTTAGCTATCCCTTTAGCTACTACAGTTAAAATAGAAAAGATGTTAGATCTGAGGATCAAATTTTATAGCTCATGGTGGATCTGGGCAATTTGACCACTTTTTTTATTGCTACAAAGCATGAAAACATGAGGGAGTTCTTCACATTAGTGCTGTACTAGAATTCTTTTCACAGACCTTTTGTGTTGAGTTGTTTCTTATAGCAGTTTTTTGCAGGACATTTGGTCTGAGCATGTCACGTAAGGTTCTCTCTTTAGAGATTATTAGCACCTTTTTACACTCCATCTATATTAACTGAACAAGCAGATGGACAGTTTTGTCCTTTTTAATTGTCTTTAGCATAAGTTTGGTTGCTGGCCAAGTGTTCATCACCTGTGGATCAGACTTGGCTGCCCTTTTGTTACTCAGCCAGATATTTTGTTCACGGGATTATTTCCTTTTAAAAAACCATCCCAAAATGCAGCTGAAAAGAAAAAGAAGCGTACTACTGGATGTCAAATAACAAAGATCTGCTGAACATGTAATTTCTCTTGTTTTGGTCTTTTTAGAACTGTTATACAGTGCTTGCTCTGGCATAGCTGCCAAAGACTGGAACAGAAACAATTAGCTGGAAATGATTTTTTTTTTTTCCTTTTTCTTTTTTTTTTTTTCTTTTTTTTTTTTTTTTTTCCCCTTCCCTGCATGCAGGAAGGTCAGCACAGAACATCCAGTTCTCTAAGGATGGATCTCTGCTTTGCTTATTGTTCTTCGTTTTCGTAAATGATAGTAATTAGTGTGTTATGGGGTAGCAACAGTCATATGAAACAAAAACACTGATGTAATACAAAAAAGAAAAAAAAAAAGTAAAAATCAGCTCACACTGTTACTGTAAAAGGACACTGGTTGGGGATTGGGTCCAACTCCACTGTTTTTTACAGCACTCCAGTTTCAATGGACTGAAGCTTCCTAACTGTTATTTGCAATCATTGAAGATGGGTGAAATGTGTCCTGCTTTCCAGTACCACTGTTCCTGATCGCTGTAAAGCAGTTGCCATTGTATTTGGAAGAAGAGGTTAGAATACAGGGAGAACTTAACAGAGTGTTCACTCATCTAAAGCAGTACTACAGCAGCTGGTATGACTACCTTCTGTCATTTAGGAGAGCACTCAGTGCTAGACTAAATCTCAGAAGTCCTGTCATGCTTTTGTTAGAATGCCTTGGGTTGGAAGGGGCATCAAAGATCAACAGGTTCCAACCCCCCTGCTGCAGACAGCTCTGCCAACTGCTAGATCAGTACTAGACCAGATTGCTCAGGGCCCCATCCAACCTGGGCTTGAACACCTAAAGGTATGGGGCATCCACAGCCTCCGGGGACACCTGTCTCAGCACCTTACCACCTTCTCAATGAAAACTTCCCCCTGATATCTAATCCAAATCTTCCTGCTTTTTGCTGAAAACCATTTCCTCTTGTCCTATCACTATCTACCCATGTAACAGAAAGTTCACTTCAGTCACTTGGTTTGGATCATAGAGTGTAATTTGAATGAAATGAAGAGATCTGGACTTAACACTGAAAAAGCAATTAGTTATTGATATCTGTTTGAACAATAGGGTAAACACAACATGTTTTCCATGATAGTCAGATAGGCATGCACAGTGAATTAATGCTGAGAAGCTCTCAGATCACTAAGGAGAATAACTATTTGGGGTGTCAATTTTATTTAGTTGGAACAGTTCTTATATAGGAACATTTTAAGCAAGTAAAGGATACCCTACTTTATTCTTTAGTATTCCTAGTTTCTCAGTTAGAAAACAGTCCCTCCGGATTTGACTCATACCTACCATAGTGGTGGTATTAGTGTCAAAGTGATCTTGATTCTTTTGGGAAGTATTTTGTGGACATAAGCCACATCTGTGTAAAGAAAAATATCCCATTTATGTGTTCTAGCATACACTTCCTGGACTTCCTGCAGGTGGTGTTGAACAAATATTCCAGTGGTTTTAAACTAAGACAGGGAAGGTTTATGTTAGAGATAAGGAGAAAGTTTTTCACACAGAGGGTGGTGAAGCACTGGAACAGGTTGCCCAGGGAGGCTGTGGATGCCCCATCCCTGGAGGCATTCAAGGCCAGGCTGGGTGTGGCTCTGGGCAGCCTGGTCTAGTGGATGGCAGCCCTGCATATGGCAGGGGGGTTGAAACTAGATGATCATTATGGTCCTTTTCAACCCAGGCCATTCTATGATTCAATCAGAAACAGGTTTTATGAGGCAGCTTTTATACTAGCCAATATGATGCATCTCAGTAATTTTGGTTGTTTTATGCTATTCCTTTTTCAAGTAGTCCTCACCTGGAAATACCGATCACTTACTTTCTATTCAGCATTAGTCCTTTACATTGTTCCCACTAATTCAGTGCTCACATTCCCTTATTTACTGCAGTCTTGACACCGATCGTGTACCCTCACTAGAGCCTGCCTTTCCATGGCCTGGCAGAAGCACTGTCGTTTCCTATCCAGCTTTGGAATGTGTCGATCCTCTTTGCTTTACCTTGTTCTGACAACAGGCTACATCTTTCTCATCATCTCTAAACCAGGCTTCCTGGTATGCTGTTCCCAGAATCACATCAACAGTGGAAAAGACCTCTTGTAGTGCAATTTTACTCTTGAACTGTTACTACCTCTAGATTTGGTCAGTTATAGCCATGTCTGAATTTCAGAAACAGCCAAGGGTGGAGATTTAGTAATCCCCCTGAATAACCTGCCCAATGAACGATCCCCTTAGTAAATATCATCTATCCTAGCGTTCAGTATAGCTTGTGGTTCTTGTCTCTGTTTTTTACTGCAATCCCCCTTGATTTTTTTGTTGTCTGTAACTGTCTTCAAGCAATTGTAAAAACTCACTGTGGAGCCATTGGCAGTGCCTTACTATGGAGCATGTAGAGGAGTAGCTAACCTAATTTGGTAGATTTCTGTATTTCAGCTAAGATGTGCTTGTGTCTTTAGTAACAAGAACAAGCAATACTTAATCTCCACTTTCTCTAGATGGCTTGCAGCCAAGTAGTGATCTTGTACCATTCAAGATCTGTCTTTAGTATAGAAAACAAAGATTTCTGGCTTTGGGAGCTTTAGCCATGAATATTTAAGGACAAAAATCTTGGACAAAGATGTTTGTTTTTTTTTTTTCTTCTACAGCACCTGGATCAAGTTTTACAACAACATCAATGGTAAAGTTTTTCTACAGTAGTCCCAGTCTCAAGATTTGTAAACCCTTTCTTTCACTGACTCATGCATTTACTCTCATCAAAAAGGGGTTCACTTTTTGAAAGGGCACACCATACTTTGTGGTAGTTCCTCTGCTTCAGGCTGCTTTGACTGGGAGTGCAGTCTAAGATGCTCAGCTGGAGGGTGCAAAGAAATTCTGCTGATGTATGGGAGCCAGATGACAGGGAAGGCACTTGAACATCAAAGTTGGTCAAAACAAGCCTGAATTGCCTAGGAATTTGTTCTGCTTGCCAGCACGCACCAAAGTATATCCTGCTCCGTTTTGACTTGAAACTTATTGAAGCTGGCAATCTGGTCTCCTGACACAATGTGAGCAATACCTTGTATGAGCTGACCTGACATCCGAGTGTCTACATACAGATCTCATGACAAGATTAGAGCAGCTGCATGCCAAAAGTCTGTTCCACTAAATGTCTTTAGCAGAGAAGTCAGTTCTGCAGTCCGACATCTGAACCAGTTCCCATGTGCTGGATCCTTAAGGTGGGAATATACCTCTAAGATCATCAAGTCCAACCCCAGACCATCCCCACCGTGCCCACTAACAAAGTCTGTCAGAGCCTCCTCTATGTGTCTCTTGAACACCTCCAGGGCTGGTGACTTCACAACCTTCCTGGGCAGCCTGTTCCAGTGCATCACTACTCTTTTGGAGAAGTTTGTTTATTTGTTAGTTGATTTTTCTCACCACCTTTACCAATGGTCTTCTCCCATCATACCAGTCAGTAGCTGCTGAAAGCCTGGACCAGCTCAAAGACCTATGATACTGTGGGTTCGTGAATCACCTCTCGTAAAGGGATATACTGTACAGTATATTCAGACAAAGCCAGCACTGAAATTTCATTATCAAGTGTTATATTAGGACATACGTGTCCAACTTTTTGACTTGCTTGGGCCGTGCAGAGTGAACAAGGATTGTCTTAGGCTGCATACACGCAGGTTGCTCCAGAAGTAAAGCCTCCTCTTTGTTTTCTTGGAATCTGCATTATGTTTGGAGCAGCCCGCATAATATATATCCTCCATCATATCTGAAACATCATGGCTGTCTGGTGAAGCCCCCAGTGACTGAAAAAAGGGAAACATTAGCCCAGTTTTTAAGAAAGGGAGAAAGCCCAGGAGAACTACAGGCAGGTCAGCCTAATCTCTGTGCCCGGGAAGATCATGGAGCAGGTCCTCCTCAAAGCTTAAGGCACATATGGGACAAAGAGGTGATCTGAGACAGCCAGCATGGCTTCACCAAGGGCAGATCATGCCTGACCAGTCTGGTGGCCTTCTCGGATAGAGTGATGTCTACTTCTGTGGAGATATCCAAGGCTTGGCAGGATACCTACCTGAGTGACCTACTGTAGCATACTTCTGAAGCTCAAATTTGGTGGATAAAAAATGATTCCGGCACTCAGGGAATACAGAACTGAGAAAACCTTGCTATGGCATCCTCTCTCAAGAAAAGAAAGCAAATAATGGTCATCTAGTTTTCAAACAGACTGTCCAAAAATATGAAAACTTGTCCCAACCCGGGCATGTTCCAATCCAAAGAACCAGAGTTTAAGTATGTTCTGCAAAGCTACCAGCTCTTCATTTAAAATCTTTTATTATTCTCTTCTACTCATTTGGTGACTTTATAAGGCTTCTTATGGATATCAGTATTAACAGTTCAGTTTAACTTGATTTCTGTCTCCGTATGAAGGACAATGAAGACAAGTATAAAAGCTGACTTAATTGCATTGCGAAAGTCCTGCCCAGGTGGCACCAAGAAAAGGCCACATCTCTAAAAGACAGCATTCCCCAGACGGACATTGTTTAGAGATTGTAAAACAAAAGAGGAAAAAAAATTATCTTTACCAGAACATTTATACAGTAGGCTCAGACCTTTAGTGTGCCTCCGGTGGAGCAGTGGTATAAGGTGCTGCTTGCAACACCAGAGGCCCGGGGTTCAAATCCCCCCTGTGGCGCAAGTGGTAGAAATGCGACTCTGCTACACAGAAAGGCTCGAATCCCGGGAGTTGGACTCGATGAACTCTAAGGTCCCTTCCAACTCGCATGATACTGTGATACTGTGAAATAAATAGTAACTGACATGCTGCATTAATGGCTGAGTTAAAAGTTTTAACTAGTTGATGTTAGAAAACTGCCAGAAAGGTAACAGCTTCTGTCTTCATTAATTTCAGCTGCTTCTGATGAAATATAGGGAAATGCCTTACTGGAGTGCATTGTTCCCAGTAATTTGACAGTGTACTGTCAGCAAATCAGAAATAAGGGCACAGAACTGTATTTTCTGTGTGAAATTTACCATTTATTTACATCTTTACAATTCAGAAATAAAAGCCTTGGAGCTCATGAGCCTGTGAACAAAACAGCTGCTGAGCTGACAGTGAGTCTTCATCTACTTCCTCTGCCCTGCTGCAGCCATCTCCGGCCTTACAGCAAAAGCGAGGGAGCCTGAGCAGTCCAGATGCTGTCAGGCCCACTTCCAAAGCTATCTGGGTAAGCAGGCACACACATCTCTCCCGCTGAGGAGTTTGGACTGCGCCATTTCAGCCGGGCTCTGGAACCAGCCCTGCCTGGGCAGGGCAGCCCTTTGTGACTAGTCCTTGTGACACCCAGGCATAGCTGGCACCAACAGTAGGCAGCCTGCAGTGTCCGTCAGGACAGTGAGGAGACAGGTCAGGAGTGTGAGGGTCTGGCGAATAGCCCCCGAGCGCAGCCTAAGTTGTTTCCTTTTACCTTTGGCAGCCCCGCAGCTGCCCCATCCCTATCCTCAGCCTTCATCCCACGGGATGGAGGAGATACCCCCCAGCCGCTCCATCATGGCTTGGGAGGAGAGTGGGGCTCCTCAGGAGAGAAGATCTCCACTGGAGCCCTGCAAAGTGCCTGAGTTGAACCCATTGCATGCTGGTGAGTGAGGGTCCCCAGTGGGGTGGGCAGGGCTGGGGCAGTGAGTGCCCCCTGCTCGACACCAGGGCCCCTTGTCCTGACAGGCGTGGGCAGACTGTGCCCAGGGGAGCGAGCTCATGGCTGGAGAGGCCAGAGCTCCTTCCTCTGCTCACACCTGCCTTTGGCCCCTCTATAGCACTGCTCTCTCTCCTTGGTCAGATGCTGATTGGCTGCCTCTGTCTGAAGTGGAGAAGGAGGCCACAGATTTCATTGAAGCTGAAGGCATCAGCAAGGAAAAGGTAAAAGCAGCTATCTCCATCTTGGCTGTGCCTGCATCTCCAGACGGTCCCTCTGGCTCTGCCTTCAGGCTGCAGAAGGGCTGCTGGCCGAGCAGAGCTGCTGCTGTCCTGCACTGCCCCAAACCCCACAACGCCTGTTCCCCCTGGCCACGGCTCTCCCCACTCACACTCCTTGGTCTCTGTGTGCTTGCCAGGATCTGGTGCAGAAGTTGCAGTTCCTGAACTGCATCTGCTTACTGTGCAGCGCTGCTGGAAAGAAGGGCTTGACAGTGAGCCTGAATATCTTCTGCTTCCTCAAAGATCTGTCAAAGAAGATTGAGGTGAGGGGACATGGCACCCAGGTACCTGCAGCCTGTGAGAAGGACAGGACAGGAGGAGAGGGAGGCAGGGAAATCATCCACAGACACCAAAGTGCCCCAGATGGGACTCCAGGTGCTGCTGAGACCTCAGCAGTGGAGGTGGACAGCAGCACCAGTGTGCCAGTGTTTGTCGAGGGCCACTGGGGTGACTCGGGCCCTACCAGTCGGTGGCAGGTTTGCTGTTGCTGGGTGCTGGCCGTTGCTAGGTGCCATCCTGATTGTGCTTTGCAGGTTCTGTTGTGTGAGGAGCCCAGGGAGCAGCTGAGCACAGCATTGAGATACTGCTGCATGAATGCTATTGCTTCCTTGAGGTACCTGCCCAGCCCCTGGTTTTGCCAGCACATCCCCTGGACACGATCCTGGTGGCCCTGATGCAGTTCCCCGCTAAGTCTTGGCCCTCGCCCCAAAGCTGGTGGCATCAGGAGTGTCCTCTGACCCAGTTCAGCCCTGTGGGGGAGGAGGCACCTCCTGGCAGGGCTTTCGATCCCTCTCAGGGAGCCCTGCCCAGGGGAGGACCTTGTTCCACCCCTGCCTCAGCACCAAGGCACTGCTCCTAGCATCAATTTCTCTCTATTTGCAGCAAAGTGAATGCAATTTCGGAGGAAGAAATATTACATCTTTTAAATGTGTGCTGCAGCGTCATCTTCAACCTTCCTCCAACAACGGCCTTGAACATTTGCCTCTACAACCATGTATGTACTGGGCAATCTACTGTTGACCCCATGCTTCTCAGCTGCCTCTTGGATTACTTGTGTCCAAATATCAGTAAAGATGTTTGTGGGACAAGGTAGAAGCCTTGCTTGTCCTCACCCCTCTCACTGTTGCCTTGGGCTTGGCAAATACCCTGTGCTTGTAGCCTGGTCTGCGCGCAGCAGCTTTTCAGGGTGTCCCTCTGCACAGATCTGTGGGAATCCTTCCTTGGCAGCTAGAGGGGTTCACAGCAGTCTCCTTGGTATGAAAGGGAACCCTGAAAGATTTCCACAACCCACTGTTCTCTTGTTCTCTTTACAGACCCTGAATGCTATGGACAACATGCTGTGGACTGTGCTAGACAGCTGTCCCACCTCCAGTGTCAATAGTCGGCTGCAGAGAATCTTGGAGGTCTGTCTATTGTGAAGTTCTGCCCCCAGAGCTCCATTTTAGTAGAAGTTTATCCCACTCCATGGAAATGGCACTGGCAGCTGTTGGAGCCAGCAAGGGACCCCAGTGGCAGTAGCCCCATGATGGGCTTGGCTTAAGCTCAGGGGAAACCTGGATGGATGCTGTGATTCCAGCTAGGAGCTCAGCAGACCTGCTTCTCCTGGAGTGGGCATCAGCAGCTCCCAGGCTAACCAGCAGCTCCTCTCCTCACAGGTGCTGCTGCCTTTCACCATCTCCAAGACAAAAACTGTGTGTGAGAGGGCTTTAGGGCGGATCTGGAAGCTTAGTGATTTCGTGACCAGCAGTTTCTGGCAGCAGGTAAGGAGACATGAAAACTCCAGCCAGGCACTCTACAGCTCAGGAGTACCTGTGAGACAAGCTGGGGCTCAGGCGTGAACCCTCAGAATGCTTCTGACCTGAAGGGAGGATCTTTATCCTTCCTTTCGCCTGTGGTCATCCCACTCCAGATGGTATTCTCTCACTCAGTTTAACATGACTTTCCTCCTTTTTTCCTTCTTACTGTAGCCACTTGGAAAAAACCTTCCACCTTCTCAGAGGACAGACATTGTCCTTGTGACCCTTGAGAAGATCATTGGAGACTACAGTTTTGATGAAAAGAAGTGGGCTGAGATCATGCTGGATGTAGTGTGGAGAGACCCTGGAACCTGGCTGATGGATGTAAGCAGTGTGAGGCTAGACTGTCATGCCCTGCCCTGCCCGCCACAGCTCTTGGGAATCTGAAGCCATTTTAAGGCAGCAAAGAGCTGTGGAAAGGGCAGTAATAACACAGCCTGGGAGGCAAATTGCTGCAGTCCAGTGGCAGCAGCAGTCTCCCTGTGTTCTCACAACAGGTGCCAGAGATTCTGGAATGCATCCACGCAAACCTGAAAATCCAGAGCACATCAGTTCAGCAGATCCTATTCTCAGTGCTGGATGTGCTTACTATCCAGTTTCCCACAGATGTTCTGAGGAGTGTGTTGACTGACCTTCCAAAGACTGAGAGGTATCAGCCCAGACAGTCCCACATGTTTGTTCCATGTGAAGAACAGGGCTCTGGTTGCTAGAGCCAAGGAAAGCTGCAGGACATCCTGAGGAGCAGGCTCTCCATCCCACTGTACTTTCAAGTGCTGGTGGGCCGCTCAGGGCTGCAGCAGCCAATTACCAACCATGGCAGCTCAGAGCCTCCCATCAGGCTCCTGCCCTGCCCCTCAGGGAAGACCATCTCAGCCCCTACTGCTTGCCCAGGCCAGACCTCTTCCAGGTCCCCCCAAGCATGTGGGGCAGCAGGCTCAGGGCTGCAGCACAGCCTGGGGCCTAGTGGACCAGCCTGAGCCATGGTGCTGTGGCTAAGGCAGCCCTGCTGACACAGCATTGCTCTCTGTTTATAGCACTACCCTGGACATATTGAAGAGTGTGCTGCCCCTGCTGGAAATGTCCGACAGGATCTTGGATGAACTGAGCAATGTTCTCCACGACCAACAGCTGTGTGAAATATTGAGCATCACCACAGTGGAGTCGGGTCTCCTTCGCTTGACTGTGAGTTACTGGACAAGGCACTGGACAGAAGCTGAGAGGGCAGGAGGAGCAGGCTAGAAAGCCATCCTGCATAGTGCTAGGCCTGGGTGCAGAGGGATGGTGGGGCCCTCCAAAGGCTCTGCTACCTCAGGCCAGGCTATGTCTCCCCAGTGCTCTGCCCTGAGCAGCCAGGAGCTGCAGGGTGCAGGAAATCCTGCTGCCTCTGCCTGGTTCTCACTGCTGTGTTCGTTTCAGGTGATACCTCCCACTCAAGAGACTGTGAAAGAGCTGTGTAAGCCGGCACTGCTCCAGAGGCTTCTGAATGTTGAAAGCCTGCCAATACTCTGGCTGGTGCTCAGACGCCTTGTACTGCTGTCTGATAGACCTGAGACGGTGAGCAGGACCTTGTCAAGTGAAGCCCTCCTGTTGGCAGCCTGACACTGGGGTGGTGGGCAACACTGTGCCTTGGCCTTGCCTGACACTCGGCAGTTGGGGTGATGGTCGTGGTGGGGCCTGGTGGCTGAGATTTCCAGAAGCTTTCCAGATGGGTTACTTGGGGGCCTGTTGGAAAAGGGGGTGGCTGAGCAGGGGGCATGGAGTCCTTGTTCACTTGCCCTCCTTCTCCTACCTTCCCCATTCTTGGCACCCTTGGCCACCACCTGCCTGGAATCCACAACTTCTATTCCTGTGGCAGCCGCCAGCAAGCAAGGCGTGTGGCTGCTGCTCTGTAATCAGAGCATTTAGGCCAGGGTGGCCACTGTCCTCCTGATGGAAAGGAAATTGTGTGTTTTGTACAGGCAAGAGAAATTCGGTCCCTGCTTCCAGGCCTCATGGAGACCCTGCGGTTTGCCAACACACCCATTACTCTGAAGGTGCTGAATATCTTCAGAAATGCAATGCGCCATCTGGGGAAGAGGCACGCCAGTTCCTTTGTTCTGGAGCTGGCTGAGAAGATCCTGCCTCTTTTTAATCATGTAAGTCTGTTGTGGGAAGCTGAGTTCTGTGGATGGGTGCTTGATAGGAGTGATTTCTCCTTTCTTTCCTTCTCTGGGCTCTCAGGAATAAGATGTCTTGTGGGCTCTGCAGCCCAGCAGGCCATGTCCCTGGTAGTGCAGCTTGGTTGTTCTTGGTGATGTCAGGCCTTTGTGCTGGGGCTCAGCGTGGCACTTGAGCAAAACACCTTCTGCCAAGGGTTACTTTCAGAACCTCCAGCGCTCCCTTTTCTACCAGTGCCAAGCATTCTCTCCAGGGACCAACCACATCAGGGATGTGGAGGCTGAGCAGGCAGCATGTGCCCCAAAGGCACTGACAAAGGCCAGATCTGTCTCTTCCTTGCCCAGCACTCCCAAGGTACCATGGCAGCTCCACTTTGACCTGATGGGCTGGCTGGGGGAGCACTCTGAGGCACAGGCATCCCATGCTGGAAACCTGTTACATTGTTTTGCACGATTGCACGGCACCTTTGCGCAGAATGCGACTCCAGACCACCTCCTTTCACATCAGCCATGCCTACACTCATGCTCACCATGGGCAGTGAGAATGTATTGCTGAGGTCTGAGGTCCTCCCGTTCTCCCTCAGGGATCATGTGAAGTGCGAGAAGGTTCCATCCGCCTCTTTAAGGATATGATGGACGCTGTGGTATGGTATAAGAAAGGAAGCATGAAGAAGACCGTATGTAGGGGCCTGGTCCCTCTGCTCTTTCAGATGAGTGACGAGACCCTGAGCGTAGCACAGGTATGAATTTCAGACCTGACTAGTGTGCAGGCAGTGGTGTGCTGGAAGCTCAGCAGTGATCTGCAATTGAGAGCAAATTCAGCAAGCATTCAGACACTGGGATGTGTGTCTGTGTGTGTGGTGCCATGTCCCTGCATCTGTTGTTCTGTAGGCATCTGGGGAAACCCTTGTGTCTTGTGCAAAGTTCCTGAAGTGGAAGGAGCTCAAGCACCAGGCCGAGCAGAAGAACACAGTGGGGATCATGAAGTGTTTGGTAAGGACAATCACACAGCCCCCAGCTTTTTGCTGGGAGAAAGGGGATGCTGGAGGAGGGGTTGCACCAGCAGCTGTGGACGCTCTGCAAGCCCCATGCTCTTCTGCTCTTCAGCTGCAGCAGGACGGAAAGAGAGTGGAAGACTTCCTGTGTCAGAGCCTGCCATACCTGGAGGATTCTCAGGCCTCCTTGCGATGCGAGGCTGTCAGATTCATTGGTGAGTCCAACCCCTGCGTCCCTCTTTGGGCCCTGCCCTGGCAGGAAGGCACAGCCCTGAAGCCCCCAGGTACACCCTGCCCGTGCCGGTAGCCCCAGTGGGTGCCTTGCTAAGGTTCTCTCCTCGGGCACCGTCCCTGCCTGCAGCATGGAAGGGGAAGCAGCTGGGCTACTGGGGCCAGGGTCTGTGCTCCTGGCAGCATGTTGGGGAGTGGGTGTCTGACGGAGCTCTTTCCCTAGGGCTGACTTGGAAGCACTCCAGTGAAAAGAGTGAGAAGATGCTGAATAAACTCTGCAGTGGTGAGTGAGGGCAGTGCTGTCTGTGCTGGGGCTTGCTGGGGGCAGAGCCTGGGCAGCATGCGGCTGTGCTTTGTCCTGCTGCAAGGAAATGCTGCAGGGGCAGAGGAGCATTCCTGGCAATCGTGAGCAGTGTCTTTGGCTGACCCCTTGCTCTCATGTGCTCCTCCTGGCCAGGAAAAGCAAGGAGTGGGACTGGCATGGTTTGGAGGGGAAGCTGGTGGCTCTCTGCAGACTGGGGCTTCAATCTCTGCTCTGTTTCCTTCTGTTGCAGCCCTTCAGCCTTTGGAAGATGACACCCAACTGGCAGTCCGTTCCCTGGCATCTGAGACAATCCAGAAGCTGAGACACCAAACGCAGCAGGTGGCACCAGCACAGGGAAGGCTCCCAGTACTTCTCCGCTGGTTTTGCATAGCCATCTGAGGGATAATTCTTGTACAGTAACGTTGCTAGGACACCTGTACAGTAACGTTGCTGGGACACGCGTTCCTGTCATGCAAGACAGACCCCCTTAACAACGGAAGGAGCCTAGGAGCAAAGACATCTAGGAAGAAAGAACAGGAACCAAGCTGGTTAGAATTGGGTCTATAGTTAGTGACTGATTAAGGTGAAAATCACACCAGAAAGCCTTTGCAAGGAAGACCTGGAGAAGACGTCTGCCCATGACCATTAGAGAGTAGCACGTATGCATGCAGATGCAGAAAGTGTCGTAATTTCCCAGACTTAATTGGAACTCATCATATGAGTTCTTGGAACTGTTTAAGCAAGGAGAAAAGATATGGTTTTCCTAGCTTCTGCAAAGCTAAAATGCTGGGCAGCAAAGCTTCTGATTGCTTATAGTGCTGTGTGACTGAGCATAAGTAAGTGTCATGTGGAAAAAGACAAAAAAACGTATTTTCTTTTCCTATGTCTTGGAGACCCAGGAATCCAGACTTCAAGATCTTTGCTTTTGAGTTTGCATTTCAAAACCGGATTAGAAATGATTCTGCAAACTTTCTTTGATGACAATTGACTCTTAAAATAACAACAATAATACTGTTTTTATTACTACTAATAAAAGCAACAGAACAACAAAGTAATGGAGAATGAATGAAGGCAAAGGGAGAAGAGTCACTTGAGGAAATTTCTCCTGTGAACTGAATTGGTGTTAGGGTTGCTGTGAACAAGAACCAAGGATGGAACAAGCATGTTTTGTCCTCTTCGGAATGCAATACGGTTCATCTTATTGTCATCAGAATGAGACCGGGATTTCACTGGATTGCTGGAAATGGGAAAACAGCGCCAAAGTTGCATTTTTTGAAATGGAAAAATAGTAATTTAAAAAACCCACAGCAACAGAGTGGCGAAGATCACCAGCAAAGCCAGTATCATTTGCCCTTGGAGTAAAAGCAACAGCAACAGCCAAAAAAAGAAGTGGATGCTCATCCATTTCATGTACTTTTTTAAGGATGTGAAAGCAAGCAGACTTACCTGTAGTTGGTGTAACTTTAGTCGTAAAAATCACCAAGCTTCCTCCAAAAGTGGACTTGACCTTTTGTCTCTGCAACCATCTATGTACAAAGTGAGCTGCTGGAGACCTCTGCTCGCATCCTTAAGTTTTCATGTCTATTACCATCTCTCTTCCTGAAGATCTTGTGAAGAAAGGCTTTTCCTGTGAGGATGAAGCACTGATAGGAAATGTTACAGCTAGTTTTGCTGTGGGGAGTTTACCTCTGTGTGTGACACATGCATTCTTCTGACAACTGCTATCACTCAGTTTATTAATAAAAACCATGCTTTTATTACTTTGTACCTCACAGATTAATTTGATTTTAAGAAAATCGGGCTGACTTTGTTTGCTTTGCTCAACCCTGGCAACATCAAGATAACAGAAGACATTATTTTCAAGAATAATTACAGTTGCTGAAGATGCGATGTGCTGATAGAAGGCAACTTGGCTTTGACTAAGCTAGATTGGTCCTAGAGGCCTTAGCTCTGAAAAAAAATGTGACGGAGCATTCAAGGAGACTCTGTGCACAGTATACATGAGATACTCTTTCAACAATTTTTTTAATCAACAGATAGATTGAAATAGAAACTATCTATTTCTAGGTAGTTTGAAATTCCAGATTTTTTATTGCTATGCAAAAATCAGAATTAACTAGTTTATGTAGCCACTATCATTAAGTCTCATGTGAATTTCCTTTTAACAATAATCTGTTTTATAACCAAACTGAAAAGAAGCTCTTTTTCAAAAGCAGACATTCCAGTGATTAAGATGAGCATGCAAGAATGGGTACTTTGGGGTGTTTTTCCTCCAGCTTTCAAGCAGGAGGAGCTGGAAGCAACTGTGCTCTTACTGAAACATGGTGGGAACACTCCCATGACTGGAGTGCTGTGATGGATGGTTACAAGCTCTTCAGACGGGATGGACAAGGAAGCAAGGGTGGTGACGTAGCCCTTTTCTGTTAAAGATTGTTTTGATGTTGAAGAGCTTGGGGTTGGGAATGATAAAGTGGAGTGTCTGTGGGTAAGGCCTTCAGGGGTGACATCTTGGTGGGGGTCTGTAATAGACCGCCTAGTCAGGATGAAGAGATGGATGAGGCATTCTATGAGCTGCTTGCGGAAGTTGCATGTTCGACAACATTCATTCTCTTGGGAGATTTCAACTTCCCTGATATATGTTGGGAATATAATGCAGTGCAGAGGAAGCAATCCAAGAGGTTTCTACAGTGTGTGGAAGATAGCTTCCTTACGCAGGTATGAGAGCCTACCAGGGGTGGTGCCCTGCTAGACCTTCTCTTCACTAACAGTGAAGGACTGGTGGGAGATGTGAAGGCTGGGGACTGTCTTGGGCAGAGCAACCGTGAAATTCTTTGTTCTTGGAAATGTCAGAAGGGTGACTACCAAAACTGCTCTCCTGAACTTCTAGAGGGTGGACTTTAACCTTTTCAGGATACCTGATGCAGGGGTATCTTTGGATTTGCTCCTTAAGGGCAGAGGGTTCCACGAAGCCTGGATGCTCCTCAAGATGGAAATCTTAAAGGCACAAGAACAGTCTTTCCATGAATTCCACAAGGCGAGCCATAGGGGAAGAAGACTAATGTGGGTGAACTGAATTCTTTGGAGAACTGGACAAATAGCAACATCATGCAGTTCCACTGAAGAAAATAAGAAGTTCCCAAGCCAGCATTCATCATTCCTAAGAACCTCATGGCCTTTAAGGTCTGTTAAGGCTGCTACCTCTGTGTACAAAATTAGACTAACTTCATGGGAGATACATATGTTGCTTTGAGCAAGATACTTGTGCAATCGCATCCATAGTTAAGTACACACCTTGTCTCTTTCCCACCTGTATGAAGACCCCACCTCTTCCTTGATGACCTGAGGTCTCATGGGCCCACCAAGCTAGAGGCAATTCACTATTCTGTTGTCAGTCCAAGTCTATTTGTGCCATTTCAATTCTGGCAATTCAGTCTACCTGATGGTTATTTTGCTGTTCTTCAGTAGCCCGACTCTTGGGCACAGAAGCATCTACATGATGCACCTTTACAACCATATTCTTTATTTGGGCAGCAGTATCTTTCCACAGTCCACCAGACCAAACAGATTTACTCCTTCATTGCCAGTTGTTTTGTTCCTACTGCTGTGACCACCCCAAAAGGCATTCACTACCACCCGTGAGTCAGTATAAGGATAGAGCATTCACTGCCTTTCCCATTCAGCAACATCCAAGGCCAGTTGGACAGCCTTTACCTCTGCAAACTGACTTGATTCTCCTTTTCCTTAGGTGGCCTCTGCAACTTGTTGTGTGGGATTCCATCTGCAATGCTTCGTCACAATATTATTATTATTATTATGCATCACTTGATGAAGAAGGCTTACAATGAGGATGTAGTTCAGACCATGCATTCTCCAAAAGCCCACTATGCCTGGAAAAGATTGTGTCTCTTTCTTACTAGTGGGGGGAAACACAGCTGAAATCTTGTTGACCACATCTGCTGGGATGTGATGATGCCCATCTTGCCATTTTATACCTAGGAACTGAATTTCCTGTGCAGGTCCTTTCACTTGGCTTCACTTAATAGCAAAACCAGCTCACAGAACAACAGATTCCAGCTCATACTGGAGTTCTAACATGTGTGGTACATCAGCACTTGGGGAGGTGTGACCACATTCAGGCCACAGTAGGCTATTGTCAGCCTCCACTCTCTACTGGCCATGTGGGGCTATTAAAAGGTAAGTGAGTTTTGCTTATGACTCCATGACTTAGGAGTGGGGAGCAAGGAATCCCTGCTGGTGTGGTACTGCTGTCTGTACAGTTTTTGTAGCAATCGGTGCCTGTTGCTCTTCCACTTGAAGCAACCCCACAACGGATGGATCTTCTGACCAGCCAGGCCAGGCCGAACAGACAGTTGCTTAATGTTGTCTGTGTCTATAGCAGCTATTTCAAAGGCCCATCAGTACCCATCACAATGGAATAGACAGCATGAATTGGGTTAGTCATTTACAGTACATTTTGCTTTCTTTTGTGTCTGAAAAGCTTTATTATTATTATTATTATTATTATTTGTTTAAAATAAAAGACAGAAGAAGCTTCCTGGGGAAAAAAAATCAGGATTTTAGGTAACTGCTTTTAACAAAATAAAATAGTTTTGAAACCAGGTTACTAGGTATTTAAGTCCTTCTGGAACAAACCCAATTAAAAAAAGAAAAACCAACCAAAAAAACCCCACAACAACCCAGCATTTCTGAGTTGCTTAATAGTCTGTTATTTCCCCAGATTCCTGTTTTCACACCTCCTTATTGACATAAGGATATGGCTAGGGTCAGTAGCAATTTGGAAAAAAAAGCAGAACAAATTTCCTGATTGCCATGTGATTGTACATCTGTTGTTTCAGTTTAAGCCAGAAGCTGAAGCTATTGCATTGGCAGGCATTTGGCTAGATTCTGATCTAACTGGCATGAGCTTTAGACCCATGCAACTACTCCGTAAAAGAGAGTAACTCCAATGTGGTCAGCTGTGTAGAATGAGAATAAGGTCTATTTTTATCAAATTAGCCTTTTCGTATAATGTTTACATAATCTGAGCAACTCAGCTTAGTCTCATAGTTGTTTCTTATCTGTTCCAATTAATCTTCTTGGACTCTTCCTTTGTTGTGACCCAGTTTACTTAAATGTTGAGTGCAAGAGACAGGACAGGTGAGGGGTCTGGAGCAAAGGCCTAATGAAAAGGAACTGGAGGAGCTGGGATTATTTATTCTGGAGAAGAGGAGGCTCAGGGAGACCTTATCGTTCTCTACAACTGCCTGAATGGAGGTTGTGGTGAGGTGGGATTTGGCCTCTTCTCCCCTGAAACTACTGATAGGGCTAAGGGGAATGGCCTCAAGCTGCTACATGGGAGATTCAGGTTGGATGTTAAAAAATACTTCTTGTTTGAGAGAGTTATCGGGCATTAGAATGGGCTGCCCCATGGTGGAGTCACCATCCCTGGAGCTGTTCAAGAAACATTTAGGTGCTGTGCAAGGGGACATGGTTTAGTGGGAAATATTGGTGGTAGGTGGACAGTCAGACTGGATGATTTTAGAGGTCTTTTTCAACATTGGTGACTCTGTGATTCTATGGTATTATCACTTGCCCTCTGTAATTGGTGGCAACCATTATAATGAATTACAGTTTGAAGATTAATTGCCCAGGATTCAAGTAAAATTTTAAGACAAAATGTCCTTAGCAAGTGATTGAAAGATGTAAAGTATGCAGGAAGAGAAGTGCTGTAACATATGGTGCAATCTCAAGTCAACTAGGTAGCTGAGGTTTATAAACGCCACAAATCTGCCAGTTGGCTATAATCCAGAATGCATGTATTGACTAGGAGTAAGTGTATTTTAGGAGAAAAAAAAATGTCAGTTATCTGCTTCTAAAGAACCATGTGTTATAACATCATTCCCTTGGATATAACCTCAACAGCGAAACTGAAACTACAGTCAGGCTTTCTGTATTAGAAATGAAGAAAATCTAACAGGGACAGTAAAATGAAATATAACATAGACATGACAGAGTATTCTGTCCAGACAACCAATGCTGCATTATTCAACAATTCCAAAGAATCTGATTCATTAGTTCTTCATTAGTTCTTTTACTTTATTATTATTATTATTATTATTAAGCCAAAAAATAAGAAAATACAGTATGTGAAGCTGTTTGGAATAAACTGAGTTGCAGTGCTGCAAAATATGTGAAGGTATATCCAGTTTACCAGGTTATCCTGTGAGAATTAGACCCAGTAACCCTTCTAGAGCTACTGATCAGGTCAGAGACATTACATCCCCTGTGCTGATCAACACAGCATGAACGTTATTCCAGGGAGCCTTTAAATGGCACAACTGTCTGCATCTTAAATGTCAACTGATACAAATGGCAAAAGCTGATAACGAACATTTCTAAAGGCACAAAATAGTACATGAAAGAAACTGTTATGTCAGAAGGTAGTAAATCACAGAGTGTTCCACTGCCATTTTTCACTGTGACATCTCTTCGGTTCAGTCTTCAGTTAGGCAGTTTTTGCACCCATAGTGTATACTCACACTGCAGCTAGAATAGACCTGTGTAGATCTCTGAACATTTGAGGTGCAGCTCATTGTGTGTTCAATGTGTTCATGTGTTCAATGAGTGATACATATCACAAGGGTTTATCTTTTCCATTGATCACCTTGTTATCTCCTAGCTTTGAATTTTATGTTCACTTTTATCATATCTGAATTAATTTCATATGATATTAGGATAAACAACATAGCTAAGGAGACATTTGCTTAATTCTGTTAATTTTTTTTCTGTGTGCTGCTAGTGTTTTAACACTTTCTATATTTGAGTATTTTACATCATCTTCTGTACAGAGAAGTTTTTCTTGCACAGACTTCTGTACTTCTTACTTGTAGGCTTTACTTTTGTTATTTTTTTAAAAGTAGGAAAGTCATTTTGATCATCTTCCTTATTGTTGATGCCACATATTAAAAATCTTGAGATAGTTGTCAAAAGACGCTGTCCTCTTTCTTTTCCTTTTTGTTTTGTTGTGTTGTTTTTCTTTCAATTTTATTTTCTGAGCCTTCAATATAACAAATTCTTAGTCTCTAATTTGTGCTCAAGTAACGAAGTATGTACGTCTTGGGAAAAAAAAAAATAGCCAAGCTTTTCATGTTGTCTCATATGTTCAGTAGCTGGCATCCTAAAGAAAATGTTAGAGAAAAAATTGTGATGTGAGTTTTGATTTTTCTTTTAAACGTGAACAAATGGAGACTGCTCACATTGACCTGTTCAGTGAACAGCTGGAGTTCAGTGAATGAGAGAAGAACCATTTCTGTGCTAGGTAAAACAAGTTACAGCATAGTTTTTGCATTGACTTTCCTTTTTCCTTAAAAGTAAAAAAAAAGTTCCCCTTTTCCATCAAGTAGATGAAAAAGTAGATGCTGTCACTAGCAGCATGTGGAGGCTGTAATACTTGAAAGATAAAAAGCTAAATAGACATTATGGAATTATCTAGGGCTTGCTACAGAGGAGACCAGACACAGGATCATAACAGGATTGGAGCTGTGTCATGCTAGACACAAAGGGAAATTGCAGGAAGTTGAGTGACGATCACAAAGAATTGCAGCTACTTCAATAACAGACAGACTGAACCTGGCAGCTGGTCTAAGGATGTACGGAAAGAACAGTTCCCTTTCCATGACTGCGGAAACAGAATTTGTTTCTACAATTTGTAAACAAATAAGTTAGTATAAAAAATGTGTGTGTTTTTTTTTTTTTAAACAATTATGGAAACCTGATTTTGAAATTTATCTATTTATTTATTTATTTATTGTGCACGTGTGTGTCACTACACCTTTGTACTAGGAGGAAAACTATAAAAAAATTACATGCAAATGACATCTTGTCAATGCTAATGTGAATGTTTTGCTTAATTATGTCTTAAGTTACTTTCTGAATCGGATGATTGAAGGGACAGTTTTATTTTCCTGTGTGCTACAATAACGTCCTTGGGAAACAAACCATAATTGTAATAGCTCTATTTTCACAAATTCCTCAGTAAGTATCCTTGGAGAAGAACTGCAGACCTTCCTCAATTATCCAAAGTGACAGTGTTAAATGTAAGGTTCACTTTTTGAGACCAAGATTAATTTGTTTTAACACTGAAATTGTTTCTCTGCCTATGTCTTATGCAAGCACATTGACTGACCTTTGACTCCATCATTTTAATGAAAAATATCATCATTAATTGTTGTCTGTGAAGTACTTTGGAATGCTATTTTGGGTGAGAGCCAAGCACATAGACAAACAACTGCTGACAGGAGATTAAATAAGCTTATCCATTTCTGATTTCTATTACTGAAAGGATTTGAAGATAATCTCAAATAGTTTTATATATTATTGTTTGGAGAAGCAACCAATTGTTTGGATCATTGTCAAAGTTTACATGAACTACCCATGGTTTACTATTGAAAACTGCCTACAGATCTCACAGGTGTTGGTGTCCTATTGAGGTATCTGATATTCTGTCTTAGCAGAAAGATGAATGTAAAATAATAGGCTTACTCAAAAGTTTCTTTCAATCTCCTTTGCATTAAATTCTGCAAATTGTCCTTGGTTTTGGACAGACAAAATTCTGCCAATCATAATCTTGCCAAATCAGACCATTACTGGACTATGAGCTGTCCTGAAGAAAAGACATTATGCATTACAAATGGGGTTCATAGAATAGCATCCATTTTCTAAAGATAACTAGTAAACTGCTTCGCAACATGCCATATGCTGCAAGTCTGTTGGCTCAATAAAACCACATTACTGAGTGAAAGTGTGGAGAATCATACCATGTCTGTTGTGGGATATAGTATTTCTACCACATTGGGTCTTACCTACAAAGAAGATACAGCCATTTACAATAAAATTTGTTTTGCAGCATTAGCATCTCCTTTTCTTGCTTAAAAGAGCAAACAATTGTTTTCATTAGTTAGAGACTTAGAACTGTTTTTCCTTTCTTTGTAGGTGAGAATGCTCAAAAAATATTTTGAAATATCTGTGACAGCAGCAAGGGTTTTTTTGTTGTTGCTGTTGTATAGATGTGCCAGAAACTTTATTTAAAGACTTTCAGAATCAAAACCAAAATAAACAGATGAGATGGTAGTTTATTTATATAAATAAACATGTAAATGACAAAATACCTATGTGTTCACTGGAGACTGAACATTTCTGAAATGAACTGCCATGGCTTATATCTAGGAGGCACACATCTAAAGTATCTAGTGTGGTCTTGCAAGCACCACTATGCTTCAGTTCCAACTTGCACTGAGAACTTTTGGCATATTAGATGGGGCTTCTGAAATGCTGAATTGTTTATTCTCTCTAGGGAATGTTTATGCCATAGTGCTCTCAAAATTGTGCATATTTAACAATTACCTTCACTTGTCAAGACACCATTCAGCAGGCGATAATATAGACAGCCATTGTACCATTACACTAATTTATAAAGGTCAAGACCTGGTGCTATGTGTCCACAGAACAAGTAATTGCCACACAAATTGGGACAGATTGAGTGAGCTGAACTTTAGACAGCACCATTGATCTACGTAACCATTACTTATCAAACTAATTAAGCATAATTGCTTTTTTTTCCTTTGAGCGCAGAACACCATGTCCATTATTTCTGTGCTAACCTTTAAAAAGTTTTTAGACAGAACTATGAAAGTTATTTTTAAAAATATTTTTTTATTGCAATGGTGATGAAGAACATCTCCAAATAAATTGGGTCATTTTCTCAGAAATGAAGGCTATTATGGCCAAATGTGGGGGAAAATCATGACAGTTCATTTTGTACATCATGAAAGACACTTCTTAACGTGATGGTTACTTAGTGAGGCTACATGACCTTATAAAAATAATCAGGTAGTTAATGTAGCAGCACTGCCTCTATTACATAATGCAGAGCTATTACTATGTGGTACAGCTTCACTTGGAGTATAAAGTCCAATGCAAAATGGCTCAGCCTGAACAAATTTTACTATGTATATCAGTAAAAAGATTTTGAATTTGTTGGTAACAAATTCTGTTCTATAAATATACGAATTACAGAGAGAAGAATGTGAACACAGAATTCTCAGTCTAGGGATGAATACCTGAAAATGGTCTTTTAAAGCCTTCTTAAAATTAAATATTCAAGAGTTTGTTGCATACTCATTCTGAAGGTACAGTAACAGGAGGAGTTATGCTTTTCTATAAATGTAAGTGTTCTATATAATGTAGGTTTATTTATGTTTCTGTTTAAATGCACTGTATATGTCTATCACCTTCAAAGGGACAGCACTGGACCCTTGTTAAGTGACCTGATAGACTAACTGATATATCACAGTCCAGCTGCTCTGATATTGGAAACTCAAGCCTGGAAACTGAATTTCTGTAGGATTAAGAGTTCAGCAAGGTAACCTGAAGAAACTTTTGAACAAAATCTCCAGTCCCAAGATCTTCACCCCATGATCCTTTTTTAAACTAGAGGCCAAAAGGAAGATATGCACAGCTTGTGCCTCTCCCCAGTATCAGAAATTTGCATTCACATTCACACTGATAGTATATGTTTGTTGTATAGAATACAGGATTTTTTAAAGAATCCTTAAAGATAAAATCCATAAGAACAGTCCACCAGCTAAAATGCAGGGAAAAGGCTAAGGCACTAAGAGCATTCTACAAGGTTGTTATTTCATTCATAGCTTTATTCACTAAGGTTCCCAAGTTCAAAACCCGTTTTCAGTGGGAAAATAAAAAAGAAAGAAAGAAAAAAAAAGAAGTGTAGACTTTGAGTTAAGCACAAAGTTTTTCCCTAGAACTTAGCACAGATGTCTATCCAGATATTTTAACAGCAGCATAATGTGGTGTCAACTGCCTAGGACTGTAAACAGGAACATTGCTTAAAATTTATAACAAATCAGGTTGTTTCTGAGTTTACCCTGGGATTCATCAAATGCCCAAACAACTGGGCACTGTTGCATGTTGGAAATTAGAAGGAAAAATAAAGAAAACAAAATATGATAGCACTTTATCTGTTTTGTTATTTTAAAAATTCAGATTAATATCCTGGTGTTCATATGTGTTTTCATTTCCAAAAGGTGTTACTCTAGCATAGAAGAAAATATGCCAGGAAAGTGGTGAAAGAAATGCATGTTATTCATCTTCAGCGCTCAGTGGGTAGATGGGAAATTCAAGTTACCAAGTCCCCACCTTCAAGTGATTTCACTGATTTAGAATTTGAAGCTGTTACTTTTTCAACCTTTTCAAGAGCACATCAGTGTTTCTGGACAGTGAAGGTCTGGGCAGGTCTGTTGCTTCTTGGGAGGTCTACCTGGGTTCACACGCCTGGAAAGGCTGCATTACCTCTGTGTGTTTCTGCCTCAGCCCAAATGTCATGGCAGGTGGTCATCATGACTTTTTCAATAGAGTGTTGTGTCCTTGTGCTCCCAGAGGAGAAGAGTCTGCCTCTGGTCACCATGGAGCATAAGAATACAATTATATCTTCTTGCAGATATCTTTATAACACAGACAACTTAAGTTTTGAGTTTCCTGAAAGACCTTGTGATTTCTAGATTTTATATATGAGATTATCTCAAATAAACATACTCATAAGTACCTATTTATAAAACTACATAAATGCTATTTATGTCTAGTCTATACTTTAGCATAGTGTAGACCTGTATGGCAAATTGGTTGTGAGAAACTGAAGTCACATTATTTATAGTAGTTTGCTTTTTGGTATCTCTAGTTTAGTCCTTTAGGCTGAACGTACTGTAGAGAAGGAGTGTACTAGGTGCCCACCTGAAGAGCATCTTCCAGCTTATTTTCTAAGAAATATCTTCATAAGCTCTGAGATAGTTTTGCAATGCAAAAGAAAGCACAGGAAGTGGGTACAACTGGGAGATGTGCCTCATAAGCACACTTCTGATTTGAGTAACAAATGTGAGTGTATCTACACTCCTGTTTAACTGCCTCCCTGTCACAAACAAGATCTGTGTGATAAAAGATCTTGATTAGACTTGGAATAAAGAAAACAAGTTAGCACTGTGTTTTCTAGCAGCACTGTTTTTCATGAGTTTCCAGATACCCCCAGCAGTCTCCATTATCTGTTCCCTTTCTGTACCTGACTAATAATCTATGAAACATTTACCTTGGCACCCTGGGACTAAGAGCTACATTTTACTGTATGCGTCTGCCATGGCAACTAAGATTTATATCTAGTTTTCTCAGATCTCCTTTCATTTGCTAATTTCTCCCTTTAGATTATGAATCTAGGTACATTAAGATCAAATAGTAAGGTACCTTTATTGTTTATTTATTGAAAGAAACTATTTAAATTATTTTCAATTTTATATATTACTATGTATTTAGAGCACATCAGAGAAATGGGGCAGGAAAAGGTTTCTGATTCTACAAAGTATTTTGTGATTACAGTTTTCCTGTTTCACCACTGAACATGAGGTTTGCATTTTAAAAATGTTTTCATGTGAAAGTTAAGGGACAGAGATATCCTGAAAACTGCTAGCATCAGCTGTTTTTGTGAGAAAAGTTGGTCTCAGAAAAGTTTTAGTGCCAATAAGATATATGTATTTATTTATTTATTTAAGAAAAGACTATCAGCTTAACTTTGTATTGCAGTTTAATGATGTTGATAAATTAACCATTCCACAGTTCTGTGATTTATAGATGTAAATATGCAAACTGGCTGCCTATTGTACTCTGCCCAGCATCATCTGGTGTTAGAGAACTGAAAATGGAAAATAAAGAAGATGCATATGAAATACTAATCTAATTCCCACTTGCTTGTGAATAAAGTATGTTAGTGAAATCTACCAGCCACTGAAATAATATTAGTCTTGATGAAACTTTTCAACCATGGATGAACAAGTGCCGCTTGCAACACCGGAGGCCCGGGTTCGAATCCCTCCTGTGGCGCAAGTGGTAGAAGTGCCGCTCTGCTACACAGAAGGCTCGAATCCCAGGAGTTGGACTCGATGATCTCTAAGGTCCCTCCCAACTCGCACGATACTGTGATACTGTGAACTATTGAGTATAGAACAGTGATTAAATATTTAGTATATAGCCATTGAAATACAAACATCTAATATACCTATCTTGATGAACATGCAGACTCTCATCAAGAAGTGAATGAGTCTCAACAATACTAAATTAGTTTGTAAAGTTTCTTCTGAAAGGTATGAAGGGAAAAAGAACCAGAAGACCATCTATACTCTGTGGATGATCTCTAAAAATAGTTCTGCTGTTTGTCCGTGTCTTTGTACAGACCTCTTCTTTGTATATGCAAAGTGGTTTACATTTAATATGTGAAGGGACAGATACTTCTTCATTTATATACAAGACTCAGTAAATGCAGAGCTGAACATGTGCAACAGGGAAGTTATCTAACCATTGAACTTTCATTAATATCCACAATTGAGAACAAGTAGTAGTTAGGCTACTGAGGATCTCTTCTAGAAATAAAAGCATTAATACATGGGATGAACTACTCCCTTATAGAGGAAAGTTGATGAAGATTTTATGGTAGGAATTTTCTCTCTGCTCAGTCTGGAATTTGTTGCTCTTGTCTGTACTTACCAGAGACGACATCTATTTAAAATTATCTCAAAGGACTTGGAGATAAAAGGTGAGTACTTCACATACAGTTGAACTTATAAACTCTTAAAACGATAAGTGCAGCTTTTCTGGACTAATCTCCCTCTATATGTTTGCCCTGAAGATAAATGAAACAAAAGAAAAAAAGTACTCTGTTCCTTTCAGATGTTAAGGAGTTCTCTTAACCCTTCATTTCTGCAAGCATTTGTACTGAAAAGGTGGTAAATAAATGAAGCTCATATTATTATTATTATTATTATTATTATTATTATTATTATTATTATTATTATTATTATTATTTTCTTACATGTATTTTTAAAAATATATGCATTATTTAAATAGTAAGGACTAGAGCCTTAGCAACAAGCAGCTACCCTTTGGCTTTGAAGTATTCTTTCACACTGTGTTCCAGTACGTGTTTTTTTTTGTGTGTGTGTCAGCTCTCTCCTGAGGTCTCCAGCATGGCACAATTGGTGGCCCCTGCTTCTCATAATGTGCAGGTGCTGACCAAGATTGCTACATGCCTAGAGTAAGAGGCAAGAGGCATGTCTGGTTATCAACCAGACTATTATGAGGTAGATACCTTTTGATCCAAGAGTCTTTTTGGAGCAGTGGTCCAAGTGATCCAAGTGATGGTGTGAAGGAGTGTTCTAAGATGTTTCTAGAAAATGGCAATTTTTCCTTTCCTGATAGTTGTGGTAATGGCTGTCTGTGTATTTATGAAGTATTTCAAAAGTTTTATAGCCACCACAGGCTACTAGAATGTTAAGTGTGTGTATGGTTTTCTTACAAGTTTCTTTCCTGGGTTATACTGTAGATATGTGTCGGTATGGGATGGAACTGAAAGCTTCTGGCTATCTGCTTTATTTTAAGGCACTTTTGTTGTGTTGGCTTGTGATGAATGAGTAAGACACGTGCTAGAAAATGCAATCTTTTAGATGGTTTGAAATAAGAATCCAACCAAACTGAATAGAATCACAGAATCACAGAATGGCTTGGGTTGAAAAGGACCTTAAAGATCATCTGGTTTCACCCCCCCTCCCCGCTGTTGGCAAGGTTGCCAGTAGAAATATAGAAATAGAAAAGATCTGATTCTTTAAAGGACTTGTGTGATTTCCTTTGCTAATGATGTCTGTGTACTCAGACAAGTCTACTGATATGTTTGGAGCCTCAGGCTATTTCTTTGGCCAAGCTATTTGTAGAAGAAAAAAAAAAAAGAAATTGTAATGCAGTAGGAAGGGCTTACAAGAAGTGCTATTAAGTAGAATGTTGACTCAGTGAAAATCTTTGGAGCATATCAAAATGACTGCAGAAACTTTTTGTTTCTTGTAGCTGTCTTTAGGCTTGTTTAGTAGAAAATATTACTTTTCTTCCCTTGGTTTGCACTGGTTCAAAACTGCACATCCCATCCTAGCTGTTCATTAGCACCCGTGCTGTGAAGTGATTACTGTAGGTGAGAAGATTAAATCTTGCTTGTTAGGTTTCAAGTGCATCCTCACACTTTAGAAATCTTTTTAATTAAAACCTATGAAAACTCTATTTACTCATTAAATTCAACACTTAGCAGCTGTAGTGTGATGTAGGCCCTTTTACAGGAGAGCCTGTGAAGTTGAACTACCTTTGACATGGTATATCTTTGAAAAGACTACACGTGCTCAAAGAGGGCAACTGCTAATTTGCTACTGATGGAGCTCTCTGAAGCACTGTAGATCCGTTAGTTTTTTAAAGCCTTATTATGTCACAATCTTCTGAACATCTGTGGCAATGATCAAACAATATCTGGGACTTCCAGTGTCCTCGTCATGGCACATTCAATGAAGAAAATGTTCAGTTCAGGCACAGCATGCTGTTGATTAGCTCTCAACATCAAACTGACCTAAGAAATGCACTCAAAGTTTGAGTAAGGCCATACTTGAATTTTTTGCATTTAAGGTACTAGCACAAGAATTGTATCTCCTACACCCCCTGCATTTATAGGTAAAATATCTGTAATCTGCAAAGCTCTAAGGGATGTCTTCTCTCTTTGCTAAAGTGAGATAAATTATATCAGTGAAGAAATATTTTATAGAAATATTTTGTAGAAATATTTTATGTTCATATCAAAGCATTAATTGCCTCTGTATTGACATCCTTGCTATAATGAACTCTTGCAACATAAGTAAAAGAAGATAGTAACCTCCATGCTCAGCTTCAGCATTATCTTAAATGTAAGGTCATATTACAGAGTGTCAGTAGTTTCACAGTGAGAAGAGGAACGCAAAAGAGGATAGGGGAAATTGTGACCCATATCAGGAAATCTTCACTATTGACCAGAATGAGTTGCATCTGTTATGTGATTTTTTTTCTTCTAAAAATAAGATGTTGCAATGTGTCTTCAGCCACTTGGCTTTTTGTGTCATTGTAAATAAAATATCTATCTGGCATTTCAGCACTTTAGACAGATTAGGCCACTTGCAAAAAATATTTTCCACCCTTTTCTTGTAGTCCATCCTTTACAGTCTTCCTATTCTGTACCACATTCCTTATAATTTTTTGTTGTTATTGTTACTAATATTAGGAAAAGAATAAATTGACCTTTCTGATCACTTTCTTAAAATAAAATTTCACAAACTGGAAAAAAACAAAGCAGTTCTTTGAATTCACATCTGAACTCATGCAGATAATCGAATAATTTTCTTATATAAAATGTATGATTGAAACTGTCTGTCAGCAACAAAAGTGAAGCAACAGTATATTTTTTTTCTGCATGACACTCAGAGAGCAACTTCTTTTGGCAGTTGCTACCTCACAGCCACACAGTACTTGCTGACATGTCATTGAAAATCTATCATTATTAGTGATTTGTCATGTAGAAATCAATGAATAAGCTTTGCCGATCCTGCACTTATCCTGCAGTGTAACATCATGTAATAAAACAAACAGAAAGACTACATTGTGCAGCATAATTATTAATTCTAGCACAGACTGCTGGAGCAAATATTGCAAGCTAGGAATGAAGATGGTTAAATGTGCAGTCTTCATTCTGACATATTCTTGTTTTGAAGTGTCAGAATTGTTGCAAGAGGGGAGGTGCCAAAATCTAAGGTCTTTGAGGAACCTAAAGGAGCTGGTAGATTCACAGAGTGTGTTACTTTATGTATCTACTTACTCTTAGATCATGTTGACACAGAGACACTGCAGCTTTATTGCCAAAGCCAGACTTGAAAAACACTATATCTGGGGCTTCTCCTTTAGTGAAGGTATAAGGCCTTACAATACCTTCATTCCAATGCTGATTATGCTATATTGCATTAATATAATAACTCAGTTTGATTTTCGCTTTGACATCTAAAGGTGAAAAAAATCTCCCACAAAATTTAATGAAACATTTCAAGTGTGTTGTAGTTTATGAATTGACCTTGAAAAATAGAACTACCTAAGGCAGCATTTTTAATTATAAAATAAATGACAATCACTTAAAAAGGGAACTGAAACAATAAAGAATATTTTAGTTCTGTAACCAAAGGCAACCAAAGACTGTGTACATTATATTGATGTTTCCTCATGTCTGTGTTTTCTTCTCAAAATCCTAAGAAGCAAAAAGCTACTTATTCCTCAGTAAAACTTCCCTATCTCTTCTCTTTGAGATTAGGTAGGTAATCTGCCCCAATATTCCAAACTGAAATTAGTGAAGAAGGGAAGAAACATTGTGCTGGGGGAAGGAGGAGAATACAGTACACAACTAAAGAACATGCAATGTGTAAAGAAAAATTGGCAAGGATAGTGAGAAAAGAAGAGAGGGAGAAGTGAGAATATTAATGAAAGTTGAAAAGGGTAATGCAAAACAATTGGAGACATAGAAATGTCTAGACAAGTGAGAAAAGGAGCAAGGAAGTAAAAGTAGAAACAGTATGCCCCAAAGGTGAGATTTTCAAAGTGAAAATGTGTAATTAACTATAGTTAATAAAGAAAAATTGGACTGTTAGTTGTTTTTTTGAGTCTCTTAACATCTTTTCCATGGTGTTTATTATATCAGAATTAAAAGAACCTGTTAGGAAATCTCTGTTTAGAGTTGTGCTTGTTTTAATACACCTTGATTTATCAAAGATAATGATTTCATTGAAAGGCATAAAATCTGACAAAGTTTTGTTTGGATTTTGAGGTAGGAAAGGGAGAATGCGTGGAAAGCCCATAGTTGAAAAATTAGAGTCTGGTCTGAAGGCATGTCAGGAGCTGTGCTGTGGACTGGGAATCCAAACTTGTCTACCACAATCTGAGCGTGTCTGAACTGCTAGGCTATTGTTGTGTTTTCGTTTGTTTGTTTGGGAGTGGCCTTTTTGCTTGTTTGCTTGTTCTATTTTGACTTTCACAGAGACTTTTAGGAAAGGCCAGCTTCAAGCTGAGATTGCAAGCCCCCCACCCTTCTTTTTTCTTTGTATGTTTTCTTGTGTGTGTGTGAATTACAGTCTCACTTTTTATTGATGGTATGTATAGCATAATCAGGTTACGAGTTTTGGTATATATGATTTGCCACAATAAGACTTCGTTCTTATGCTGTGTATGAAATCTTGAGATGCTTGGAGTTGGTGGTTAGCGCCTTAGTGATTGAAACAGAGGAGAGTAACTGTTTGGCTTTTAAAGCTAACATTGTGTTTCCAAGACACAATGGTTTTATATGTAATTCCTTACATTACTGCTATTGCACTTCCTACTTAGATATTGAACTCTGTTTCTTGTTATTGCTTCATATTTCAACTTCTCTCCTCTCCTCTCCTCTCCTCTCCTCTCCTCTCCTCTCCTCTCCTCTCCTCTCCTCTCCTCTCCTCTCCTCTCCTCTCCTCTCCTCTCCTCTCCTCTCCTCTCCTCTCCTCTCCTCTCCTCTCCTCTCCTCTCCTCTCCTCTCCTCTCCTCTCCTCTCCTCTCCTCTCCTCTTCTTTCTCTTCTCTAGACAACATCCATTATCTAGGCTTTTATTTTGAGTTTAACAAACATTTTAGTTCATTTGTCCATCTTCCACAGGTGCCTGCAGGACAGCAGACTGTGAAAATGGATGATCCTCATTATCCTGATTTTGTGTTTTTCAACCACTGTCTTTGGTCACAGACTTTTTGTCTCGACCTTTTGTTTGTTGTTTGAGAGGACAATTTTTGTGTGTATGCATACATATAAGCAAGTATGCTTATATAAATATACTCATACACGCACACAAATATGTATGCATATATATTCACAAATTTAAATATTTTGGTAATCCTCAGTTAATAGTCTGCAATATTTGTTTTTCTGATGAATGAATGCTTTGAACTTGTTTTGCTTTCACTGGAGTTACTAGAAGGGATGCATACATATTTGGCTGCCCTACAAAACATTGCCAAAACCCCTCTAATTACTACCATTGTGTCACCACCCGTGGGCTGCTGCCTTCTAGCAGAGTGGGTGTGTCCTGATTTGCTTTTGTTTTAATTCTATTAATAGGGAAAGCAGAGAAAGAGATGAGCACGTACCAAGTATGAGTATGGTGCACACACCTGGGAGTATGTTGTATCCCAGTGTTAGACCCATTGTTCCTTAAGCAGAATCATTTGTTTGTAATTGAAATAATGAACATATTTTGGCAGTCCTCCATCTGAAGATCATGTAAGAATCAAGTGTCAGGCCAAATGCACGTGTTACTTGTAGCTTCAGAGTACACTTGAATATGCAGTTATGAAAGGATGTTTTGAGACATCCTTTGCCCCAGCAAAACATTTCAGTCTCATGAGATCAAAAAGGTGAAACTCCAGTTTCAGCTAGAAATTCATATCTGCATTTAGTATTGTGAACTCTAAAGTTATTCCATCATTTATTGTGCAGATTTCATTAGCAACTTGCATCTGACAGCTGGAATCACAAGATACTGCTTCCACACTATGTTAATGAACATCTGATTTTTGGTTTCTTTTGTCTGTGAGTGGGAAGTTGTCAGGTGAAGAAAACCAGAACACTTTTGTACTTTTGAACTAAGTTGCAGAAGTCTTGCATCAAATCATGATGCTCTTGCATTGTGTTATTGAGTAACTAGATGACAGTGTTGCAAAATGAAGGTACTATACAAACAGAATGGTATCCAGGTAAATGGTCAGGATCTGGCAGGTCCAGTCTTTAGGAAGTGAATTGCTTCCATTTTCTGCTTTGCAGGAAGACATTGGTTTTACTTTGCTCTAATCACTTGTGGATTTTTAATTTGTTTTGTAACTTAGATCCTTAAATGCTTCTAGCTTATGTTTCTCTTGGCTGTAGTACCCCAAGGAAGGAAAGTTTCTTAAGGATTAATCCTCCTTAAATTCGGGTAGAGGGCATCTAGAAATAAAAGTTGGAAGAAGCCAAAAGGCTGATAAATGCAAAAGAAAGGCATGTGCTTCAGAGCTCCTGAGCCTTTTACAACCTTACAATGCTTAAACAGTGCCAGTTGCAATGTAGTTTATGAAGACTCTTACTGAAACTTATAATTAGAGGTTACACAAGGGCAGGTAACATCTCAGAAGCAGGTAAGACATCTGACCCAACATGCCTGCTTACTAAAATGGAACGGCCTTAGGCTTTGCTGAGATCATCACACAGCAGCTCTTTGCATCTTGATTAAATGACTTTCCTTCAACTCAGTGCAGGTTTGTCCTTGAAGAAAAGGAAATATTTTCTCAGACTTCTCATGTTCTGTTAATGCCCAAGTCCTTCTTGTAGTTTAAAATGTTTTAAAAACTGGCAAAAATCACATTCCAGGCTTGAAAACAAACAAACAAACAAAACAACAACAACAACAACAACAACAAAAAACAGACTCTACATTTGGCCTTTCCTACCTGGTGTGCTTATTAGCATTCTTGTTCTCACACCATGTTCTTTCAGTGACAGCTCTTACCCCCCATCTCAGCTGATAAATTTTAGCTGTATGCTTTTCTTTTATGCTTTTTGACAGCTGCTGTAGTGGCTTTAGAAGTGGAGGCATTTATAATCACCTGCCAGCATTTCACATTACTGGGCTTTAAATCAGCTCAATACCAGAATTCTGGCACTTTGCATGCCTTTGGATCTGAGTTTGCAGAATGCTGGATACAAACTTCAGTGTAGCATCACCATGCCATGTTACACAGGGGTAAACTAAATGACCCATCTACCCAAGCTGGTACAGTACATTGTGATCCAACTTTAACTTATTGGAATACACAAAAATGCCCTTCTTGCTCACTTTTAATCTTTTCAGTCTTTAATCTCCTTTTGGATGACTGGTGAACCCATCAGACCAGCTTCCTTGGCTGCTGACACCATTTTTTTTCCTGCACGAATGAAAACTTAAATTCTTTCAGCAACAGGAGGAGAGGGAGAGGATGGTGGCTTTTCTGTAGGAATCAGCTCAGGAGTTGTTTGCTCCCAGAGGAGAGGAGAGAGGTGCTATGGGCACAACAAGCAGTTGGCATTGTGTGGGGCAGAGCTCCTTTGATGGCTGTGTCCCACCTTACTGATGTTTTTTTTACCTTACATGTTTTTAAAGCTCAGATGTGTGTAAAATGAAGGACTGGTAATTCTCTCAGAGATTATGAGAGGGGAAATCTGCTTCTCTTTTGCTTTTTTTGAATACTACCTCCACAAACAAATAAACTTCACAAGTGTGTCATAAATAGATACGAAGGCTGTCCTGATCTGACACAGATCTGTCAATCTTTTTGCCACATAGTTTACTGCCAGATTAGTGAGTTAAACCATTTCAAAACTATTGAAAGCAGTGGGCTGCATCACTGAGGCAGGTGAGGGAGGAGAGTGAGGCCACCCTGTTTGGTTTGCAGCAGGTGATTCATTTTGATGAATCTTGCCCCTGAGCTGTGGAAAGAAGCAAAAAGCAATGTCTATAGACATATGTATTTACTTAAGCATCATGATCTATCTTAAGAAAATCCTGTGCATGCTCACTGTCTCCTCCATCCCCACGTTCCCAACTGCATGCTATCCCTCAATTGCAATTTGTTATGAGGTCAGGAAGTAAAGGGATGAAAGAATCTACTGGGCTGGAAGAAAATGTGATAAAATATACTGTGTTTAACCCTGATCAACTCTGGGTTAAAACGAACCTTTGAAGACATTACCATCGTTATTTTCTTTTTGTCTTCTGCCTTTCCTCCCCTTTGCATGGAGCCATAAGGATCCAACCAGTTTTCTTTTGCTTAAATCAGTTTATGTTTAAACGTGTAGTAGGTTTCTTTCCCAGGTTACAACCTGTGTAAATTCATTCAGCTCCGCTTACCAGAGGTGTATATCCAAGGTTGTATGGTTACTACAGTGGAGGCAGACTGAGGCTGTGCCTACCCTTCAGGAGCTATGTGGGATAAGTACTCTGTGCACAATTTTGTGTATCTATTTAGATTCACTTCTCTTCTGGGAAGACTCTTTATTTTCTGAACCATCTGATGGTCCTAATCTGAAAGGAGTGTGTTATGTAATTGAATAATAGTCCTGGAAATCTTTCTGTTAAAAATAATCAGGTTTCTTTTTATTGATAATGTTGTGTTATTGATTGATCATGTTGTAGGAAATCATTATGGGTCACAACAAGGATCTGGAATGTGAAGATGCTTACATGAAAGATAACGCAGATTATCTGTACTTGCAGAGAGGTTAATATCCTCCTTACTGTATTTTTTGAATTTATTCCAGTTTGAATGAGACTACTTGCAACTTTTTTTTTGTCATTTCAAATGACAGCTGTGAATGTCAAAGAAATTCTAACTTTTGTATCAAAGCAGTGTTTGACACATTGCCGTGACCTTGCACTAAAGCTTTCTTTGGTTTCACACCTATGTTTTTCATATTATCACATTTCATGTCGACACAGATTCTGTAACCTCTGAAAGGCAAGACTGTCCTAGTAGATGTGTTCACAGAAGTGACAGCATTTCTGCATGGATTTCTTATTTTCTCACCAACATAAATGCAAATTCTTACTTTATACTACTTTAGGAGATGATGATCACATCATCTTAAGTCTGCACTAGCTCAAAAATGGGACAGTTTTACAGTAGCTGTAAGAAATGCGCCGAGTTAACTCACAGGGTAAAGTTGCTTTTAGATTTCAAGCATGTTCTACATAATGTGCTGTCAGTTTGTGGAATACACTGTCACAAGCAGTAGTAGAGCTTTTTTAAACATCGCAATCAAAAAGATTTTCACTCTTTGAAGAGGCTGAATCTGAGATTCCACGAAAATAATACCTATGTGTTCATAACCCTATCGATGTATGGATACCTGTATCTTCTTGTTATTTGGACTCATTCTCTTCCAAATCTTTTTTTTTATTTGTTCTCAAGCAGAGCTAAGAATTCTGTGCACTGGCTGGAATTTCTGTATACCTGACTGATCCACGGCCAGCTGAAAATCCAAATACACCCCCTCTATGTGCACACCTGGGTTTCATAATATTCTTTTAATGGATTTGTTGGTTTTGTTTGTGTCAGATCTGGTATGTGTGTAAGTTTGTATGTACCTTGGAAAGCTTGGGTTTGCAATATTGTGCAGAGCCCGTATGCGTATTTAATTCTGCAACATCCCAGGATACAAAACAAAGCAATTCTATATTGACCTGAGTTGTTTACATGAATGTAGAGAAATGGAAATTTGGCTTACAAGTTAAAGATATCTTGAAAATAATTTTCCAAAGGTTGAAGAGTTATCTGGAATGCTGAACTTTTATATTTCTGCTATTGCTTTTCTATGAAGCCAGATCTTTTTTGTTCTAGGATTCTATATACTACCAGTTACTTTGAAATGAATATGTAATTATCTACACCCCTAGTAAGAGCATGATGACAAGCAACATACAACATATAATAATATGTAATTATTTCTCAAGCAATTTACTTTTAGTCTAAATTTAGGAACTGTCTCTCAAGTCAGCCTTTCTCATTAAAATCGGAAAAATAGAGCTGATTTAGTGGTTTGGTGAACAAGAGTAAAGATTTCCTAAATGTTAAATTTTGCTGTGTTTGAAAATCAAATTTAATCCTCAAGTAGTCCTGCCTTGCTCAAAATTAAGAACGATAAAACATCTGAGATCTGAGTGATATAAAGAAATAAAAATCTAAGGCTGAAATTCATTTATTGCAGAAGAACAGAAGGACAATCAGAACTAATTTCTGGAAATATGTCTCTCAAGTAGTGCTTAGATGGAATGGAAATAGTATCTTGAAATTTTATCACGAAAACTATAATCAGTCACTAAAAGTGATTATTCTTTGGAAAAAAAGAATAAAAATGCAGCCTTCACCATCTAAATGATACAGAGCAATTCTGAAATGAGTTTTTTCTGCCAATATGTTTTACTGCAATTCACTTTTCCTGGTAAGAAGGGAAAATGAACACATGTGGCACATAGTACATGCAGAATTGAGTTCCTGCTAAGCATATTTGCAAAAGACAAAAGGTTCTTACAACATTCAGTATGTTAAAGCTATCTAAGCTGCAATCACTTTATTCCATGGAGGCCCTGTAGTGTGTAGTGCTATAATACAAAACCCAAGTTTTCAAACTAAGTTTTCAAACTTGGCTTGCCAGTGTACCAACCACCACAGAAGTGGAATCAGATATTGAGAAAGATCTACTCGCGGAAGGATGCACCAACTGGCTGGGAAGCAATGTTATATCAATCTCAGCTCTTTAGACCAACTGAGTGACTAAGAGAAGGGTGTGTAACTATGTGCAGATACACAAAGAAGTGAGCTGCTTGTAGCAGAAGCTGGAATAGCCTGAGCCTTCTACAGGAGTACTCCTGAGCAATAAGCTTACATATAGCCATATTTTGGCTAGGGAGTGTTTTATGTATTCATATGTGTGTTTGTTTGTTTATGATACTGATTCTGCAGTCTTAGAACAAGAATCATAGAGTTAGCATGGCAGACTTCTCGCTAAGGACACATTTCTGTAGAAAGGGAATATTCTCATCTGTGGAAGCCTGGGGAGCTTCTGACCTCTCTGAAGCTTTATGTAAGGGAGAGAATGAGGAAAGATTCTTGAACTTGTGCCTTACAGAAGGGGTATTCTGAGACATTGTTGTGAAGGGTGTTTATTGTATTTGTGTTTTTATTTTTAATTAGGTGATTTCTACAGCAGTCTAAACGCCTACACAGGCTTCTCCTGTTGTCTAGTATTTTCATGTCTGGATTTGATTACAGTGAGCTGAATGTAAAAGGAAAAACTAAAGTGTTTGTAGGACTATTTTAAAATAACTTGCATTTACAAAGATTATATTTGTCCTCATTACCATAACAGTATTGTCAGGAAATTTAATAAAGAAGGAGTATTTCTTTCTCTTCTTGTGGAAATATTTCCTAGCCCCATTTCTCTGACAGCTGCAAAAGTCTTGCACAATGAACCACATTGTATTATTGCATAATTTGAAATGTGTTCACCATCTCGTACCTCACAATGATTTTCTTTTGTGCATTGAAGATAGCACTAAGACAAGCACAACCTCTGTCTCCTGCAAGGCATTATTAGTCCTGCAATGTTAATGAAGAGATGTTGAAATATTTGGAATCTGTACAGCTGAAGCACCTGATATGTGGAGTTCACCACTCTTGCCTCTGCTGCTTACCATTATGATAAATCATGGTAATCATGTGGACTAATAAGATGTGGACTATACAGACAATAAGACCATGAATGGTCTGCAGATATATTGGAAATAATTTGGGATGATAATTAATGATAATCCACGGGTAAACAGAGAATCATTGGAAGTGGGTGTGTATGTGGTCATGATCCAATTCTTTACATACTCATCATATATCCTGTAATAATAGCATACAACACAGTAAGACAATCTAATCCTCTCTTAGGCTAAATGGAGTCATGCTGCTTTGTGTTTAGAGTGTGGATGTAGTGTCAGACGTGGATCACCAGCTCCACAACATTACTCCAAATCAATAATAGCTGATGTGTATTTCTTAGAGTTTTTTTTAATCGTTATGTAGCTGGTCTGGACTTAATGATTGACATTGTGATGCATGTGAAAGAATAAGACAAATTATACTTTTTCCTAAAATATCTTTCATTTCATTACATAAAATATACTGTCTTGATCAATACTGCATTTCAAAGGCAAGTTCAAAGTTGCTGTTGACCAGAATGGGTTTTGTCTCTTGATTTTATTGGACTACACAGGAGATATCTGCAGTTGGACTGAACAGCTGGTCCCTCTTAGTGTCCATGTGATAGATCTATAAGCCCTTGCTCAGATTTAGGCTCAGAGGAAACAGTGATGTACAGCAGGGCACAGATAGCTAACCTGGGCTTACCAGAAGTCTGAGCATTCCCTGTATCCCCTCTGTCCTTCTGAGGATAAAGGACAGCATTGTCCTTGCCTGACAGTGTTGCCATCCTCTTATAGGCAGGCAGAAGGAATTGGCTGGTATTGCCTTTGTGCAGCAAGGGCATTGTGCCCTGATCTATAGACTGCCTGTATCATAGCTTGTGGCCCTGCAGAACCACTGCAGACAAAAAGTAAGACATTAGTGCTTCTAGTCTGGCTACTAATGATACAATATAAATGCAAACCTTTCATCTGGGTTGCAAAATCCCCCTTCCTGGGGATTGACTGTCTATACATGAAATTCCTCAGTGAAAGCCAGAGAAATATAAATCATACTGGCTGATCATGGTATCAAAATGCCACAAATAGAATCATCCTTTTGTTCTACCAGCAACTTTTATTCTGATGTCTGCGAAGACCTATGTTTTGTTATTATACCTTCATTCTGTTGAGCAGAATCCTTCTCGAACTACATATTCCACCATCACCAAGAGGCAATAATATTTTGAAGATCAAGCATATTTTCTTTCCCACTTTTGTTTTTAGTTGCTGTCTGTATTTTCTTTTCTTTTCCTTTTCCTTTTCCTTTTCCTTTTCCTTTTCCTTTTCCTTTTCCTTTTCCTTTTCCTTTTCCTTTTCCTTTTCCTTTTCCTTTTTCTTTTTCTTTTTCTTTTTCTTTTCCTTTTCCTTTTCCTTTTTCTTTCTTTTTCTTTTCTTTTTTTTCTTTTAGGAAACATTTCTGTTACTATGGTGAGGGAAGTATGTAGCATTTAGAGTTGCAGACTAAATATAGCTATTTTTATAATCTATTTAAGATATTGCACCAATAATTTGCAGGAGTAATTCATACTACAGAAAGTCCAACAATTTGCCCTAACCATACACATACTTCTGCTTGACCAATATCCTAGGAGCTCAAGGTGGGAAGCCAGGGCCAACATTATCCCAGCACTCACTTTTCCCAAATCCAGGACTACCCAACTCTAAAATAGCACTCTTTCCAATTCTAGAAGTGCTTTTCCAGTTAATGTAGGGGAGACGAGAGATGTTTCTAGGCTTCAATAAATTCTTCATTCTAGTCATTACTTCTTTTTTTCTATATTTTCATATTGAGTATATATATATATAAAAGAAGCAGCTTGACTTACCTGATCAGGATTTATCATTTGGAACAAAGGTTAAAAGCATAGAATAGAAACAGCAAATCTGGAAAAAAATATTAAATTTAAAGCATAATTGTTATGCTATAGGAACAAATTGCTGAATTGCATATCATTACAGTCTGACAGCAGTCACTTATTGATGATCAGTCACTCATGCAGCTCCAAAATGATACTGGAAATAAGCTTTTTGTGTTTTTCTGACCTGTTGGCTTGGGTTATATTAGAAGATAGGGCTGGCTAATTATGCTGGAGTTGCTTTATGACACATATTTATAATCATTGGCAATAATAGATTATTTGGATGGATGATCCCTTAAATTATAACCATAGCAATAAAAAAGCTAACAAATAGCCTTCCCAGTTAATGGCTGCTAAAGGTCTTCATATGTTACACAGTGTCTCTGAGTAACTCAACATTTTCTTATGATACTGTGGATATCAACATGCTGTGAGCACAGAAATGTGTTTTTTTTTTTTTTTTTTTTTTTTCTTTTCTTTTCTTTTCTTTTCTTTTCCAAGAGAATGATCAGTAATAGTAACATGAGGACTCAGCTGACCTAATTGCATGCTTGGTCAAGTAGATTGAAACTATCTGAAGGATCTGCATTTGAGACGGTGTATAATATCACTCAGAAAAGATGGCAAGTCTTTAGTCTTCAGTCTTAGTACTTTTTGTGCAAGGAAAGGAATAAGGATATCCTTTGAATAAGGATATCCTTAGCTAGTGGTTCCCAGCTAAGACTTGGCTAAGCCACTATTCCATGAGCCCACCAAATCCTTCTGAGCTAAGAGTTTTGGTGTGATTACTATTGAAATGTAATTTAGGTAGCAGAAGATGATAACTGAAAGGCAGCTAAGGAATGTGCTTTTACTAACCAGATTTTAATGCAGTTCTCAAATTTTTGGAGCTGTCTTTCTGAGGAATTGCTGGCTGGTGGTTTAGACACAGCTGTTCTCTACAGTCCTGTGATATGTAAACTTTGCAGCTGTGTTTTCTGTTGAGTACCAGTTCCTGCTGAAAGAGCTCTCAGCTCTTTACGTGAGTTCTCATGCCCACAGAATTCTTGGATATATACATATGTTTTTTTTTTTTTTTTTCCCCCCTGATGTTAACTAAAGGAAATCTGTTCTCTTCTGAAGTCTTCTGTGAAGGAAAAACAGCAAATTATAAATATAAATAAAGCCAAATCCTTTCTAGTGCTGTGCAAAATAGAATCACCTTATCATCTGAAGATTGGATTCAAGAACTCCATATTTTCTCATTTTTTGCTCCATTTTTTTTTTTTCTCATTACCTTTAAGTCTTTGTCTACTTTAGAAGAAAGGATTTCATTTTATTTCATAGGATCACTAAAGTTGGAAAAGACCTCAGAGATCATCCAGTCCAACCATCCACATACCATCAATGTTGCCAACTAAACCACATTCCTTAGTACCACATATACGCATGTCTTGAACATCTCCAAGGATGGTGGCTCCACCGCTACTCTGGGCAGCCCATTCCAATGCCTGACCACTCTTTCAGAGAATAATTTTTTTCCTAATATTCAATCTGAACCTCCCCCAGTGCAACTTGAGGTCTTTTCTTTATACTTCACACACTAGTCCTAAACAACTAAAATTTTATTTGAATATCATGAGATGTCTGATATGCTTTTGGCCAAATAGTTTTACAGGTAAACCTGCCTAGTGCTTAAACATCTAAAATGAAAAGTTATGCACCAGTATCATCTTTCTTATTTTACATTAATGTGAAATATAGACTTAAGAAGGAATATTCTGAAACTATGCTTAACTTGCATTTAAGGAAACCTCACAGTTTAGAATACTTATGACCCCTTCCCCTTTACTAATTTCTTCAGCTGTGAAAGGCTTTTCTTATTTTCAGGATTATGAATATTCACTAAATTATTCCCAAATTATATATTTGTTAGGGCTACGCTGGTATGATCTTATGATTGTGATGAAGTTGGGAAATATGGGGACTGCTTTTCACCTCTGCTACATATTTCCTTTATCACTAGAAAATTTGTGTATAAGGCTGTTCTTTCCCTGTGGAGATTTTCCATAAAGCTCCAACCACAGTCTGGTTTTCTTGTTTTCTTAATGCAAACCTTCTAGTACATAAAAAACTTATAAACTTTAAGTATTTCAGAAAAAACATATTGCAAATATTGGGCACATCTTAATTTTTTTTTTTTTCCCTGAAAAGTTTTACTGAAACGCTGTTAAGATAAAACAACTTTAGCCAACCCTACACTCTTGTGTACCTTAAATGTTTAACCTATCAATCATGATAGTGCTAACTCAAAGGTTTCTTTGTGTGAGCTGTGGCCACTGGAGCTGTGTGACTCAGGGCAAGAAGCAGAAAGTGCAGTTCCTCCTCTCAGAGAGCAGTTCAGTAAGGAAATGAAATATATATATTTCATAGAGGATGCAAGTAATTATGTCCATGAGGCAACTGAGGAGGAACAAGAGAGAATGTGAGCATACTCAACTTTCGGTGCTTGAGAAAAGACACTGGTTTCTCAGTGAAGAACTTCATGACTACAACCTGGAATGAAAATACAGCTTGCGTTCCTAAAAATGCAAGTGGAGATCTGGGAAACAATTAAAAGAATTGAGAAAAATTTTCTGCCCCAAGCATGTGAAGTGCAACCTAGGCCTTTTGTGCAAAGAACTTTTTTGCACAGAATGACTTATATGCTTAATATGAAAGTGTTTTGCCTGGTGAGCTGATTAATGTTTGGTATGGAGAAAGAACTAAGGTATTTCAACAACCTAGTTACTCATGGGATATTCCAATAATCTGCTTGGAAACCTGCTCCACAAAGTATGTTTTGGGGTGTAACAGACTTTGTCATGATTTTGAAGTGTTTGAAGATCTTGGGAGAGATAAGAAGAAAGAACACTTAAATACTGACATTCCTTCATCCTAATATTTATTTTTACAATCAGATTTAGTTTTACTAAAATACTTAGTTCAACTTCCAAGTACGGACAGAGCTCCTCCTCACTACAAACACTGTGGGAAAGAAAAGGCTGTAAGAAGTTGCTGCCAGAAGCAAGACAGTTGCCTTAACAAGGCACAGTTTGTAATTGTGATTCTCTCCCCGCTTAGCATTCATAATGCTTAAGCACATCTATCTAGAATATAAAATGTTTAATTGGCTATCAAAGTCAAAGATAACTTAGTATGTCCTTCTGAAACTTTGAAATAGTTTGGAATTGAGGTTGGGATTCTACTCAGTCCTCTGTCCCAGTGCTTGTTTTCCTACCTCTAAGAGGAACAGAAAAGGTATTGTGCAGAAGTAGTCTGGAGGGATAGGAACTGAAAGATACATTTCTTGTGCCCTTAATTTATTTAGTGTCCTTAATACCTCTTTCCTTTTTTATTTTTTTTTTTCTGTGTGTGTGTGTGCTGACTTGTGCATTCTTTTCATACATGTTTAAAGATTAATGGTTTCGTACTGGAGAGGGAAGCAAATATGCAAAGACAGACATTCTCATTAATTATCTGCATTTCTGTTTCTGACTCAGTAGCCTCACAGCAAAGCTTTGCATCTAATATTTAATTTATGTCACTGTGCATTTTCCTTGGAACAATGGTATAGGATACATTTTTGTTGTTGGTGGAACCTTAATTTTACAGTCATTTCAGGAATGTATATAATGACAGGAAAGACAAAGACTTGGCCTTTAAATTCTCTGCAGTGTCTCCAGTTTAGAAATTTGTCTCTGTTGGAGGGCAAAGGAACCAGAGAATGTGCAGAGGTGGTACTACATTCAGCTTTTGTTGATGGCAATGCTGCTAGCATTGTTCTAGGTGTCATGCAAATGTTAGTCTTATGCAAATATTAGCCTTATGCAAGTATTAAATAATCAAATTATATCCATAGCTGATAGTCACATTGACTCATATTTATGCAGAACATAAAGATATTACGTGAGCACTATGCATGAAGTGCAGATATGAAATTGATCTTGCATCTCAAGCAAATAGTTGAATTCAGGAACATAAATGGACACTGCAGGGAGGCTGCTTGCCAGTTAAGAGTGAAGTAAATTATTGGGTGAACAGTGTCTCATCAGTACTGCTTCCCTGAAAATGGTAAACCCAATAGCCAATCTGATATACATTATCTATTAGACACCCATGCAAATCTGAGTTTTAGTCAGGATGTGAAAGTTAGGTCAAAGTCTGACCAAATATTAAATTAAAAAATTTAAAAGACAAATGTTTTTTTTTTAAAAACAGCCTCAACTGATATTTTTTCTTACACTGCATTAAAATACATCCCAGATGTAACAGTAAATTGCAGCGTGTAGTTCAGTGCAATCGAGAAAGGGAATGCAATGGGAGAGGAGAAGCCTAGTAAAGGCAGCTTTAGAGCATATCATCATTCTTATGAAATGTCCCCACAGTACTTGTTTCCACATGACTACCACTGCTGTTATTTATACAGTGTTCTTTTTTGGGAGTGTGAGCGTAAAATGTGGAACTCTATCCCAACAGCAGAAAAACAGGAGGAAACAAATACCCGTGGTGATTCTCTGTACTCATTTGCTCCTGCCTTCAGATGTTTGTACATCCATCTCAGTGTGGACGATAGAAGTGACACAAAGTATCAAGGAGAAGTCACAGGTTCTATCTTCTAGCAAATATTGCTTCCCAGGAGCCTAGTGTGTCTTGAGTGTCTGTACCTCTAGATCTGGCAGATGGCCATGCTGTCTCATTGGCATACTGATAGCAGAGCTGCTGGTGGCTGAAGGCATCATTCCCATGGTCACATTATCATTTCATGATGTGCCACCACAGCACTATGCCTGTGCCTGAACTTTCTGTGTCACTCACCCAAATTTCGTGAAGAAATTGTGACTTATGGGACAAATGACAGGAAATCTATCTACTTCTGCTGGAAAAAGAATCCAGTCCAGGGCCCTGTCCAAGCAGGAGACCTATGCTTTGTTTGGCTGGCTGGGAGCTCTGCACACTTTGAAGCAAGGAGCATGTGCACAGCTGTGTACAACTTCGCAAATAAGAATCAATAAATGGAGTAGAGGCATTTTCTGGGGAGGCTGAGATCCTGTCTGTGATTGACCAGGTGTTACTGAAGCAATGAACAGTACAGGCACATTCATTTAGCCTCACAGTAAGGGAAGACAGCATCGACAAAGCTAAAGCACAGGTGTGTGTTTGGGATCTCAAATTGCCCTTTGGTTAGTAGCTGTTGGCTACTGGCTTGTGAAGGCAAGTTTGTGTGTTTTCCTTTCCTTCAAGTCAACTCTTAAAAAGAACAGAAGCACATATTAAAAATGTTGTGTCTCTGAAGGTAATGCATCTTCTACAAGAGCAGCTTTCACAGTGAATGTAGGTGTCACAAAAAACATTTCAATCTTCCTTTTATTTGGAAAGTGATTAGGCATCCTTTATTCCTTCGAGAGTGTGTGTGTTTGTCAGCTGTATTTTCCTTCTATCCTCATCTACATGACTCTGGATGGTGGTCCATGATTGTAAAATAGGCTTCTCAAATACTCTGAAGGGCTATTCAAAAAGAGCAATGTAGCATGTGCTTTCTTACTGGTGGTGAAATTTGAATGGTATCTATAAATAACTAAATGCTGCAACATTTCAGTAATGAGCATTTTGTTTTTATTCACACAGCATCTGGATTTGGGATAATACTGTTGAGCTTTTACTCATTCTTGTGATGCAAGATCTTATTCTCAGATGTAGAAAAATGCAGAAATTTGAAACTAACGTGTTAGTTCCTACCCTAACCTAGGCAGAGAACTGTACTGCATGCAAAATTAAATTGTAAGCCTTTGTTGTGGGTTTTGTGCATTGACTTCAGTTTAGCGATTTGCAACTATTTAGGCCTTACTGAAAAAAAATATCTTTGAAGTTACTGGCAGGAATTGTTTCTTCTTTTTTCTCTCGCACTTAAATTATGGAGGAAGGGGGCGTTTACTAAAAGTATGAACAATAATGAGCAATAACAGCTTTTTAATGGTCTAACCTTCCATTTTTGCTTTATGTACAATTCTCAAACTTACTGAGCTGACTGACTTTGTACTGAAACACATATGTACAGATACACTGGTATGGGTGAATATTAATGTCTATACATACATGTGCTTCTGCTAACGTATTGAACTTGAGAAACACCCTATTTCAGCTTTGCATAACAGTGAACATGGGTTGTAACAGAAATGTAACTTGCAGATGAATGAGAGCTAACATAAACAGACCTGTGAAAATTGTGGCAATCATTTTTGCCCATGAAATAAAGATGCTGAAGACAAGGCAACAGGAATGTATTTAACTATGCACTTCATTCAAATATTTATTAAATCCTTAGATAATCTTTCTTTTATCTTTTAGATAATCTTTAGTTTAACATCAAATGCGCATTTGTGGGGTTTCCCATGTTTCTCTTAAATTTTACAGGCAAGCTATTAGATAATGGCAGATGAAAATGAAGCAAACACTCATAATCTTTGTGGCTTTGACCCAACATTTATGGGTGGGGTTGTGATTCTTACCATCATATAGAGGAGCATTTCCCTTTCTGATCCACAGAATTTGGTGCTGTCCAAATTAACCATTATGCATGTGAATTGTACATGCTGTCAAGATGTTTCTCAAAAGAGGGAAATGTAGTTTATGCATATGAGAGCCACTCTGCAAAATGGAGAGAAGGTTTTCCTGCCCACCTTTTGATCTCTTCCCCATAACTGACAGAGATACATTTGGTTATAGTAAGACTTCATGGAAGACTAATTAAAAATTAACCACGTTTAGTAAGCATTTCATTTTTAAATGGTTCCTGCAGACTATGTGTGATGTGTGGATTCATAACAAGTAATTCTTATAACAAAATGATACTAACTGTGCTGTATCAGAGCTCTTGCATTATGGTGTAGAATATGTGCTGAAAAGCAGGTGCTTTTTAAAGATTATGGAAGTCTGAGGGAAGAGTGAAATTTTTTAAGGCAGTAAAAATACAAATGCTTCATGACAGCTTTCCTCATCTGTGCTGCTGATTTATGTTGTGTTACTAAGCTATATCTGTCAAATTTAGGTGCTACCTCCCTTTTAAAAATAAAATGCTTTTTAATGTGAAGTGGATCAGGAACAAATTCTGAGAACAGCATAATTGTGTGCATGTGCTTGCTATATGAGCTCTGTGAAAGGAGGCATGGAGCATTAGGGGACACTGGCCAGGGGGTGTTATGTGACCACTCTGTGCTTTGAGTGCAGCTGCTGGGTGACTGTACCTGTACTTTTGTCATTCATCAGAAGAACAGATCTTTACAGAATGCCTGTTTATAAAGACTAGTCCTATGTTGTGTTGAACACAGTGGATATGCACACACAGTTACCATTTATAACTATGAGCTGAACCACTGGGTAATATCATTCTTTTAAATCTGACTCTGTGTCATCTAATCAGGCAGCAATCATGGAAGATCTACACAGGAATCTGAAATGACCTGCTCCAGAGGCTTCATACTGTGCATTATTGATGCAAACTACACTTAGCTTGGTGATGTAAAAAGCATTTAGTATACGTTTCTTAGACCTGAAAGAAAATGAAAAAAATTCAGTAGAAGCAGTGCCAGTTTCTGCCTTGTCTTTTCGGGGTTGCCATGACACCTGCATATGTACTTCTCTTTTCAAATGTATCATTTCAGAAACCTTTAAGGATGACTATTTCAGCTTTAAAACCAAAGCAATGCTAAATCTGAAGCTGTGATCTTGAACATGAGAAGCTTCTGAGTTGCCCGTATTTATTTATGACCGATATTTTTGGTAGATCAACTGTGTTTTGTAATGATGTAGGTTTTTTTTAAATCTAGACCTTGGTGTTGTATATTTTTTCAGTCTCTACCATTAAACTGTTTTTCCAGAGGAAATATTTTAATATACTAAGCCTTTAAAACTGATTTATTTTCATTTTAGCTCAAACTGAGTTTTCTAGTATGTAGTGAATGGCACAGTGTGCAGCAAATTTATTGCCTGTGGCAATTTTAGACTGCCAGATATAAAAGGAGAGTTGGATTTGCTGTGTATTAGAAGCACTATGCAAGTTTTAACAATCTTGCCTCTCTCTTACCTGCTTTGTCTCATACCTTCCAGCACATAGATTCTCCTCATGTATTAGAATGCAAAATCAAAGCTGTTAAGAAATATGTTAATTGTAGAAAGTTGTGGGTAGGAAAAACACCATTGCACAGCACCTACAAAGCTAATATTGGGATAGATGTTTCAAATACATGTTGATTTCTATTAATCTACAGCTGTCACCTCAATCTCTTCTTACTCTTGAAGGGCTGTTCTTGGACCAACTCACATGTTTTTAAAAGCCCAATCAGATTAGGGGAATAAGAACTTTTTACAATCTCAATTAGCTGAATGGAGACATTGTTATTGGGGGAAAAAATAAAAATAAAAAAAAAACCAACAAAACATTTGTTTTTCATCTACTTAAAAGGTAATTGTACTTTAGACAGTAGTTTGAGTTTCAGAAGCAGGCCATGTCCCAGAACCAAGCTAACATTTTGAGCTAAGTCTTATACCTGTTTCTCAATTGGAAACATAAAATCTGCACTGTTCTGGGGACCAGTTTTATGGTTTCAATTCCACTGAATGAGCTGTTGCAATGGATGGGCAAGGTTAGGGAGTGGTGTTTTTTCTATACATTTCCATGAGGCAGGAAGATCTTGTGTGATAGTACCTTTATTCTTCCAAGTGTCTGCCTTGGAATTGTCCATTAAACCTCAGAGGGTGGTGTTCAAAGTGCTACACCAGATATCTCCCTTCCCTCTTTCAGTCTGGTGACACCCTAACAATGAGCAGGGCTGGTGTAAGGAGGTCTTGAGGTTTACTCATTTCTAGTGGGGCAGAAGCAGACTGAATGAAGTAGTGAGTAGCTTAAGTGTACATGAAATACAGGTAAAATATGAGAACAGACTGTGGTCATCTAATTACAAAACAAGTGATGGGTATTCAGTGGGAGAGTGAAAGAAAGTGCACACAATTACCTGTAGTCTGAATGAATCCTCTGCTTAAATGTCAACTTACACATGGCAGCACAGAGGCTTCCCAGACTGGAACATACAGTAGACATAACTGCTAAGCTGAAATAGGGTCAGCTTGTTGAAAGTAGCTCAGCTCATACTGTGTCTTTTGCATACAGAAGAGCCTTCTGCTAATTCTGGTATCTCATTAGGAAACATTGCCCTACTTTTCTGTAACCTTCAGCTCAAAGTGTTCTCCATTTGATGGATTTTCTGCATGGAATCAGAGGACAAGCAGTGATAGTAGCAGAGTTCCTGTGTTTTGGAAACAATACTGGAGGCCTGCAGTACTACCCAGGGACGTTTCTATGCCTGGGAACAAGCCTGGGAAATGGAAACTGGGAAAAAGGAAACATATGGTTTCAGAGGGAGCCCTTTAAAAACATGTGATTCTAAATGTGAGTCTACAGCCTGAGTTTTGCTGGATTTCAGGGTCTTTTTTTTTTTTTTTTTTTCCCAGCTTGGTATTTTTCTGTTTTGTTTTTATTTTCCTATCCAATCCAATCTCCGTGGATTAATATCCATGATGACAAGTGTACGTTGACATATGCTACTATTCGTTGCAAACTTAAAAGGTGTTGCTGCCTTCTACAGCATTTTAACTAAACATACTAGTCCAAGTGCATGGACTTTGCCAATTTGTAAGCAGAACAAAGCACTGATGTATAAATCAAAGCAAATGAAAGCACCCTAGTTTACATTGTATAAACTTTGAAATGGTCTGCTTGTAAAACTACAATAGATTTGTTTTCTCTAGCAAATTGGCAAACAATGTAATGTTTAATGACTGGCAGATTGTAATGTGATTCCAACCCTGTAGTATCAGTATTCAGTACTTCTCTTTTCCATTTCTCCAATGATGTTGCTCATAATGTTGACCAGAAGTAATGTACTTGAAAGAATTTACTCAAATGTATTCAGGCAAAGTGTCATCTTAATCTTCTATAAACTTTATATTCTCCACAAGATAGCAGTGGTGCTACTTCTTTGAAGTATCCCACAGAAAGTATTCCCTGTTTTGGGGGTATTTCTTTTAGCATACTCTGTTAGAACTCTCTGTGGTTTTCTGCCATGTATCAGTCACAGAAAATACTAAAATGAAAGCAGGAGACTTGAGCAGAATAAGATCAGAAAGCTTTTTTGTGGTAGTTTTCTGAGAAATTCTTTTTGTCACTGGAAAATAGGCGGAATAAAAAACGAGCTTGGATTTACTTCACTCAGCAGTCCAGCTTCAAAGGCTTACAAGGCAGGGAAAAATATGCATGACTGGCAGTCTGGCATAAAGGGAAGATATTAAAGGTTGATGTAATAAGTATGTTTTGTATTACATCTTAGGAAGGCTGCACAACATAAAGATTTTAAATGTTTGATAAATGTTCCTAGACTTCTGTAGTCATCTTCATATATTATGCAACATTTATCGTAACAGGCACCAGGTGTAAATTTTTCCCTCTCACAATTCAGTGTACACATTGGGAAAGAATTTAAACTACACCCAGTTATAATAATTCTTCAGAACAACAAAACTAGTCTCATAAAAGATTAACGGTCCTTCTGGAGAAGAAAATTAAAAACAAAAGATGACTCTTCAGCCATATTCCTAACATTTAACATTGACTCCTCTACTGTCCAGTGTCCAAAAATCATGTATCCCATCTTTGGTTACATTTAACGTTCTGTCTTTGTACAGTGAACTGTAGTAAACAGATGTGGTGCATAGACCTAGGCTGGCAGCTTACTGCCCAGCCAGCTGTTGTCACTTTCCTCCCATTCCACCATGGGATGTGGGATTGAATCAGAAAGAGCAAAAATATGAAAAAATTGTATGTCAGGATGAAGTGAGAATGGGAAAAAATAATAATAAATGCAAGTGATGCAAGGGCAATCACCTGTCATATCTCACTAGCAGACATGCTCAACCGGTTCTCAAGCAATGGTTACTTTGGAAAAACTCTTCATATCCCATTTCCAACACAATATACTATCTGAGCTGATGCTGCAATCAGTTCAATCAACTTAGTGGCAGGGTGGGGTTTTATTCATTTTTGTTATTGTTGGTTTTTTTTGGTTTTTTTTTTGGTAGTTAGCAGCAATCTTTTTTTTCACAGTCAGAAATGGTTACTTAAAATACCCATAAAGCTAGGGAAGTTTCATCTTGACATCAGTCTTTGTCGCTCTTCAAATATCCAAATGTCTTCTAGAATGTCCAATTCTCCCTAAGCTTCCATGTCTGAATTATTTGATTTGGGGATCAAATATCCCCAAACTTGAATGGCTTAAGTGGAAATAATCCTGCAAAAATACATTTTTAAATGCCAATAAGAATCTTGATTGGTCAGGTTTAATTGGTCTGTGAAGACACTGATTACATTTTCTGGTTTGCAGGTAGATTTTGTACAAACTTCTTTGATATTTTTGGGGGGCCTGAAGAAGTACAACTTATCTGTTGTACCTGAGATGACTTAAGAATGCAGCACTATGCAAGCACCTGAAAAGCATCTTGAAAGAAACTGTAGCCATTCCATTTATTTATTTTCTTATTACTTAACAGGAGCTCCTAAAACAAATCACCAGTGTCCAAGTGGTAATTACATTTAGACTTCTTTGTTCTCAGTTAAAAGTGATTTGTCATTAAACAGAATCAAAGGCTGCCATTTAGTTCAAGTGAAGACAAAATGTACTTGTATAATAGGGTATACATGCTCATATTTTAGGCTGTCTTTAATTACATTGTGAAATCTAGATTTATAAAGGCACAAACATAATAGAGAATTGGAGCTTTAGTATCCTTTGTTTTTAAATTTCAATTACATAATCTCATTTCCTTTTGATTCAGTAGAAGTAATTAAGTCTATCATCCTGGTGGTGGTCAGTCCCCAGACGCAGCCTGTGCCACTACATACTTTAGAAATACATTTCACCACAGATGCTTAAGTATCCATTAAAAAAAAAAAGAAATCATCACTCAGTCATTACAAAATAAAAAATATTAGCATAGGAACAAGAAGGGATGAATTATGTTTTTCTGCTATGCAAGCATAAACCTTGACAACAGTGTTTGCTTTCGTTGAATGAAACTAGGTTTTCACTGGTGGTACTAAAAGAAATATTGCAATAGTATAATGTGACCATTGCTTCCTACAGTTCTGGACCACTAAGAAAACTATGGGTAGAATATTTTGTTTCCCTTGGCATTTCAAAAAAGCAAAATCTATTGTGATTTCTCCCAAGAATGATTAACAAAAAGCAGTATTTGTGAAAAACACATAATAACATTTTCTTTTGTAAGTATCGTCATGAGTTGAGTGCTGATGTTTACACAATGTACTGTTCACATTTGAAAATATGTTATTTAAAGGCAATTTGTCTGGTGAATGAATGCATCATGCTGTTTGAAATGTAAAGTTCATAGGGAAACAGGCTCAGTACTGCATAACTACATAAGGTCTGTTTCCTCTTTGCCTTACTTGCGTACACAACTACCTCAAGAACATTTTTTGAAATAATGCTGCCTGGTTATCCCTGAATTGCACACAATTTTCAAGCAAGTGGTTAGGCATCAAATAAATATAATGCAAACTACCAAAATCCCTCAAAATCTTGGCAACCTATAAACGTTCCCTAGGCAACTGAGTAAGTTTGCTGCTGTCAATGAGTAATGTCGTAGGCGTATGCAAATCATACAAACTTCTCTATTTTATCTATCTGATCAGATTACGAGCAAGGAGAACCACTGTTTAAATATCTGTGATCAAATCTAATCCAAACTCTTGTGAAAATGTTGTAATTATGTGAAAATTTAGAAAAAATATTCTGGTTACAGTTTCTTCTGTGTTTTATTTTTTATTTTTTTCTGTTTTTTGTTTGTTTGTTTTTAATTGAATTATATTACTATGATCTCTCTGGAGCTCTCAAATGTTGGTCTATCACCACCGACTAGTCAGTGAATTTTTGTTCATATTTAGACAAGGTTTTGATAGCCTCTTCCAATGTGCCCTTTGTTAATATCAAGATGTAAACATGTTTTAGATAAGGTATATATAGATATAATGTCACAGTGATGCATTACCCTTTTTTTCTACTAAAACTGTGGGGAGAAACAAAATGATTAAAATTATAAATCTGATATACATTCAAGGTAAAGTTCAGCTGAACTTCAGTGTTTATAACTATATAATATATGAGACATATTAAAAGTAATTATTTTAGGTTATGCAAGTCTGTAAACAGGGAAAGTTTTGGTTGGGAGGGTTCTGCTGAATCATGTAACAATTTAAACAATATAGTCATATGAAGGAGGCTGGTTTCTAGTTAGAATAGAATCTAGAACTATTGGAGTAAGGACAGTGACTTCTGGTTGCTGAGTGACTTTTTATATGATAAGTGAACCATCGTGAGCTTGAAGAACAAGTGGATCTTCCCAGAGCCTGAATAGTGTTAGGGTCAGCGTTGGCAGCAACAGCCAACTTTTTGGCCAAAAAAATCCATCAGAGGCACACCATACCTAATTATTTCTCCAACTTTGTTCATAACGTGGAAAGAATACCTGAGGATTTACATTATTATTTTCAGAAAGGGGAAGATTCTGCTCTTTCCTCTTCTTTTTTGCTAATTTCTTTCTCCTTCTTTATACTAATACAGTAATTTCTGAGGCTTAGCAGGGAGCCACATTGGCGAGCTGGTCTTGCAGTGGTTACTGCTCAGACACAAGATTTCTTTGGAAGCGTTGGCTAAGACCCTGGCAGAGCTGAGGGTATTCTGGGCCCAGGGCAGGCTGTGAGGATAATTCCTCCAATATCCACCCTGCCTGAAACCTCACAGCCAGGGCTGCTGGGAGAGCTCCAGGAAGTTGCTTGGATGTGTTCACAAAGAGATTAAATTGCGGTGCTGGAGAGTGCATGAAAAGCTGTAGTGTTCAGCCAAATCCTGCTGTACCAGGGAATTCCTTGCAGAGCTTAACTTGTTTTAGACTTACTCAGAAGGAAACAGCTCAAGTAAAGCAAAGAAGAATCATGTAATGTGCTAGCAGGATTTTACCACATGTAAGAAGAGTATCTCTCAGTAGTTTACCTTTTTCATACTCCATCTTTATGTTACAACCCTTCCATTCCAGGCAGTGAAGCATTGTGTTTCTGCTTGGACTTTCCCACTACTGGACCCCTCTCCCCTCCCTTCAAGCTTTGAAAAATGTTGACTGGATGCTGAGTGTCTGGCTGGAGTTCAGCAGTGAGCTCCAGGCTGACATCCTTAACACCCATTTTTCAAAGCTCTGATGAGTGTTTGCCAGATGCCCAGCTGCTATTCCATGAGCTCAGCAGATCTATCACTGCATCCAAGCTGAAGAGCTGCCTGTTGCAAAAATCGCTTTCACAGTGTCTCTGATTTCAGGATTTTCTAGGAAATTATTATTATCCTTACTAGATTATCTTGGAAATAAGGTTTTTTGAGGATAACTTAATCCTATAGTACTTTTGGATGTGTTACTATCATTGATAGTTATGTTTTCTGCCCGTACAAAATCATTAAGAAAAAAGCTCAAAACAACAAATCCAAGACCTACCCATAAACAAAGCATGTTCTCTGGTGTTTAGGAAGATCTTACCTAGTCTAACCTCTTTTCTCATAAGATTACAAGCAGTCTTTCCATGGAAGGGGAGTGTTCTCTGACAGAGAAATAATGGCTCTACAACTGTCAACCCCTCATTATTCACACTGCTTGCATACTTGGGACTCTGGTTTATGATCACTGTAGGACAATGAGTAGTTGCAAATCAAAGCCACATTTACATTCTTAAAAGACACATCCATATCTGAGGACCAGTATATAGAGCCAAAACAAGCAACAAGAAGAAAAGCAATAAACTATTCTTAAGGACTTTCAGCATCATTTGGTACCTTCATCAGGATTCTTTTCACCAGTAGTTTACAAACATACTGCATGCTAAATATTGGTCTCAATTAAGCTTTTTTTTTTTTTTAATTCCCCTTTTTTCTTGTTAATGAATATTAGTAATCTCAGAACTTCTACTGGTTTCTGAAAAGCAAAATAATCATTTCTTCCTCTCAAATGTCTGAATGTGAGATTCTTTTTCTGCTACTGTTTTTCTTGTGGTAGGTGATGGCAGCAGTGTTTTCCTGGGGGTTCCCCAGGGATGTATAATGCATCTTGCTTTTTCTTACCTTAAGAAAATGTAGTCATGTAGCTGTTGTTATTTTAATTTCAGTCGAGTAGTTCCAATCATGGTTGGAAATAATGTCAAAGACACTGCATATACATTGCTTTATACACTTTATGTAATGGACTAACTTAACTACAATGAGCCTTTAATGAAGGATTTAATTATGGACACAGAACAATTTATTCAACTTCCAATGCAATTAATTTCTTTGGTGTAAGGGAAATGGCAAAGTCAACAGTCCTTTTAAACCTCTATACACAGTTCTTAATATGTCACAGGATATAGGATGCTGGGCATGCAATGTGCTTAGACTTTCAGTAATTTAAACAGTATGCACGTCGTTAGGATTACCATTTCTCATTAATTCCATGTCCTGTTATAAACAGCATAAACATCTATCCCTGAGCTATCTGTTCAATGAAGAGATTGGTATGCAAAGTGTGATAAATCCATTGTTTTATTATGGTCTCAACTGTACTCCTGTTGAGATAATTACACCATTTAATAATGACCATAAAGGAAGCAAAATAAAGTATATATGTTCTGCTGGCTTGCTCTTAGCCTGTCATACGGCCTTACAAACACAAGATAGCAAACTGATCTGAAGAGAAAAGCTGTGCTTCAGTAGCAAGCTGTACTGTGGGAGGGGTGGTATCCACAGCTCTGGAATAAAGCCTATCAAGGGAATAAGTGGTGCAGAAGCACAGACTTTTCATTAAAGGCTACTGGTTGGTTCCTAGAGCTAATATACAAAAGGAACATATACCTAGGATCTAAATATACAGACAGCAATGCTTGTTTTGGTATCTTCTCTTGGAAAAAGCAGAATGCCTATAAACACCTTCCACTATGCATTGTACAATGGTGGCAATTTTAATATTACAGCAGTGCTTCTACACTTTATTCAAGGTAGTAGATACTGAGTGCTGGGTAGTTTGATTTCCCATGTAAATCATTTTCTCATTTTGATTGTTTAAACACAGGACAGTACAATGCCAGTAAAGAGCTGTTCATGCAAGGCAGATTCTTCAGTGGCCTTGGCTCTTTGCAGCCTTACATTCTATTTGAAAGAATACATGGGAAGCCATTGGGTCTGTGTAGAGGTGAATCCTCCTTGCATGTTGAAGGCTTTGAGGACCTGTGTGTTTGAAGAAACTGCAGACACACCTATCTTTGTTAGCCAAAGTTAATACTTAAAAATGTGCAATACATTCAGCTTTCATGTTCTTGTTAATACAATAACAATCCCAGAACAGTTTATTATTATTATTTTTAGACAATCATATCTTCTTTGAAAATGAGGAGCAGTGAACTTTGTAAGTTGCATTTACTCTGCATTATTTATTTATTTATTGAATTTATTAAGTGAACATCTTAGGAAAATCCTCCTGTTTGATACTGCAAAAAAGAAAACCAAGGAAACCAAGAAGAAATGTTTATAGAAATATTTCAAAGCAGGATGAACTGTAGGTTAGGTTTCGATCCTCAATATATAAATCAGACTTGTGATTCTTGCTTTATACCATCACAAAGTGTAGAAATGCTCAGAAACAATTTCTACCTATTGTTGTTTCCTCTCATACTTGAAGTAATTTCTTTGCTTGTTTTTATTTTTAAGTGGATTAATCTTCTACCACTGAAATCAGTGCTACAGATGAAAAAATGTAGAATGCAGTTCTTTGTGCTGGTCTAAAGTACTTGCTGCTCCAAGTATTCTTGTCCCAAAGGACACTCTGCTATCCCATTCTTAGCATCTCTTTGTGTGAGGCCTGAAAAACACAGTCCTTTGTCATGGCACACATATGTGTGCATGCATAAGTACCTCAATTTATACATGTTTAAAGGGAGGGGAAAAAAATCAGTATATTTATGATATAGCCTGCTTTGTGTCATTCAAGGAGTCTGTTAGAAATGAATGGATGTAGGTTGTCACTCACATCAACCAAAATCTATTTAATTCCAATATAAACTTATATCCCAGTTTGCCAATGAAAAGGGTGGTTTGTAAATTCTAATCCTAGGTAGGTTCCGGTCCTAACTGAAGTCAACTGAAGTCAACAGCTGCCTTCTGTGGGGTAGAGCACAGCCTAGCAAATGAACCCACTAGTTCACAGCAGATAAAGAGTACTCCTTACGCTTCATGTAAGTTAACTGATCATAAAATAGTGATGCTGCAGAATGGAAAGGACAGGGACCATATGCTGATGTCCCATTTACAGGCTGTCTTTGTGTATAAAAACTTCTATCCTCAGATGCCTCTCTGCTGACTTTAAGTTAACTCAGTTTTTGTCAGTATGCTTGCTCATCTCCAAAATGTAGGTCCTGTACGTTGAAAACCATGAAATTAGAAATTTATTAAGAATTACAGATGTCCTTGGAAAATGTGTTTTGAAGTAGGACTAATGTCTACTGTTAACTGTGATATAAAAGAATTAAGGCTATTTGAAGACTTTTTTAGTAAAAAAATAGATACTTGGTTCCCTCTGCTTTGCTTACATAACAACTATTGTGATTGCAGGTATTCAATCAGGTGTGCTCTGAGCTTGCTTATATGCCAATCTGTGTTTTATGTAACAGCATTAGCAAAGTACAAATGCTAACTAGGTCTTGCCTGATTTGAACAGCTGTACTTTTTTATTATTTATTTACTTATTTATTTTTCTTCTAAAGAACAGAGAAGCAGAAATGACACACGAAACTCAATGTCTGTGTCCAGGACACAGTGGGAACAAGAAAAATCATGTAATAGGTGAAATGCCAAGTGTAGAAATGTTTTTTTTTTTCCCTCTGGCTAATGCAGGGGGAGAGTTTTAGTTTGGTCTTGCTGTACTGCTGCTGCCAGACAGGCCAGTAATTACTGCATTATTTGTCTTGAGCAAATTCTGTATTTTTCTTTGTTAGGACTGCACTTTTTTCTAACCTTCATCACAAGAATAAAGAGACAAGGCATGCAGATAATGGCAAGTACTCATTTCACTAGTTTTTTCTCAGGAACCATGACTGTAATACCTTTTTTACCAGTGCTTTGTCTTTGAAGCCTAAAATCACCACCTTTTTCTTGACATGAAATCGCCTGAGATCTGTCATATACCAGAGCACGTGCACCAGCCATTGATGTAATGCTAAAGAAATATTACGCCCACAACAATTGCTCTAGAAGGTGAAGCAGCTGCCACTTCATGACTGAGTTGAATGTGCAGAGTGAATTATTTTTGTATGAATTAAAGTAGTTTATGAAAGTACAGATCTCAAAATAGAGAAGGCTACTTATGAATCCAGATTTCTAATTTCCTTCCAGTTAAAACATTCTCTAGGTCTAATTTCCTGTTGTTCCTATGGATTCTATAAGAAGACATCCACCTCAGCCTTTTCTTAGATTTGACAACAGTCAACTGTCCACTAGTCATTCAGTCCCAAAATATATAGATTTGACAGTTCAGACAGGGGAAGGGAAAAGCTTAGCTGAAATTAGATACTGTTTTTGTTTGTTTGTTTGTTTTCTTTACCCCATAGAAATCTTTCAAATTCAGAAAGAACTGGCTATATGTTCAATAACTTAAGCAGCAATATGCTCTCAGCCTGATTTCTTACAAGTTCATATTCTCCTTTTGTAGTCAACAAAGCTGTAAGTATTTCTTTCTGTGGTACTTCATACACGTGATAACCTTTTCCTCTCTCAAATGTCATGTTCAGCTTTGGCTATTGAATTATCTAGATAATTTCTGATCTGTACAGATCACAGATCCTTGAGAATAATTTATTTGATTGTCTTCTAAGGTCTATTTTTTGGGGGGTGAAAAATAAAAGTGTTTTTTTTTTTTTTTTAATCTATCAATCACTGAAAATAATGCACATAAAGAGAGACAGAAATATTTAAGTGAAGCTGATCACTGCAGGAGTGAATTCTGTCAGATGCAGAAATATGCAAGAGTATAGGTGAACTAATTGGAAGATATCTGAGAGATTTTGTCTGTGAGAGTCTTACAACAGCAGTAGCTGCTGAACTATGTGGTGCGGTTGGAGTCTGTCCGGCCAGGGCAGCATTCCTTCTGGTGTGAAAAGTAGAGGTTACTGTAGTTCCTGCATTCTAAGAGAGCCTGAATGCTTCCTAAACTAGCTTGAAACTGCCTGTAAGTTAGTTTGTGTTTTGGATTTCATGCCTACAGAATAGCTCGGATGACAAGGATGACACCAGTCTTAAATGTTACTTTCTATTTAATATCTGTACCAAAGCAACTTTCTGTTATGGCATGAGCTAAAAAGTAAGAAATTAATGAAGTGAATGGTTAGATATTACAGATTTTACAGCCAAAAATTATTACATACAATCCAAGAAGGAATGGACTACTGCTGGTCAGTATATTTAGGGCTGATTAATACTTGCTTATGTTCACAGTAGGCAAGATCTGCAAATGCATGGAACAATTATTATAATTTTATATTGTGGTAGCACTCATTAAATGTACTTAGTCGTACTGAGCTAAACACTGTTCAGGACAAAAGAAGAAAAGAAAGTGCATGCCTGAAATGTTTTCATATCTAAAGAGGGAGCAGCTGTATACAGCAAACATAAGGAAGCAGGCAGAGAGAACTCAAGGTAGCAGTGCCATAGTTGTGCTTAATATGGTAGGCAATGGTTACATTTGCCAGTTGTCTAAATTTTCTCAAGTGGCAGATGCAGGCTTAGAGACTATAAGTTGATCTTCTGGGAGACAGCAAAACAAAGACAGTGCAAAGGGGTCTGTCCAGAAAAGAAGTGAGATGAACAGAAGGGGAAGCTTAACTGCTTGAAAAAATGCTTTTCTGTTGTGTGAAAGTACCTTAGATCTGCCATATGGATATCTCCCTGTGTAATCTTTGCCAGCTTTCAGCAATCAGTAATATAAGCAGTTAATACTTCTAAATCTATGTTAGCAAACATGAATATCCTTTACAAGGATATCTTGAACAAGGTAGATATACTGTGGGGTGAAGGTAGGGTGGAAACTGAAGATGGTAGGCTGGAGTAGAAAAGGAAGGACATACAAAAGTGAGTGACATGACTGCAATAGTATTCATTGCTAATGTGTAAAAATTAGACTCCAGTAATTGTGACAAATCATGAGAACAAAAATTCTTGTAGATATTTACCTTATTTAACATACTTTTGAGTACTTTTTTGCAACTAAAATCTTAAACCTTAACAAGTTTATAAGGTCAGGAAAGGATGTGTTGAAAATTCACACTGTGTGTGGGTGCACTTATGTCAGTTCTGAACCTTGTTGATTTCATCTGGCTGCAATGGGGCTGTCGAGTTCTCTGGTATAATTTTGGTTCTTTAAAGTTTTGGAAAAGTGTGTTCCTAGGAAGAATAGATAAATCCTATAACGGAACCACAAAATAATCTTCACTGAGTATTGCTTCTTTCTTCAATAGTTATATCAGTAATCTATGAGCTGCAAATACATACGGAACCAGTCTTGCTTCTAACTAGACTTCAGACAGATACTCCCAGAACTTCTTGTTTAACCAGATGATGTTATTCATGGCTTCTGATTTGGTTATGACCAGACAACATTTCTTTTTCTTAAACAGTCTTAGCTTGCGAAAGTTGTTCAATCTCATATTTGACTGAACACATTAGGAATCAAAAAGTAAAAGGCTGGTTTTTTTCTTACAGTTGTCACTCATTTCAATAGAACTTTCCACACTGCTTATTACACCATCCAGTACCGTGAGTGTTGCTGCTGCTGTCATCGTGATTTCCATATTTTTCCTCAAGGACTTGCAGTGCCATTGCCCAGTGTTTTGTGCACAGTGTCTTGTGTTTAGGGCCCTTCATTTTTTCTTGTTTGTCAGCAATCTTGTCTCATAAAACAAGTTTTAGGCTTATTTACTTTTACATCCATTACAAGCTAGTGCAAAGTTTAAGTAATTTTAAGCCAATAAGTTAGTTAGGTTTGAAAGTTTTGCTTAAGTTGTTGGAAATGTACAAAAAAAATAAAAATAAAAATAAAAAAGAATAAAAAAAAATCATATTGCTGCAGAACTTAGATGAGAACTGTTTCAGTAATAGCAGAAAATGAGTTTGTTTTTTTTTCTTTCCAAATGGCTTTAGACCTTATTAATACAGAAGTGTATGAAGACTGCTCCAAAATTCATGCTTTCTATTTTATTATGTTGGCCTACACCATCAAAAGCAGATATTGGTAGTATGGCAGTAGAGTTTGAGTTTTCCCACTAATATTCCATTACATTTTGTTGTTTTGTGACAGATGGCAGCAGAGAAGCAGTCTGACAAAATGCATATCCATTTAAATCAGCTAACGATAGTGCCTATGTTGAAAAATAGAATTTTGTAGCTGAGAATTTGCTCTATCAAATAGTGTTACTATGCTCTTTGTAGCTGTTGTAGTTTCCATGGAAACACTTAGGAGTTGCAGAGTGATCTATGTATATTAAAATTACAGTATGAGTTCCATTATATTTAATTAATAGCTATCATCTCACTTGACAGTTGTGTTCTGTTTTCTGAAAAAAATATTCTTAGACCCACAAGTTCTCTACAGTTTTCCCTCACCCATTGTATTAAATAATAATTGTGCTGATACATAATCTTTTTTTCAAAGTAGTCTTTATTGTGGCATCAAGATTAAAGCAGTGAGACCTGAAGAGAACTAAGAAAGCAGTTACTGCAGGCTGTTGCCACATATCTATACAACATGTTCCAAGCAGTTTTGTATTGCTAACTATGAAAGTATCATAGCAACAATAATACAGGTTTTAATTAAATGCTAGTGAACAAAAATTATTCTGGTGTCTATTAATTTGAAATGTTTCTTGACTGCAGTTGATTATAAGGCTCTGTGGAGCTTTGGCAACCATATATTTATAAATAAGTGGAGTTATATATAACTTTATACAGCACAAGAGACTTCTAAATCCCCTGTTCTATATATGTTTTTATTCTCCGTTAAAATGGAGAAAGACCAGATTGTGAAGAGGATTTTCTGAGTATTCTGCTAGACCACATTAGAAATACTTGCAATTTCACAGTACAGTGGCATTCTTCTTAAGCTGGTCAAGTTTTCATTTACCAGAAAGACGTTAAAAGATGTCCTATAACTTCAGTGGAAAATATGCCATCTTTTAAAATAGCTATAAATATATGTTCCAGGCATGGTTTTTTGTGGTTTATATGTAGTATAGGAATGTACATAACATTCACCATGAAGAATGAGTAAAGAATGACAGAAATGTTTGGAAGAGATATCAGAAAGTAGCCATATATCCAAGGAAAATCCTAACCAATTCTTCAGTGACATGAAAAAATGCAATCTGTTTTTCATTCTAAATCACAGAGATGAGCTACGTAAAAGTGTTTCTCTATTATTTCACTCACCTGCTTATATTCTGTGACGGGGTTCATATATTTTTCTAAGTGCAGGTGATGTATGCAGAGTGGCTATTTTGTGGAATGGGAACCCATATTGGAAATCAGTATCTTAATGATATTCTCAGTAGTAGCACAATATTAGTACTTTATTTCTGATTATTTGTTTCTACCTTTTAAATGATGATATTAGCGTTTGAAATATATGTGTTCACGCATAGGTGTTTCAATTAAAATGTATTTTGTCCTTCTAAAATTTTAAGTTATTTAATCCAGTTAGAGAAGAGCAATGATCATATTTTAAAGTAGGTATTTTTAATGGAAGAATTTTGCTGAAGCCAAAATTCTGGATCTGTAGGTGTTTTTTTTGAACAGGGAAAGAGAAGCCCTGTTTTGTAGGACATGGAAGAAGACCTATAGTGTCAGGTAACTGGACAGTTTGAAGTCATTCTTAGAATCAGAAGCAGCAAATAAGGTTGACTTCTGAAAACAGTGCAGATTTTGTACCTGGAAAATAGCATTTACTCTGAAAACACAAGGCAAATTGTAGATTTGGATAACTGGACTGACATATTTCTGCAAATGGATTTAAACGCTGACAAGTCTTTTCACTGACTCATTATCTCAAACAATATCCAGTGAGTGCCAGCCTTACCTTTGTTTTCTTCACTGTCTTTTTTTTTTTTTCCTGCATTATGTATTCTGAAGGAGTGTTAAAGATTCATTTACTGCACTGGACTGCAGTACCTTGTTTGTTGTGACTATATGAACTAATCTTACATGACATCTAAAGAGACACAGACCCAGGAGATAATACAAATATGAAAGGATAGAAAAGTAAATTCTAATGTTAGAAAGCAATTGCCTGTGTGACCCTTGACATTTGCAATGCATGATGCCATCCGCCCTAGGGCCTGGTCAGCAATAATTTATAGACATGGAGGGAAACTTACTTTATTGTGTCTAGGCTTTGTTTTATTCATGACAAAACCCAACAGAGTATCATTCTCAGTCAGTCTGTTTGTGTGATGGATTCTGGATGGCAGTGCGGTGATAATTCTTCTCATAGAAATGTCATATTTGGAAAAAGGCTGAGGTGCCAGCCTAAGGTGTAGAAAAATGCTCATGCATTATCTTTGTCCTGGTTATGTCCTTACGATTTTCTGAAGCACCTGAAAGCAATCTGTTACCAATAAACTAGTCTTTCTCTTGCACTGCTTTGTAAAGACTGTTCCTTGGTGCATGTGTTGGCTAACTCACTTTCTTTGTAATCATGGTAACTAACTCCTAGAATTTTGTGTTGATAAAGTCTGTATCCACTGGTTATGCATTGGCAGCGTGTGGCACTCCTGTTAGAAATAACAAACTGCTTTGTATGGTACTGCCTGGTTTTGTGAAACTAGATCAATTGTAACACAGCTGTGTGTTGATTTGTTCCAATAGTAGATGGGCCTAAAATAACTTGGAAGTCCTACTTCCAAGCTGCTGAAGTATCTCAAAAATAGACCTCTCTGGAACTGTTAGCTGAGATACTGTGCCTTAACGTAGAAACAGAAACTACCCACCTAAAAAAGGCAAAATTAACCTAGTAGATGAGGCTTGACTTAGCCTTTAAAACAATGGCCCCATATTTGTTTTACGCAGGTACAACTCTTAGTCCTTGTGTGTGTGTGAGGCTGGGTGTTGCTGAAATGTGGATGACGAACATCCAGAACATGAGAGCAATGCAGACAGATGAGTGAGTTGGGTTTACAAATGTCAAATCACACCCACAAACTACTTTCCTTTGTGCACTTCCTGACCTCTTGGCACATTCCAAAGAAGTAAATATGCCAGAGCTGATGTCTGAATACACATACTGAATGTGTATAAATTGTGCTGAGAAAATCATAGCATATGTAAGATACCTTTTTTCAAGAGTATACAAAGCTGGATAATATATATTTTTTTGTGTGTAGTGGAATCAGGATAAGTATTTGGTTATAATTGGTAAAATTATTAGCAGCAGAAATTACTTTGTAGGTAATTTATGCTGAACACCAAAGATACAGTATGCCCTGTAGCCCTTTCTAGTGATATCTCAAAGTAAGTTTGCAAAAATATTGCCATAATTTCCTACCAGCCCCTGCACGCTTCTGTGTTGCTGTAGTGAGTAAAATTCCCAGTGCACCAGTAAAAATGTAGTTCTGTGTACGAATAGAGGGAGGTCGAAGAAACAGAATTCTGACAGCTTGTCTCAGTCTAGTCATTAAGAAAAGTGAAAAGAAAGCCAAAAAATCTTGCAGGCATTGTCTTGAAATGCCTTCCCTTGTTTGCAGGCAATGAAACTCTTTGTTCCTTGTTGCTTTATCTAAAGCAAAGGTTTGGTTTTGCACAGAGTCACTGCTCTGATGGTGCACATATTTCCAAGCATTCATGTAGCTGTTCATTAAGACTGGGCAACTGGTGTTGCCTGGGGTGCACACAGCAGGTGAAGTCTCCAGCTGTGCACGTGATAGAGCCGCTGTCATCTATACTGCAGTGCGTGTAAATCCTACTACAGGACAGGCAGTTGCTCAGGAAGGGATAAACTGCTTTTAGGACAAGGACTGTAAAGAATGCGTCTTGTGTGGAGGAGGAGATTTCTGTTTTAAGTGTGCTTGTGGGGTGAAGGAGTGGGGAGGCAGTGCGGTTTCCTTAATATAACCTGGAAGATACACAGGAGCAAAACTACTTTATGGAGGATATTTATCTTATGTGAGATATCTTCAGAGCTCAAAGAATTACTAAATAACCTCCTCTATTTTTTTTATTTTATTTTTTTTTTAAATTTAGTTAGATACAGTGTACAATAGAGATAAAAGCTTCTATGTAGTATTCTGAACAAAAGTTCATTTAAGGCCTTTAAAGTGTGAATATTCCTTCAGAAATAGCTTTTCAAGAATTCTGTCAAGTCTGGGATGACAGAGTGGTAATTCACAAGTGAGGATTCTTAAAATAATACTAAATTAAATAAAATCACTGTTAAGGTCACAGTTACAGGGAACCAGACATTTGAAAGCATAAACATAGGCTGTTTTAATAAGCTGATAAGGGTATGGTGAACTTTGCTGATCTATGAAGAAGAATTGGAATAATAATCAGTGCTCACATTCTGGCTTAAGAGCCATCAAACTAGACTCATTCAGGACTACCAAATCATAAAGCTTCTGCTGAAGAATATTTGCTGCCTGGCTATCTTGACTGGAGTTGGGGTATGAATAATCTTCCGGCTTCCAAGTCATATGTGTGGAAGAAAAGGGCTGCTGAACTTTAGTGACTGTCTACCTTGTTGTTGCATGTCACCATTCTCCTTGCAAGATGTAACACATGCTGAGACTGAACTGCTTCTTTCCACCGCCAGGGAGTTATTCCTTCAGAGGGGTGGGACTGCTAGCAGAGCTAGCTAGCACTTAAAGCTTCTGAGGAAGATTTTTCAGAAACCTACGATGTGCTGGAGAAAGGACTTGAATAGTCTTCTGGGAAGGAATTGCAATACGCCTGCATTTTGAGGAGGAAAAAGTAAAGTTATTATTATTATTAATATTATTATTTTTGCATTGTAGTCTCAATTCCTGCAGTACAATTTAGGTGCATTTAATTTTTAAATCTGCTTCTAAGTCTGACTTATCGGTTATCACTGTACAATGTTTGTAGCAAATGAACCACCCCTAAATATTGGTATTTTCCAAACTGTCTGACGTAGTTATGTACCCTACTTTTGTCAGTTTTTTATGCTCTCTAAGTACTAATACTCTTGAGTCTCTTGGAGCTGCTAGGCTATGTTTCTAGTGCTGTGATCCAGCTGCTAGGTGGTTCACATAACGTGATACAAACACAGATGTTTCCCTTTCTTTTGGAAAGAATAACACTCCTAATTGCAGCTGGAGAGCTAGAAATATCGCCCATTATCAGCAGCTCTCAGAGATGTAGAGAAATCAGAAGAACTGGTGCTTGTTGCTAAATAATTCAGATTGGCAAGAAATAAAGAAAAAAAAGTGTTTAATCCAGAAAAGCAATTATTCTTACTCAGATATGACTTTAAATGTCTTTTTTGGTTTGATTACACTCCCCTCCCCCACCCAGATAGTGGTCTAATAAAAGTAAGAGTCTTCTTATTTCTGAGGTGGAAATGTTATTCTAAAAATAAGACTTCCCAAGCAGTGCCAAGCCTGCTTTGTTCCATCAGGGCTGTAAATATCTCACTGTGCCCTCTGTTGTTTGGCGTCAGTCATGCCATTGGCATGACAGCATGAATTCTAAAGCTTTATTTTCTCCACTAGTCCCCAGGTGTGGATAGGTGTGCCCATGGCGTAACACTGAATAGCTTTTATCTCCTATGCAACCCAGTGAACTCTCAGTGAAGCTCACAGGCAAACATGGTCCTTTTTCTGTTGACTTTTTGACCTCATAACCAAAAGCATTAAGAGGAAGTGAGCACTGACAACACAGAACAAGATTTCCATTTGCATAGTGATCTCAGAGAAAGCAGCATAAAAGAGGCCTGAGAAGCTTAAGTTGCTGAGGCAGGTCCCTTCTTGTTTCTCTGTGTGGTACACAACTGTTTTCTTTGTTTAAAACATTTATATACACATATGTTTAATTTAAGGCCTTTAATTAAATGCTAAAGAAGCCATCTTTTTAGTTCAGTTTGACTAACAGGAGTGAGTCATCCCAAGATGAGGTGCTGTAGCTGTGCTGTGAGAGACACTTCCCAAGGTCTGTCCCAGGCAGAGCAGCATGCTGCAATTACCTCACGGGAAGGTGTCTTGTGTTTGCTGTGATTTAAAGTTAGGATGGGTGGTGCACATTGATCTACTAGCCTCGTTCTTCCAGGACTCTTCTTTTCTAAGGTCAAGCCCTTAGTAATAACAAGGGAGTGAACACTTCACTCTGCTGGAGTATTCCTGTGAAATAAACAGAGATGAACAGGGAGCAGTTATTTATTTTTGGAGGACAAGAAAGCTAGAAAGCTATCTCCTATAAAATAGCTGTAATTGGTTTTTGTTGTTGATGTTGTTGTTTTTCCTCTGTTCCCATTGTTTGGTCATTTATAGCAGGTGAGCAACCTGGTTCAATTTGCAGGTTAGATCCAACACCAAATCTGGCCCTGCTCTGAATGTGGACCTGCTTCAGAGGATCCTCCCAGACTAAATTATTGCTGGTATATATCAACCATCAAGCTAATTTAATTACTTTGTCAGGAATAACAAGAAGAACAACAAAAGTAATTGAAAATTCTTTTCTTCTGTTTTGGAACAGTTCTTTTGTATTTTCAATATTCTGTTTGTCACAGGGCTTCTTTTTAAAGTATTTCCTATTTTTATAAACTGATTGATGTCCAGAAATGCTTGAAATCTGCAGTGCTTTGTGTCTGTAGAAGCTACCGTCTGCTTATGTTTGAATCTATCCAAGTTTATTCCTTATGAGGTTTCCTTCTGAGGTGCTGTGTGGGTAGATATTCTTTTGCAGAACTTTTCCCTTCTAATGACAAGTTTTTCTCCTCAGTTCTGTTTTTGAAAGTTCCTGCACAAGCTGTCCTTAATCTATTTGAGTTGCAGCGTATTTTGAAGCATAAACAGCTAAGCTATTAAATTGTTCACTGAAGCTGAAGAAATTTAAGAGGGCTCACACAGGCAAATCTTGCAGTAGGTTTGCAGAGCAATGGTAGTACACATCTGGGGATTGGAGTTGTTTTCTTATGCCACCATAGCTCTCTGCCCAGTGCTCTTCTACCTTCCTTCATTCTTTGACTTGCTGCAGTGGTTTCATCTGCTGCTGTGTCAGTTGATTTTCTTGCCCATCAGCTTGGTGTTATACTCTTAAGCAGGAGCATGATCATACTGAGGTCTCAGAGGCTGCCATTTAGATACAGTGTTACGATACCCACAAAGGTCAATTTATTTGTAAACTACCAAATGGATCGGCTGCGCTGTAGGCATGTATTTTGTCTTTAGCCATCACAAGCAAAGAGACAGGAGAAAGTACTGGGTCCAGTGATATCTTCAACCATTGCAGAAGTGAGCTTCAGTGAACAAGTCTCAGGACTCTTGGAATTAAACCTGGGAATAACCACACTAATGTATATTAAATATATATATATATATATATTTATTTCACTGTCTAAATGCAGGAATGAATGTTATGTGACTACTGACTTTCATTCTTTGCTGCCCAAATCTTTTGAGTCTCGGTGAATACAAGAGCATGTCAGCCTCAGTAGCTGCCAAATTTGAACTTTGATTCAACCTGTTGAAACTTCTGCACTTCTTTTGGAAATCATGTTCTTCCTGGTTAGCCTTACATGAAGCTTTTTTTCAAGATTAATTCATGAGCTTTCTTGGGTAGTTCCAAATCAAAACATCTTAGAAGTTGGGATAGGGCAGCATGAAAGAGCTGAAAAGCAACCTTTAAGATAAAGAATGAATGAATCTTCCTGCAAAAAACATATGATACTAGATTCAGATAGGATATTGTCACTGGATTTCCCTTGACGTTTAACATTTCTATATGTAAATAAGACACAAGCATGCTTAGATGAGGACCAGCTTTGGAGTGGAACAAGAATGAAACATCTATTTCTGTGCCCTGATTTTCATGAAGAAAACTCAGACATAGGCAAAGAGCATTTGTGTTGTGTACCTGAGGTCTTCTGTTTTGCCATATCAAGTCAAGGAGAAAGAATTAAAAAGATTTAAAAAAAAAAAAAAAAGAAAGAAAGAAAGAAAAAAAGCCAGAAGTGTCAATTTCCAAGTTTTTTCTTTAAAAGATTTTGCAGTGTAAAACCTCACATATTTTAGATGAATTGTCCATGTACAATATTTCCAGGTGGGAATATGCTAACACCTGCCTGCTGTTTTCTTCTGATAGTAGAAGAGTACAAGAATCACGATTAATGATTTTTGAGCAAATCTTGTCTTAACAAAAAAAATTTGATTCTTCAGACCAAATATAGGAATCCCAAACCACATGGCCTTCCAGGGGTTTATTTTAAGCTCAAAGTACTCAACAGATTTAGACTGGACAGTCACTGAAGCACAAAATAAAATTTGCAGTCAGCCACAGGCATAAGTCAAAGAAAACAGTACTTTTCCATAAACAAGACCAATGAAAGATCTGCTCATCACTCCTGCAGAGACTTGAAGTCTGAAAGAAGAAGAAAGTCTGAAAGAAAGAAACAAAGGTTTCTGCTCTTTCTGGAAAATGTGCCAGGGCAGGGCAGCAAAGGATGAAGGTCAGGAGTCACATAACAGGCAGCATTATGTGAGACTTGTTTGTAACATTACCTAGGAACTGCTCCTTGAACTGAGAAACCAAGGAAACAGGGCTTTTGTCTTGTCTTCTTAACTGGAATTTACTTGGTTGGCTGATTGCTTTTTAAATCATAGTACTGAGAGGAACACTTGAGATATTCATATTTACAATAGATTGAATGAAAACCCGACTGTGTTGCATAACATATTTAATTGATCTAGACGTTGATTTTGGCCCAGAACCAACTTTTTCATTTCTCATTCATTGTCAAACTGACTGCCAGAATTCAATTCAGAAAACTGCAAGTCTAGCAGAAATAAGGTCAGACTGCAACAGTCTGAAAATCACAGGTTTCCTACACACACGGTGTCAGCTTCCTTTCTGATGGGCATTCTGGGGTGCATTTGTCCTTCCCTCTTGCACTACTTATTATCACTAATCTGCACCGTCCTGCAAAAGAATAATAATAATGGAATCATGTGTTTTAGAAAGTGCAACAGTCAGAACTGAAACAATTTCTATATGACATAAACATCATAAAAGAGATTTCTAACTGAACTTGATTTTGCTTTGTTATGCAGTTCTCCATCATCTGTTCAAGCTGTACTCTTGTGCTTTCAATCAATGCATGCACAAAAGAAGTAGTGACAAAATATATATATACATATATATATACCTCCATTATCAGTGCAATGTGCATATGCAAAAAAAAACCAAAACTGTATTAAATTATGCTAGAGAATTCTGTAAGATTTTTTGGGGGTGGGATTGGGGAGGAGGCTGTGATTTTTAAAATTGCTTGTGTCCCAATATCTAGTTGGTTTTGAACCAGATTTAATAGACTCAGTGTGACCCTTAAGTCTTATGTGATCACTTTTCTGTCTTCAAAATGGCAATTTCAGATTCAATGCTATTGTAGAGTGCATACTATGTACAAACAAAAGAGACGAAAGGCAAATCTTACCACTGAGTTTGCCCCCCCCCCCTTCTATCTCTTCCTCTTTCTCCCACTCTTCCTTTTTCAAAGTAACATTACTGAATCCATTTCGTTTCAGGGGATAGATAAATAACGAAGCTGAATCAAATATAGATGATGTAAAATTCTGTCAAGGTTACTGGCCAGGCCTTCACAGTACTTCCTTTGTATTTTACTTGAATCGTTGCTTGTCTTCATGTTATAATGCCATTCTTTTTTCTTCTATTCAGGGGTTTTCTATTACCTTCCAAACTATTGTATGACTACACAAGTAACACAAAGTCCTTTGTAAGGTAGAAATCGGGCACAAAATAAACACACCTTTATCCTGCACTCTAAAAACCTTTCTTTCTGCATATAGGTACAATTCCTATTAAAACAAAACAAAACAAAAACATGTTCTATGAACCTGGTGGTGTTAGCCAACAGGGAAACTTAAAAGAACTGGGAGCTTTCTTCCATGAAATCTGTTGCCTCTCCAACAAAACTCTTCTGCAGCTAACAATTGCCTGGTAATGTGACTGCTCCAGTTTCCTTTACTGACAGTCACAGTACTGCTTTTAGTCTTTGTAGCTAAGGGAAGTGATATACAGACACATGAAGTGGGGAAGCTGGGCCTCTTAATGACATCAAGCTTTGGAATTTTCTTTGTGTGTGTTTACTCAGAACTTTCCTATTCTTGTATCCAACATAATAAAATAATGCATTCAAATGCTCTTTTCTGCCTTTTGGTTCTGCATGGCTGCACAAAAGAGGGAAAAAGGGGGAAAAGAGATTTTTTCCTTTGTGCAGGATGCAGTCCTTCCAGTCTAATCTGCTTGGAGTCATTAGAGAGGCTTTTTGGGGAAGGCATGGCTCCCAGGAGTCATCAGTAGCTACTAGACGTGTAGGAGCTGAGATTTTTGTTGTTACTTCTGGAAGTAGCCAAAACCAAGAGGCATCTATTTTCCTTTGTATTTGTCCTTAAGGATTTGCATATGTTCTAAGATACTAGTGTTGCTTTGTTAACAAGAAAATTCTTTTGGTTAGATTTCAATTTAGAAGAACATAGCTGAAACCCCATTGTAGACCAAAGCAGTAGAAATAGAACTGATGACATGAGCATTGGGTGTATAGTCAAGATATATTTACTTTTATAAGTAAAGTACAATGGAAATATGTTATTTAAAAACAATAGTAAAGAGTCCAAAAAGTGAATTTTGTGATGTCTTTGGATTGTTTATACCATGGAAAGGAGTCCTGAAAGCTGAGAGCATGCTTAGAGCTCTGTTTTGGTTTTACTTTGATCCTCAGTGCGTGAGAAAATCTAAGTGTCATATATTCCTCTTTCTATCCAATATAGGCCACAATAAATAACATTTATCTGGGGTGTAAGAGCACCTCATTATTAACCTTTGCATGAGCATACACATTCCTTTCATTTATTCATGTGTAAATTAATAGAGCTTAGGTTGTGATTTTTTGTCGAATTAAGTTTTCCAAATCTCGTAAAAATTTGTTCTGGACAGCATCCAGGTTTTGTGCAGTTGCCTAAATTCACTGCTAAGTGAATTGTTTTAGTTACAGCTCATGCTGACTATTTAAGATTATTCAGTGAATTTGGACAGTAACACTCTTTAATGGTTTTCTGGATTTTCCTTTCTCTCTGTAGTTTTTCATTAAGATACTTGTCATTTTCAGTTAAGTGTATTTTTGCTGCTGTATTTCTAAGATTAAAATTATCTCATCCAGAACATTCAGCATGGACGACAGACTGAATCTGAAAATGGGACAAGTACGTTACAACTTTTCATCAATAACATAATGTAAATAAGGAATTAGATAAATGATAACAATTATAGGAGAAAGGATACCTCTTTGTTTAATGCCTTTTAAGAAATGAGATTCCAAGAAAGTAGGTCACTGTCAGGTGTGTAGAATTTAGGATACTTTTGAGGGATTTTATGTTATGTTATGGACCCATTGGAATGCAGCGAATATGGAGATGATGATGTAAGTGGTTGACTGTAGACAACAGATGGAATGTTTGGTTAGAAACAAAGGTAGTAGCCATCAGAACAAAGCAGGGGATTTTTTAAAACAATATTAATCAGAAAATGATTAATAATGAAAAAGAACGTATGATCAAGTCTAGAGGTCATAGTACACAAAACTTTGTTGGCTTTAAAAAGGAGTGTGAAGCAACCACAACAACCATGGTTTAAAAGTTTCTGAAAAAAAATAACAGACTAAAGTTATAATTGAGTTTTGGTGCAAAGTTTGGTAAAAAATAATGTTCTCTCCCTTACTAATGCCAACATCCTCTGTGTGCTGGGATACCAGTAGATGTCTGGGATATTTCAAGGCTGTCTCGCAACCAGAGAAAGCAAATGTATGAAACTTGAATACATTTTAAGAATCTTACTATGTGTGCACATGCTTAGATAGGTAAGGAGGAAGTTAAATGCATCACATATGATCTTTTTTTGCTTGTTTGTTTTGATTTCTAGTTACATTTACTTAGTTACTTTAGAGAGAGCAGCCACAGGTTTTTTCTCTCATTCAGAGACTAGAGAAAATAGAAAAAATTGCTTAATTTTCTGTTGTTTATCTGTTTATTTTCTTTTACAATTATTCTGTGAGCTTTCACAGTAAAAACAACTAACATCAAAATATATATTCCCATGGCTCAACACTTTTTCATTTCAAAAATGTGATAGAAAATGTTCCTGATATCACAGACATCAGCTGAAGTATTCTCTTTGTAACTGGCCAAACTCAGGCAATGAAAATTTGGAAATAATTCATATCCAGCTATTATATTCTGAAGTCTAGATTTCACGATTGGGTTTGAAACATGCTGGGGAGACGGGTTTGCTCAAAAGTAAATCTCTGGAGTTTTGTTTTGACTCAACACATTTATCCAGACAGAACCTCCAGGCCTTTGAAACGCTGCCGGTTCCAATTTAGGGCCAGGAAACTTTGTTTCATTGTGCATAACCTTTCATGTTATTGTTATTTATTATTTGCTTAAAACTGGCAGTGTGCTCAGTGCTGTGCAAGATGTAGATCTCATGCTATCTAGACTAAAAAGTTTATAACGTAGAGAATAAATATCTTGTGGGATTTCTGGGCTTTAAAATAAAGAACAAAATTGAACTAACATTCTCCATGGCACAAGAATTCATTTAAATTCACAATTTGACTTTTAATAAAAGTTGCCACTCTGTACAACACTCCCACTGCTTCTCCCCACACATACAGTGATGTGAAAATTCACCAAAGCTCATCCCCTGGTGAAATGGCCTGTTTTTCTGATTGAGGAGGAAGAAAAGTGCTACAGAACCTCTCTATTGACATTGCCTTCATTACAAAAGCAGTAAACAGTGCCAGGGTAGAAAGGATAGCGTGGAAGGAAAAGAGTGCCAAATAAAAACTCCAGCTGTCTAAAGAAGCAATTTTAGGTGACTATAGTAGGAGCACACTGAAAGTGTGAAAATGTATTTGAACTGTATTTCTCATGAATTCTTACATACTATAGAGGCTTCAGATTTCAAACAAGTTGCATCTCTATAATCATATTAGCATCTATATTCAAATCACATTTTCTGCTCTTTTACAGTTCTAGCAAAGTTGCAAGGGCTCCATTCTAAAAATTGGGCTTGTAGAAATTGTGTATCCCAGACCTCTTTGATAGTTTCTTTAGTTTCTTTTCTTGAGTTCTACTGCCAGATAAAAAGAGGAAGGCAATTTTTAATTCAAAAACTGGAATCACTTCCATCTATTGAATGAATAAATATAAAAATAATCCTCCACCCTCTGATCTAAAGTACATGTACACAGACCAATTCTATTATCTTTTCTTTTTTTTTTCTTTTTTCTTTTTTTTTTTTTTTTCCCTCCCTGGTCTAACTTAGTATCTTCAGTGTTCTCTGCCTGAAAATCTGTGTGAAATCACCACACAGAAAAAGAGCAGAAAAGGATGTTGTGAGCTCCACAGATAAGGTTCTTTCAGAGATCTGAACAGCAAAAAAGCCAGGCTTTATTTCAAACATATTCATTGTCCTGTTTTGTAAGGTTACATGGAGAGATCCCTCCAGTGTGTATCAGAGCCTGTGCTGTTATCTATTAGTTGTGACCTTCACCTGGCAGGTGGATGATCAGCACACTTCTCACACCAACACTACCATGTCCTCAGCTTCCACCAGCCCTGAAAGGGGGATTTAAGTTGTGAGTGAAACTGGGCTCATGCATATGGAATCAGTCTGGGTTGGCCACCGTTACTGAGAGAACTCTGAGAAATGCCTAAAATCCCTCAGTGATTTTCCCAGCCTTAGAGCTAGTTGAGCTTGAGATGCACAGATGTGGCTTTCATAAACCACAGCAGCCTCTTGAAGAAATGCAGCACAGATGGGACTAAGGTTGCTAGGGTGGTGAGGAAGTGTTTTACTCCTTGTTTCACTTGTTCCTTAAAACGTTAATGGAACTAAGGCCAATGTGGCATTGTCTAGACTTAAAAAGAAGAAACTTTCTTAGAAATTCCCCTATCCTGAAATATAATGGAACTTCCTGAATATACAGAACTTAGAGCATTTTGCCACTGACATAGGATATTATTCTGAGAAAGAGGTTAGAAAAAAAAAACACATTTATTTTATTATTTTATTAAAATTGGACTATACAGGTTTTATTTTTTTCCTTTATACTTCCTTCTAGAATGAATGGTATTCTCCTGATGTTTCTTCTAATATGAGGACTGCTCTGAAAGTGATGTCCTCTATTTTATTATGTGGGCCCACCACATCAGAGGTGGATGTCGGTGGTATGGCGATAAAAGTTGAACCTTCCCGACAGTATTCCACTACATTCTATTGCTGTGTGATAGGTGGCAGCAGAGGAGCAGTCTGACAAGATGGCGTCTGACATGGGAGTGTCATTGAAGTCCTCCATGCAGAAAAAAATGTCACCCATTGACATTCAGTGACATTTGCTGAATGTTTATGGAGCCCAAACTGTGGATGTGAGTGTGGTGAGGTGGTAGTGGTGCATTTTTGCAGCTGTGACAGTGGGTCACCCGTACTGATATGGATTTTTATGAGCACAGCAGGCAGGCTCTTGTTCATTGCTGGTAAAAATGCATAGCTAGTGGTGGTGACTATGAGACGTAGTGTTTTGTAGCTGAGAATATGCTCTGTCAAATTGTGTTTTTGTGCTCTTCGTATCTGTTGTAGTTTCTGGAAATAAATAGGAGGCATTATTTTTGGATCAAAAAGCTTTACAGTCTGTGATGATAAAATTTATCTATTCCATATTAAAGCACATTAACAATAATTGATTTGGCCATTGTCAGTAACTAAAGATGTCAGAAACTGCTTAGGCTGTTTAAATCCAACCGTTTAATTTTCTTTAATTGTGGGAAAATCAATGATCTGATGACCTGTGGGGGCTGGAAATCAGGACTTCCAGTACACACTATGGGTAACCTTGTTGGAAGGTATTTGCTGGTACTGAATGCTTGTAACTCCAATTCACTGGGACTGATAGGTACCTACCCTTTCCAAAGGCTGGGTAAACCTCAGTTTCCTAAGCTGTGAGACACCCAGAATGGGTAATTAATTAATGTTTTCAAAACATGCTGGAATCTTCTGGTTACAAAATTATAACAAAATGCTGTGAACGCGCAGGCAAGCCATCATTAGCATTTGCGTGCGTTCTTTCTGAATTCCATCTTCCTAATCCTGCAGGATCAAATAGAAAGTAACATCAGTTTTCAAAGTGCACAGATTCTGAGGACAGACAGTAAAAGAGATGCTGGAAATAGAATATCTGTATGGCATCTGACCAAAGAATACTTCACTAAGGGGCACTTTGTGACCCTTGTATTTTTTTCACCCCATATACTGCAAACTATTCTTTGAAAGCAGCATCCTTACTACATAAAAAAGCAAATGTGTATCTTTTCATAGCTTAAGGATACCAAATGCTCAAAAAGAAAAGAAAAAAAGACAGAGCTGCATACCATAAGAAAAGAGAACGAAAAAAACACACAACAAACCAACAAAAAACCAACACCCCAAGCTCCATCACTAATGGAAGGAGTGCTTCAGATGGCAAAGTGCTTAGCTGCAAGCCCAGGGGCACAGTGGGATTGTTTGAGTTATAACATGCGGATCGTAGCTAATATATTGTTAACATACTGCTCAGGGCCAGATTCACTCAGGAGTACAATTTGAGACAAGCATCGCCCTGAGGATGCAGGGGTGGAAGGGGCAATAGCCCAGCACATTTCTGAAGTGTTATGAATAAGGAGAATGTTGCTCATTTTGGGACTGCTCTTGGGAGAAGATTACACAAGTATAAAAAACAAGATGTAGAGCTCTCTTAGAACAAATAATTAGAAACTGCAAATCATATCAGGGCCTTTGGGGTGTCTTTGTACTACAGACAGAAATTGTAATGCGAGTGTTGCAAGAAATTCAGCAGCCTTTTAGTCTGCTTTCTGTACAGATTTGATCTAGGACTCAGTGAAGTGAATAAGTGAGTACCACTGGATTTAATGGATTTTGCATTAAAATCCTAGTGCCAGGGGGAACGGGCCCATAGGAACACATAAGAAACCTTTTAAGAGAGATGTACTTCAGCAGAGAAATACACTGTGCAAAAATGTGTTAATGTAACACTAAGGTCTGTTTTTTGTAAACACTGAAGTGCTGCTCTGTAGTCATCCATTTCATGACAAGTTTCTTCCTCCTGTGCAGATTTGTTAATTAGGTACTGTTTGTTTCAACTCTCTTTGTAGTTGTTGTCTAAAACAGGAAAAAGTATCTGGGCTATTCAGTAACACAATACATACAGTGACTGTCACTTCAGAATCAGCAGAAGATACAGATTAAGGATGTGTTTCAGTAGGCTTTTCCATTGAGGATTTTGATAAACATTTTATTTCTTGTTTAATGGTCTGCTGAGGTGCCTAAGAAATTATCTTTTGTTTCCACCTACCTCCTACTCATGATATACAAATGACAAATATATCTTATTTCTTACCAGGTGTTAAATAAAAAGAATGATTAAAAAAATCTCAATCGTATAAAAGAACAAAAAGAAAAGAAGGAAGAGAATGAGAGAAAAGGACAAAGAAACAATGTGAACATGAGTAAGCTGTGTCAAATATGTGGTCTGTCCATAGCCTGATAATGACCTTGCACTGGACTGAATCTGGCCTCACACATTAAAGTTTACCAAGTCTGTCTTACATTCTTGTATAGGAACACACTTTCCTTCAAATCAGAGGGTTTTGAAGGAACAGTAAAGGTGATCCAAAGTTATAATTTGATGATTCACATCTGCTTTGAGATATTTAGGAGATTGATTATTACTATTATTTTTTTCCCCCAAAATGTCTCTAGATGGTGACTTGAGCAGTGTTAGCCCAGGGTCATCTATCTGGATTTAGATAGCTCTTCATATTTTAATCTAGTGATAAATAAATAAAGTTAGGCAGTAAGATCTGCCTTAAAGCTAACTAGACAAGTATAGTAATGGGCTCAATTTTAAAAAGTTTATGTAAGAAATCATCTGAATGGCTTAGTGCTGAGGTGGATTTTCCGTTATTGCACAATCTATGCATACATCAGTGCTCTTTTTTGTTTTGTTTTGTTTTGTTTTTTCCTGATATGTACAACGAACTTCAACTGAGTTTAATGCTGAAATGAGGCTCTATGTGCTTATCTTTGGTAAGAGATCATACTGTCAGAGTTGCAGTGGTGATTTCTAGCTGTAAAATACATAGAACAATAGGAAAACAAAGCAAGCTCACTTCATGTGTTTGTTTCAGTGGAGTTATACTAAAAGTCATCACAGTCAATTCAGTTCAACTTAGGTCATTATTTTTCTTTATTATGCTATTTTAAAAAGTATTTTGCTCTGGATTACTGTTTTAACTCAATAACATATATTTATGCCAAACTATTTAATAATTACCTCAACTGTTGTCATGAAGTGAAGTTAATATCAGAAACAGCATGTCCCAGAAATGGAGTTTGCCCTTTCATCTGCAGTATTGCTCAGGGTTTTAGATGTTTTGATTGTTCTAAACAGAATAACAGACTTTCTGACAATGTTTTGTTACAAAACTTCCAAAAGTTCACCTCTTATAGGTTGATAGGAAACAAATCTTCTTATTTATGTGTTTCTATATAAAAGGGATTGTTTCCATTTTCATTTGTCTGTTGAGCTGTAATAGGAGATCTTAATATATGGTGATCAGAAGACTTGTGCAGATTTCTGGCAAGAACTTCAGTGGTAAGGGGGAGTTTACAGAAGAGTTATTTTTAGACAGCTATGGGAATAAAAGAAGGAAAATGTTACAAAACATTTTCTTTCTCTTTTTTCTTTCTCTTTTTTCTTTTTCCTTTTTTCTTTTTCTTTCTCTTTTTTCTTTTTTCTTTTTTTTCTTCTTTCCTTTTTCTTTCTCTTTCTTTTTTCCTTTTTTCTTTTTTCTTTCTCTTTTTTCTTTTTTCTGTTTTTCTTTTTAAATTTTAAATTTGATATTGGAAAAGCTCAATCAAAAGATTCCTGGGAAATCTACTTACAGAACTGATTTGTCATTGACTGGTCTTTTGTCTTTATTCATGTCAGTGAGTCAAATTATACTCATCTTGGGCTAACATGAACATGATCTAAATACAAATTTTGCACAAGTGGTCAGTAATGAAGAACATGGCTTTAGGAATGTTATGTTTATGTTTATGCCCCTGGTGGCGCACGGTGTTAGAACCGTCACTTGCAACACCGAAGGGCCCGGGTTTGAATCCCCCCTGTGGCGCAAGCAGTAGAAGTGCCGCTCTGCTACACTAGAGGGCTCGAATCCCAGGAGTTGGACTCAATGATCTCTTAAGGTCCCTTCCAACTCGCACGATACTATGATACTATGATATGATGATATGCTTATATGCCTCAGCTGTAAATTAGTAGTCAGGCTTGACATATCCAAGACATTCATTGGAAAATGCAAATAATGGCAGGTATTAAGTAGGCATTTACTAAATCTAATTCTCACCAGATCCTCTAGGTGACCACAGCTTTAAAGTAGATCTGCCTTGATCTTCCTTGATCTTCACCTTGATCTTCACCTCAGAATACTCCTAGGAGATTTTTAAGACTAAGAGATATCTTAAGTAAAAAAAAATCAAACAATTATATCAAAACAGGAAATAGAACCTTCCAAATTTGAAATTTCAAAGTAGTTCAAGAGATAAAGGGCTTATGAACAGCAGAACATTTCAGGAAGGTCCTTCTGTCCAGCCAAATCAACAACTTTATGAGTAGCAGCAAACTATGCACCATGACATCTGTTTTCTAAGTCTTCTCTGAGGCCATTCAGTTCTCATGTCTTTGCTGCAACTCTCCTACCCAACCCAGCTTGCAGCCAACATTGCCTTGAGCAGACCAGTACTGTGGAATTTCCTAGCACCTTGTCAGATCACTCCACCTAGCTCAGACACTCCTTTGGGGGGAAGAGAGGCATAATTAGGGAACAAAATGAAGAGCAAGCAAGCAATAACCTCAAGACAAACAAATCCTATTGCAGCATTCAGTAAATATAAGGTCCACAGCTCTGGTAGTCATTTGATCATTTTCTCAAAAGAAACGGAAGAGAATGTTGAGCTATTTTTCACTCTGAATGCCCAAAAGTTATGGTTCAGTCATTTACCTTAAATCTATGAGACTTATATCCATCCTCTTATACCAAACTAGGAAAAACGATTATTAACATGACTTATTTCAGATAAGCCTTTTATCTTTTTATGGTACTATATGCTGCAATCCTTGGAATTGCTGGTGAAGGTTCTGGGGCATGGCCTTAGGTGGAGTGACTGAGTGAACTGGGATTATCTAGTCAGGAGAAGAGGCTCAGGTGAGACCTGATCTCTCTCTACAACTACCTGAAGGGAGGTTGTAGTGAGGTGTGAGTTGGCCTCTTCTCCCACATAACTAGTGATAGGACCAGGGTGAATGGCCTCAAGTTGCATCAGGGAGGATTCAGGTTGGATGTTAGGAAATACTTCTTTTCCAAAAGAGTGGTCAGGCACAGGAACAGCTTGCCCAGGCAGGTGGAAGTGTATAGATGTTGTACTGAAGGACATGGTTCAGTGGGAAATATTTGTGATGGGTGGATGGTTGGACTGGGTGAACATAGAAGTCTTTTCCAACCTCGGTGATTCTATGATTCTGTGATTCAAGTGATATGGGGCTGCTAAGTATATTGGAAATGCTGTTGGGGCAGGATGCTTTCCATCAGGTGGCCTATTACCTCATATAGGTTGTACAGAGCAGAAAACAATAGGAAGGAATTAAGTATTGCCTTCCTCACACTTATGTAGTATGTAGAAATTCATTCAAATTTTACAAAATCAAAAATTTGCTTTAATTTTTGAATTCTGACCGTACTGATGGAAATGCATTTTCAAGGAAAATTACTAATCCCAACAACCTTGGCTGTAGTCCTAATGTAATGCTTGTGCTTAAGTCACTCAGCAGGAGAATCCCTTTAACAGATATTAAATGTCAACCTAAATGACAAGTAGCCCCTGCTGAAATCAATATCCACTAGCACAGCAGCCATTTAATGGTTATTCATTAAAACAGCAGGCTGCTTCTCCCACAGAATTAAAGACAAAATCCTTTTAAGAAGTTTATCATTATATTCTCTGCCTTGGAAATTTTGAAATATGAAGACAGGTTTATTAAGAATCTGTATTTTTGGCAGTGGATGACTTTTTCTATCTGGATGGTAACAAAATTCATAGGGATATGTCTGTGTAACATTATGAGACTACATAGGTTGCTTCTAAAGTAATGCCTCCTATTTATTTCCTTGGAAACTACAGCAGATATAAAGAGCTCAATAACACTATTTAATAGATAAGTTCTCAGCTACCAAACACGATTTTTTTCAAAATAGTCACCACCACTAGCTACCATTAGCTATGTATTTTCATCAGCAATGAACAAGAGCCTGCATACAGCTTTGTCTGTGCTGTGATGTCATGGTCAGAGTTGATGGCTTGTCCATGTGAATGGAGGGGAGACGTTACTGCTATCTGTAACTAACTGGTTGTAGTGAGTGGGGGGTCGGTCTCTTCTCTTTTGTAAATAGTGATAGAACTAGAGGGAATGGCCTCAAGTTGCACCAGGGGAGATTCAGGCTGGATGTTAGGAAATACTACTTTTCCAAAAGAGTGGTCAGGTGTTGGAATGGGCTGCCCAGGGAGGTGGTGGAGTCACCAAGCCTGGTGTTGTTCAAGGAACATTTAGAAGTTGTGTTGATGGACATGGTTTAGTGAGAGCTACTGGTGATCAGTGGACCGTTGGACTGGATGATGATCTTAGACATCTTCTCCAACCTTGGTTATTATATGATTCTGATGTGTAAGGGTGAGAATGCCTTTCATGGAACACTTTAGTAATAAAAGTTCTAATAGATATATTAGATTGGAATTAGCTTGTTTTCTTAATATTATGAACACAGATGGATTTTCTTTTAAGTTTGTAAGTTAAACTTGAAAGGAAAGGTACTTTTTGTGTTTTCGTTTTCCTGTCCTAGAGAATTTTACATTGTTAGTGTTCTTTCAACTATGATGTGTCCTCATAGTTTGAACTGCTCTACTAGTAATCAGCAACAATAATTGTTTTAGCAAAAACATTTCAAGTGGATTTAGGAAACTGTGGAGTATTCAGTTCTGAAAATTTTCTATTGTACCCTAATTACAAAGAAAAACAAAATAAATGTTAAAAGAAAGAATATAACTAAACTTTTATAAGATTTCTGTAGGCTTCAATAGCACTGAAAGCTTTTCTTCAGCTATTGGGATGTAGTGTCTTTTTGACTGTAACAGAAATGTTACACAAAAGGCAGAGATATTTCTCAACTTCTTTGTATGATGCCTGCGGGACACAGCATGATTTTCTCTGTTAAGCTTTGAAAATGTCTTTCAAAATGGAATTAGTATTTCTCGAATAAAACAGAAGTGAGCTAATAAAGTAGGAAAGATAACCTGTCATAGGCATTCAACAAGAATTTTATTTAGACTCAGTTAAGAAAAGGACATATGAGTGGTGGCTGAGATGACCCTTAATTTCCAATGCCTGATTTTGATAAAGATTTTGATAATGAGTAATCAAAAGAGAACAAGGTGGCCTTCCTTGCACCTAGCCTGTGGGGGACATTCTGTAAGAGCTACAGCTGTATCTTTCTTTGATCTTCTGTCACCAGAGTCCTTTAATTAATCAGTCACTAAGAGCCGTAGCAGATTTAACATCTGCTGGTTTAAGTATATCAAATCCTGTGCCTATGTTGTATAGGTGCCTTGAGTAAGTCCAGTGACATACATTGCCTTAATAAAAATAGCATGATTTTTCTGACATTCTTTCTGATGTATGTAGGAGTCATGGATGTTCAGCACTATCAAAATTTAAGCCAATTTTATGTCTGAGTGTAGATATATGTGATATTGTATAGGTATGAAAATTCTGATTTAATGGCCAATATATTATCTTTTACCATTTAGACTTGTTTCTCACTACTAATTATGAATGCAAAAGGTTTTTGAGAAACATACAGATATAGGAAGACTGAAATAGAGGTAACAGGAGAATTCTACAACAGATTACATGTTTGGGGAAAAGTCAGTAAGGTTTTTGTTTTAGTTCTGTGATACAATAATTCTGTGTTTAGAAATATTATTTGGATTCAGACATATTTGCTGGCTGAAATCTTAAAAAAAAACCTTAAAAAAAAAAAAAAAAAAAAAAAAAGCTACAGGAAACTTCTCTGTCTTCCTCCCCCATATCTTCATTCAATTTTAAGTCAAAAGTGACTGTGCTTTAGCATTCAGTGCAATTATTATGCTTGACTACTTCCAGTGATACTTGCAAAAGTAATTAGAAGCCATTGAATGAATGCATGCTATTCAGTGTCTGGCCTGGCTGGCAATTTGTATTCTGAAATTAAAAAAGGGCACTACAGAGAAAGACCTATGTGTCTGTCACACTTCTCTCATTAATACCAATCAATATTTCCTGTGTCAAGCTGGGTCTGTGAGAGAGCAAAAGAACATGCATAGAACAGTCAATCAGAGAGATGATGCATTATTGTTAGAAATTTTTGTTGTGAAGACAGGCAATTTAGCAAAATAATTCAGTAATAATTCAGTAAGATTGCCTGCTAATAAAATTTACTAATGTAATAAGAATGGATTTAGAACTGGTTACCATGGAAGAATTACCAAGACAAAAACAAACAACAGTATGATGATTCTGGACCCAGGTTTCACCCCACTGTTAGAACTAGTTTCATTAAGAGCAAGCTGTATTCTGATGATATGCAACATGTTTGGTGTCAAGGATTATTGCAGAGATATCAAAACTTAATTTTTTTTGATGAGTGGAAATATTCCCGGTACTGTTAGAGTAGTCTGAAAACATTAATGTTGTATTGGAAGTGTTAGTGTGAAGTAAAGATGGAAAAATGTGATGCTTTTATGTAGATAAATTTTTGCAGGTATTTTTTATTCCTACGTGAATAAATTCTCTTGTTTTCCATGTTATTAATAATCTAACTTGTTGCTGTTAAAACTAGCTGAATTTGCAGAAGTACAGGTCATTTCATGATAGACTATTTCCTCTAAAAACAAAGGTAATCCAGTGACAGAATTGTGTATCACAGCAGAATGTTGAAGGATGCCCAGTCTTCAGAGGATTTTGATTTTTGTTCAGAGGAATGATCTCACATGCCACCAACATGAAAGGGTAAATATTCATAAAAAAAAAGCAGATATCAAACGGGGAAAACAAATTACTGTTAGCACATCTGTAACTGAAACCATATTCAATTTTCTTCCCAGGACAGGCCACTGTAGGAAGAAAAAGTAAAGCATTTTATTTGTGAGTAATACCAAGCTTGTTCAGTGTCTGCCAAGATTTCACCAAGAAAGGAATTGCCAACAGTCATTAGAGTTAAAGATGGTAGGAGACTAAGTGGTTTTTGCTGGAATGCTTTGTTTTATTATTAGGGAGTTAGGAATGAGATAAAAATGATCATTACAGAGTATTGACAAAAGAAACATTAGAGAAGGAAGGCAAAACAGATATGATATGCAATAGAACTGCACTGACAAGAAACTGAGCCCAGAAATGACATGCATACGCCAAAAGGAGTCCACGGTTCCCTCTGATATCTTCTTCCACCTCTCTGCTGAAATGAATTTCTTACTACCAAATATGGAAGCAGAAGTAAAGAAAGAAAATTCTTAATCCCATTGGTTTGGCTAAGTGCTGAGAATTTGAAGTTGTTTTCCATTTGGACAGCCCAATGAGTAAAGCTTCAGTATCTAAATCCAATTATATTGCATCAGCTGATGACATTATGGGTGGATGGTTTAAGTGGGGGCTGGAAAGAATGTGGGGTACACGTTAATTCTGCTGTTTTTTTCCATAAAACTTATGTGCATTGGTAAAAGAATTGTCTGATTCAGCTTCTTGCATTTCTTCATGGATCACGCAGGGATTTCCTATAAGGTGTTCCAGCACCTGGGGACAGTAAACCAAAATCTTTAAATGAAAACCTATGTATCATCATGCAAGTGTGTGTATGTGCATAAACAGAGACACACACATATAGATGTGTGTATACATTGCTTTTTTTTTTTTGTTTGTTTGTTTGTTACAGTGTTACAGTGTTTTAGAATGTTGCATATAGAAAAGCCCTCTAGCCCCCCTAGCTGAAAACAGGAACTTTGCTGTCTATTATTGGTATTATTGGTAGATGAATATTCCACTCCTTTTTTTTTGTTTTGTTTTGTTTTGTTTTGTTTTTATTTTGTTTTGTTTTGTTTCCCAATTGCCTCTTTGATTCACTGAGAGATATTTGACAAGAAGCAGGATGAATTTCAATCTCAACCGATTCACATCACTTCTGGATTTGGTCCCTAGTGTATTAAAACAGAAAATACAATCAGATTAGATTGCTGCACTTCCCTGTTTATTAGCTATTATTTCTCATTGTATTGTTTGTTTCATTTGTTTGTTTTGCTTTTTGCTTCCTGACAAGGCCATTGAAGACAGCCTGCAGAGAAAGCACTTACTCAAATTGCTCCTTGTGGAGGGAAAGCAGGGTTCTGGAAATGAAACTCAGAGAGCTAAACAGCATATTCTGACTTCTTTTCTATTTACAGAACCTTCACTGACTTTGTTTCTAGTTCTGTAAACAGCTGGGGATGGATTCAGTCCCACTCTGCAAATTTCAAGTTGTGAACCAAGGGAAGGTGATGGTTTTATCTCGAGATTTGGGGATTTTTTAATGTTGTTTGGGTACCAAACTGGCTTTATTCTAACATTCAATGCAAATTATATTATTTCTCCATTATAAATAGCAAAACAGAAAATGCAGGGAGATGTCAGTTGTGATGGCTGAAAGAAGACCAACACAAGCTGAAGAAAAATGCTAGTAATGTCATCCCCACTGTGCTATTGAAGTGCTTAGCCAAGCACTGAGGCTAAAACCAGACTCCTGCAAAATGACAAGCAATCAAGATTACTGTTACTGTGTTGGAAGTCCATTATTTTCTCCAACTGATATACTATAAAAGTCTGAAACTTTATGTTGTTAAGGTGTCCTGAGTGTCTAAACAAGTTAGGAAAGGTTACCTGAACTGGTCTCTCAAGTACACATATAACATTTCAGGATCCTAAGTGATTTGTTAAATCCTTGCCTTTGAGCTGTGATAAAATCAGACCATATGGTTACAGAAAGCTTTGCTTTACAGATCTCTACTTGTCAGCAAGGTGGAGTCTGCCACTCAAAGGCAAAAATGTTCACCAGTAATTGGAAAAAGATTATGGCATGCTGATGGAAATGCCAGGAAAATGTTGTGTGTGTGGCCTTGTAATTATACTCACAATGAAGTCAAGTAGCAATCAGTGGAATCAAGCTTCCTGCTTCTCCATGCTGTCAAATCCAGCCTCACTTTTATGCCCCCCCTAAGGAACAGCATTGGAATATCTGAGCATCCAAATATCTGACACTGAAATGGAACCTGTGGAAATGTTATCTCTGGAAAAACAAATAGCTCAGCCCTCAAGGTGAGGCATAGCCAGCCCAGAGAAAAGGTTAGGAAAAAAAACAACTTTTTTTGTCATTCTGTGCTAGAGGGCACCTTCTGTTAGGTTAATGTCCAACATTTTACCAAATCTGGTATACAGCTGAGAACAAATATGACACATGATTTTCATGTATATAGACCATTTAATTTAGTGACAGAATAAAAATATTTTTCTTAGTTTCTCTGAAAACTTGAATTCTGTATATTAACGAATTTCTAAACAGTTTTTCATCTATGCCTTGCTTACATGCTCTTTGATACTTCTAACTTGTACTGACTGTGTCTCTTCACTACTTGATATGAGGGATAGTATGAATGAGTCCCAAAAAATTTGAAATATCTAGGTTAGTATGTAGCAATAATTACATAAAATTAATTCTATATCTGTTGAGCATAAAAACTAAAATTTGGGTTTTATTATTCATGCCTCAGATAAACATTTAATAAATTTGATTCTCCACATCACCTACTTTAAATGTTTTTTTCCATCATCAGAAAAATGGAGTATCTCTGATCAACAGTGGTCTTTTCATACGTTTTCTAGCAAACTTTTATACCTTTGCTACATCTTCATTGGCATGCAGTTCCATGGTACACTTGAATTTGCTGTTTGTTGTGCCTTTAAAATAAGCTATTATTTCTCTGTTCTCTTTCTTACTCATATAACCACTTCTGCTCAGTTCCAGGTCTCCACTGCTTCCACTGACTTTCAAGTCTCACAACAGAATGGCTTATAGCTGTGGGATCTTGAGTGCCAGCCTGTGCCCCTTTCCTACAGCATCCTCTCCCTGTGGCCTCTTCTTGTATCCTGTCTTCACTGCTCAGTGCCTCTGCTGTCGTATTAACCCCGTATTTCTCTGTGCTACATCATCATGTAAAAGTCACTGATACCTCACTCACAGCATAACTGCTTATTGCTGTGTTTGTGTAAACATGTATGAAGACACAATATACAATGATAAAACAAGTTAGATGCAGAAAATTGGTCCATTAGGAAAAATACAGTCACCACTAAATAAAGTAAAACAAAGATCAAGGTTGGTCAAGGAGGATTCAGACAGAGGTGGTGTACCGAGTGTCAGTCCTGTGGCCTTGCAATTCTGTACAGTGCTTACAAACTGTTGCTGACAATGGTTATACTGCATTATAAGGCTATTTGGTTACACCATCTTCTATTTGTTTCTCTTTTTGTTGCCTCTTACCTGAGACAGCACAGGGAGAACTGAACTTTCATGTCATGATGTTATTAAGAAATGGGTCATTACTCTGAACAGACAGTTCTCAGCAATTCAGCTGCTGAGGACAGCTCTTGAAAAGACTACAGCTGAAGCTCATCATCACAGGCATAGCCAGGCCAGGCCAGGACATCACTTTTTTTTTTTAATTTTTATTTTTTTAAATTTTTTTGATATCACATTTTCTGTTTTCCACTTTGGATGTCAGTACTGGTGATGGTAAGAGCAGATGAAACTGAAATGAATGCCTACAAGGAGACTTAAAACAGTGGGAAAACATGTTTTTCTAAAGGTTTCTCAATGCAGTACAGGTTCATATGAGCATTCAAGCTGCAATCAAACATTAATCAAACATGTCTCTTCCTCTAATGGACATGATGTCTATCTCTTAGGCAAACAGGCCCAGCTTTCCAACTGCAAGTATTTCATAAGTCAGCTTGACTGTAAGAAGTATTAACATAATGTGAAGTCAACTGCATAAAAGTAGGTAAAGGATGAAAAACTTTGATGAATATAATTCACTTCTAATGGAATCTAAACACAGCTAATTCTGGATAAATCTGAATTGGCTGAGCTTTTAACCTGAGAGTGGTACTGCCAAGGCAGCTGTATTTATCTCTGTAAGGTGAATGGACTTTTGTTATTGTTTTAACTTCAAGATGAATGTGTTTATTTCAAACTTATTGTAAGGAATTATTTCAAATTTACTGTAGGCCCAGTTGCATTAGGTACTTCTAAGAATATATTCACAGCTTTCTGGCTGCAGTGTTTCTGGCTGCAGAGTGGGCCTGAGCTCTTCTCTTGCTAATAGTAACACTACTTCTGATATCTGAGCTAGTTAGGGTAATGAGAACTTGCATAGGTTAAAACTGTGCTATAGGTGCCGTGCAGTATTGCAGATGACATTAAGAAGGGATTTATATCCCATCATTCAAAATATAAAGATTTCAGCCTTTAGACTAAGATCTGTAAATAAGAGTTTTCCTAAAAGAGTAAATACAGGTCTATAACCTGGATGAATTAAGAACATATTAGAATCCAGGGAACGTTTTCTATAGAGCTAACAGACTGAAGTGAGGTGACACCTGGGACTCTGATGTCTGTGTTATATTAAGTTCCAGCTGCCTACCTTCTCTGTAGCCTAGCTGAAAATTTTTCTCCTCAAGACAAGAAGTGTCTATTTTTTTTTTTCCCCAATGAGTCTTCATTTCTGGATGAGCTAAGGAAAGACTCATATTCTTGTATCCCAGGGGGTAGATCAAGGCATTATTTCAGATCTAGTAAATCCATTACCTTATGCATTCTTCACGTTTTGCAGTATTTTCTATATGACATGTTTGGCTTGTTACTTATGACCTGTAGGAGATTTGAAAGCAGTATTTATTCCCTGCTGATGTAGATGGGAGGAAAGATCTCTTTAAACTCCTCCAGAGATGTTACATAAATCCTGAATTGTCATACAGGGTTCCAAATCACCTGCATTAACTCAATAAATGGACATAACTTTTTGGAATATAGCTAGTTGAGTCTGACTTAATGAACAACAGTTGTACCAAATGGAAACAAGATGTTATGGTAATAAAGAATAGAATGGGGAGTAGTATGGAAAAAAACTGTGGTGCTTCTATAGCAATAAATTAATGATCTGATCTCAGCTATAATACTGTAATCCTTTCTCATTCTCAGAAAGGTTATTGAAAGTCTGTGGAGTGATGAGACAGAGGTGACAAGAGATGGCACAGGGAGAAACATTTCAGTCTGAAGGCAGTTTTAAAACCTTGCTCTGTTGTCTTTAGAAAATATCCAGATAAGAGTAAGCTGAGTAGTTGAATAGTTTACCTACCTTAGCACATTTTATGACGCAAAGAGAAAGGAGTGACGAAAGTGAGTGACAAGTCCTTGAATTGATGGATTTAGCAAAGTTCAAGGGGGAACCGAATTTTATTGTAATCAACAAAAGTAGAAATACGTTGCAAAGTAAACAACAACAACAACAAAAACTTTGTAAAAAATGTTTTGATCCATCTCCAGTGGCTGAGGATTAGAACAAATTTCTTTGGGAGTAGATATTACCCCATCCCAATTCTTCAGCACAGGATCTGATCTCAGTCCAGAACCATGACTCTTGTTCATTTGGTCAGGGAGTTTTAAGAAATTCTTATGCTGACAGTGTGTACACATTCGTAATGTCTCAAAAGATCTTCCATTTATTGAATACTGTGAACTTTCAGTATATATTCTGATAATTTCTTTTCCCATCCTATAACTCCTTCTGCATCCACTATATTTTGTAAAGTAACATATTTGAAGAACTTACTTCTATGTCCTGGTTTACATTACTAGAGATTTTCAAAGTGATTTTCATGTTTGCATTTTCAAACAAGAATTTTTAAACTTCTTCTTTTTTTTTTTTTTTTTTTTTTTTTTTTTTTTTTTTTTAAATAAACTTCAGTTGTATCATAGATACGATACAACCATACGTTTTTGTGTGATTTGCCTACAATATGTTAATATCAGTTTCTTATGTAGTTACAATTTTAGGATTCAAAAATATGTAGGAGTAATTTAAATGATTATAGCACTTGCCTCCTTAACTCTGGTACTTCTTTACTATGGCTTGTTGGATGTTGCTTCTGCTTCTAATTAGAAACTGCAAATCAAAGCCTAATTATGCATCTCATCTATGAAAACTGTGCAGTACCAAAGAGAAGGTGGATTCAACTGTTTAATCCTTGACACAGCTGGTAGAATAAAAAATAGAACAGTGAAAGCTTGTTCACGGAATTGTGAAATAAGGTTCAGATGGTACAAGCTGGAAATCTTTGTTATGCTGTTTAGACAATGTTGTTATGCTTTTCTGTGCTACTTCTTTTACATCATCCTTCTTAGAAATACAGATTTCCACAGTTGACTCTGTCATTTAAATGTCATGTATCCCCTTTAATTTAATTATATATAACATATATATGTATATACATATATACATATATATGTATATGTATATGTATATGTATATACATATATATAACATGAAAAAAATCATAGTGCAGTTTTACCAATGTAGCATCATATTAGTTAAAAATGATTTGAATTAGTCCATCTAGAGATTGCTTTCAGTTCAATCTTGGCATGTGTTGATTTAACCTGAGATGAATATGACTTTAAAAGTGTCTGTGAAGTGTGAATTGAATTATAGAAGAAAACTTATCACATCTCTTGTCTTCTGCAGTTGAAATCACACCTTTAATTAAAGTAGAGCATGTTTGACTAGAGAGAAACCCTCAGATATAGTATGGACCATCATCAAATCTGTCTCAGAAAAATAATGTGTTGACTTAATGGCTCAAAGAAGAGTTTGTGGAACTTATACTATGAGCTTATAAAAGCATGACATGGAGGTGTTAAGATAACATTTCTGTGCAGGTAATTTCCCAGAAAGTAGAGGACAACCAGAAAAAAAAGGCCCATAAGTTTTCTGATTAAAAAAAAATAAATAAATCTCATTCTAACTTTCTCTGATTCTTATTTCTCCAAGTTATGAAGAAATAATCAAAGTTGCTTCCTCCTTTCATTTTTCTGGTTTAGTCTAATAGTTGCAGCCTACAGGATTTAGAACAGCTTACAGCAGAGAAATGCTAAATTGTCTTTCCACAAATAAGAAAAAACCAATTTTGAATGTTTTTGCCTTTTTAATGAACTCTTACTTGCTAGTGGATCTCACAGAGCAGAAATTTTAGCTACTTTAAAACATGGGAAACAAAATTTATATTTCTTGTTATGCATGCCAGCAATATTATTCATAGATTCCCAGTTTTGGCACATCAATTTTGCTTGTTATCACTGAATCCAACATAGTCAGTTCCAATTACAAATATGAAAAAATTCAATTAACTTCTTATAAAATACCTCTCAACTTATAAATAGTCCTAGAACAAACAAAAAATCTTATTTCTTTATAAATCAAAGTGAAAAAGTAAAACTTACCAAATTATTTTTAATGTATTTGTGGCAATATTTTGATCTCTCCTGGGTCAAACTGGCCAATGTTTTTCAAGTGTGGCAAATATGCTTTTATTTTTTGATAACATTTTTCTGTCTTGCTGACACAGAGAGATTTTTCTGAGAAGTATGTAATTAGGTTATTTTGTAACATAGGATTTAGTAATTAACTCTCTGATGAGAATTAACCCTTCCACTGCTGAGAACTTTGTTTCTGTGTCATGTTTTGTAAGCTCTGCTGAATGAGTGATGATCTTCTTTCTTATGTTCAGTTTGGATTCCTCTGTTTGGAGTGAAAAACTGGTAATTCTAAATTTGGAAAAAAAATAAAAAAATAATATGTTATTAAAGAGGAATAGAAACATATAGATTTCTTGTATTACTTTGTATTAGCATCAAATGTAAGTCGGTACGGATGTCAGAAATCAAGAATACTGATTTATTCTGAGTGAAGACTAGGTTAACTGAGTGAATACTACACAAAGGACTAGTTCTGAGTTTTGTGTCATTTTGACCCACGACACTCTCTTTTCTGAAAAATATCTAGTGCTATATTTTACTGTCAGACTCACTTGCACTCCTTGTGCCTCACTGACTCTTAAATTATACAGTACAGTACCACTGCTTCTTTTAAAAGGATGGGATATGTTGTTTTTTTTTTCTCCTTCTCCCACACATGCTGAACAGCATGTGAACTGAAACTTTCCTAAATGGAAAACAGGCACAAACCCTTCAGGATGAGATTGAAATTCATGCAAGGCTCTTAATTTCAGGTGGGAACTAACTACTTGGAAATTGAAAAAAAATAAAAATGAAATATTATAAAAACTACAAATTTTTCCTTTAGAATATTTTAGATAACTTCAAGGTGAATGTAAGATCTGTAGGTGACCATATTGTTTTATTCAGCTCTGAAAGCTTTTCAGTAAGTATTAAATAGGGAGTCAAAGAACCTACATTTTCCATCCAAGAACAATATTACCCAATTTTTATGCAATTAGAATGAATTCAGAAATTCATAATTTCTCTCTAAGAGTTCACAGATTATTCTTGGTTGATTTGTGTAGTATGTTCTATGCTTTTATTTGCAAGAAACTTATACAGGGAGCAATATATTATCAAAAAGTTAGTCAACTGGTTTGAATTCAGTTCAATGAAAAGGAGCATATTAGTAATATAATTAATGACAAGCAATTATCGTATCTTAAATAAATCATTTCCTTTATTCCCAGATACAATAGCTGTTTTCATTGCTATGTCTCTGTGGAATGAAACACCAACAAGGACTGGAAGAGACATTTATCAGGCTGCAGCCAAAACTTATCCCTGTTCACAGATGGGTTCTGTGCAATTAGGACAAGAAATGCCACATAAAGAAAACAATCTAGTCATGAAATTAAAAAAATGTCTCTCTCATGTGGTTTCTAAGTTTGTCAAGGAGATCTGTATTTTCCAGTGCACACTGAAAAATAAGCACTGTTATCATTTAGTATCTTTTCTTATTTCTAACAACATTGTAGATGAGTTATATATATTGAAAGTTTGCATAGAAACAGCTGTCAAATACAAATGAAGAAAAAGAATATATTTAGACAGAATGATTCAGAAAGGAAGAAAATAACATCTGAACTCTGTGTATTCTACTATAGTAACTAATAAGATAAATGAATATTCTTTAGGCTATTAGTTGATTATATAGTGAAATGAGTCTTCTAATGGAGAAAAATATATTAAAAAGGACAAATTCTCTTTGTTCCTGTTACTAGTAAAACAGCTTTCACAGCTGACTTGCTCAATCTGAACAATGTTTTTTTTCATCCCTAGTTTGAATGTAATCCAATAAATGTCTTTGCTTAGTGTTAATTAATTAATGCTCCATTGATAGAATCTTTACACTTAAACTAAATAATATTTGATGGCCTGATAGTCTCTTGCCTTCTGCTTTCATCCAGTAAGTATTTTCATCTGTATTTCTTTTTATTTTCAGACCACTGCTGATAGTAACAAAGAGCTAAGTTTGGAGCTAAGAAAAGAAAACTTCTTTTCTGGTTTCATTTTTTCTCACTCTAAAACAGTACTTCTATTTGATAAAAATTGCTACTGATAACACTGAACATTAAGTTAAACATATTTTTATATCTCTGTTGCCTTTTCATACCTTACTTCTTGAATATTTAATGTGGAATCACTCTTCAAATGCCTTTTGTATTTCTGCTTCAAAGAGAGTAGTCTTGTCTTTTTGTTTTGTTTTGTTTGTTTTGTTTTGTTTTAGTGGCTACTGAGGTTGATGGAATTAAAAAATTATCTTGGTCGAATTCTTTTAATGAAAGTTATAGTTCTTTTCTCCTCAGATTATTGCTGCCAGTGAGACTATGTGCCTGAATCTTCTGTCATTTGTCTTCTTTTTCCAAACTCATGGCTCTATCTGTGCCAGTGATAGAAAACGTCATATGAATCTTTCTGCCTGCTGTTATCAAAAAAGAATTCTGACTCCATTTGAAAACATAGTTTGAGCAAAAAGCAAGTGTGGGGGAAACCGCAACTTGGGGCTTATCTTAACCGTTATGATCCTTACTCAGTCTCATTTCCATGGGCTGAGTCCTGCAGTCATGTTTGTTCTAGAAGCATTAAATGACTCCTATAGATCATCACTCCAACAAGGGGCACAGAATCTCTTTATCCGGCCCAAACCCTCTCCCCTCCAAGACCATCTATGGCCTTAGTTCCCTTCTACCATGTTTTGAGCAGAGAATGGGCAGATCGATTTGGAGGGGCACAAAACATCAGATATACAGTAGCACTGATGCTTATGCTATTATCTTTTAGTACTGTGCACACCTAGCAGAACTTTTTTGTTCTTGTTACTCTATGTATCTCCTATTCAATCCAAAATCCCGACATGTACATCTGTCATTTACTTGTGAACGTCCAGACATCAGCTTAGAGAAAGCTTAACAATTTTCTGAAGTCTGTGCCTCCCTTCCATTGTTGTTGTGAAGAATATTAGCCATCTGTCACTTAAGTCTAAAATCTGGAGATCATGCTGGCTTTGGCAACTCTTAGCTTGTATTGTAATTCTTCCTGATCCAGCTTGTATAGTCCCTGTAAAGTATAATCTTATCTCTTCCTAAAATAAAATATTTATTTTCTATTATACCCCTGAAATCCACCTAGTTTGTGTTCTACCACCTGAGACACTCAGCTCATCTAATATCTTCAGAGGAAATATAGAAACAAGCTGTATCATCCTCCTTAGGAAGAGCACTGGTCATTTATTTCTGAAGTACAAGAGAAAAATGTGTCCTTTTGTACTCCAAGATAGCATTTAGAAAAGCTGGGCAGTTCTGAATTCAGGCACGTATCCATCTTCCTCACTGTTCTGAAACTGTTCACACCTAAATTGCTTGTGTCTCAGGAGGACCCCACTCATGAGGGTGTTGGTGATCAGTAAGCTGGTGACTTACCAGAAGTAGGACTACAGTACATAAAAGAAAGCCAACCCTGTGGGCTGGAGGAGAATAACAGCATCAGGCTTGATCGGTGCAATCAATTAATAGGCACCATTAGTCTGTTTCATATTGGACAGCTACCTGATGAACCATTGAACCAATTTCTAGAACAGGAACCCGCATCTAGAACTCTCCCACCTGATTAAGTACACTAATCACCAAGTTTGGAGTAAAGAACTTTTATGTGAAAACAAGTGGGGTAACTGAGTTCTAGCTATCATCTCATGTAGAAAACTGTAGAGTAATAAAGTGAATTTTTCTGTAATGACACCTTTTGAATAGATTTTTTTATTTCAAAAGATAATTCTAAGGTATGGATCCCAGGCAAATAAGGGTTCTCATGTTTCTGTGCTTCACATTTCCTTTACAGTATTTTTTAGCAACTTTCTTTCTTCTTAGCCAGAATCTTTCTTTAGGTTTCTGCTGCGAGGCACTGTCTTTCCTTGGCAGCAGATTCAACCTAAAGCTAAGACATTATGCCCTGCATTACAGAAGAAACGTTTATTGGTTCTACGTTCATGACCGCACAAAGTATAACTTCAGTAGTAAGACAAGCAGAAGTGTGCAGCAGAACATTTCTCTTTAGTTAATCTTGCAGGTAGTTTTTCAGATTTCTTTACTAGCATGGTTTATGGCTGATTACATATTTTAAAAATTCTGAACCAGAGTTTTGCTCATATGCTAACTTTCTGCAAATGACTTTAAATTTAATTAAAGTTCACTGTTCTCTAGTTTTGTCTGTTTTAAATCAAAATGAAGACTAATCATGTTCTTCCTGCATCAGTGAGTGGATTAGCTGTTTAATCTATTACTTAAAGTACAGTGGTTTCTGAAAACATGCTATAAAGAATGTATTTATTAAATTATTTATTTGAGTTCAGTCAGTTCCAAGCTGTCTTAGCTTCTGGTTTAGGCTTTAGTATTATAATCAAAATGTATCTGTTACCTACTTCAATTCATTATGTAAGTGTGGAATGAACTTTTCCCCTTTCAGTTTGCTAATGTGAGAGGGTAGGATAGGAAATTCTCACAGCTGGCAGACAAAGAATTACTGTACTTGTAAAGTGGTTGGAAACACAAATGTTGATTATTTCAATGAAAGAATTTAATTAGTGTTCCTAAAGAACAGGATATTACTGACATCACTGATTGGCAAAATGAGGAAAGTAATACAGATTTTACCATTGCAAGAGCTCTCTCTTAATGATGCCATTATTAGAATTTGGCTGGCATCCTGAAATACATACAATAGCTTGGCAATAGAGTAATGATTTGGGAATTGCAGATGTAAGGCAAAGATGTGAAAGCCAAAGGATTACTGAAAAGAAGTCCAGATCAAGCATTTTTAGTGCCTTTCAAATTCATGGATTTGTAGTGGTCTGGTTCTTACTCAAAAAGATATATAGGATAATTTAAATAAAACAAAAACAAAGCAGCTAAGTTTTCTTAGTTTTAATTTTCCTTAGACAATCTTATATTTATTTTAGCTTTCTATTCTCCTATATTTTAGCAGTTCTTCTATCTTGCACTGTCTCTGAGATCCAGATTTAACAGATGCTCTGAGAAGCTTATTAGATTCATTCTGTAGTATCTGAGCATTTTTAAAGTCCAGTAGGTTCTGATTCATGTAATATAATCTAAATAGTTTTAACTTACAAAAATGTACTCACACTGGAAAATAAATAAATAAATAAATAAATCTTTTTACACCGAATTTGAGTGGGCAAATGCAATTCTAAGCATTTCTATTTCCGGTTCTTAAAATAATCACGGAGAAGATATAGAGCGTTGAATTAAAAAGAAAGATATTTAGATGAATTATGTGAAATGTGAGAATGAAGAGAGGATATCTAATTTATACTTGGAGTTGTTAACTCATGTCCTCTTATGGTCTCTTTTTTTTTCCTGCCCAGTAGAGGAGATGTGGGTTGGTATGTTGGTATTTGAAACAACTGCCACTTATAGGAGAAATTGGATTTGGGGCTTTGATATTCCTATGAAGATAATATTAGCTTTAGTAACTAGGAAAGGAGAAATGTTTTGAAGAACTTCTTGTGGTATGAACATTCCCAAATATTTTAAATTGCACTTTGCATTGAATAGATAGCAATGATTCTTTGAATTTAACTTCAGTCTAATTATAAATTGCAGCAAATTCTCCCCTAACACGTTGCTGAGTGTACAGTAATAGCAGATAGCAAAGCTCTCTGTTCCTACAGTATCTGCACTCAGATTCAAATTCCTTTACATGTTTTCTGTTGCTGAGATTATCCAGAATCTGACCACGCTATGTTTGAACTTGCAGCCTCTATTTTAGGGATGGAATAGAGCTGTTCCCTTCATTCATTTTCCCGCATGCAGCTTTTTTCGCTTCATAGGGTTCAGCAAGACCCTGCTTTTGCTGCTCCTTCCTCCCTCTCCCAATCTGAAATGAATCACCTTCAGGATGATCCTGGCTAACCAATTCCCAATGCTATACTTGTAGGTAGTTCCTGATTAGTCAGTGAAATTCTTGGTGCTGTCTTTCCAAGAACTAATTTATAACTTGTATAACAGTTAAGAATCTGTTTGTCAGAACTGTAAAGTCACAGAAAAATTGAATTAATAATGAGTAATTTCTCAAATTTTATGTAAATAAAATCATTTTTACTCTCACAGACAGCTACACAGTTCTTGCTGAGGAGGTGGCATGTAAGGTAGAATTTGGACCAATGTCTCTTTAGCCTCTGAAAGTATCTGAAACAATGACAAGATTTCATTACTTCAGTTCTTTCAGTAGAAAAGTAGGTAGAATTCCTACATTTTCTTATATATGAATATGACTCTCAGCAGCTGGATTGCTTGTGATACTTCAATGATGCTAGCTCTGCTATTTCTGCTCCTTCAGGTGGGGCTTGCTCATATTTCTCTTTGCCCTGCAACTGTCTGAGATGTCTAACCAAAATTACTACTCTCCCCTATTAAGTGAATCTCGTCTCTGAAACTATTATGTTAAGAAACATTTTCTGAAAGGTCTGTAGAGATGTTGGGTCACAGTGCTTTGCCACCATTGAGGCCAGACAGTTCCACATAAAGTAAAAATATCTATTGTAATGTTTTGTTTTCCTTATTAAAAAAAAAAAAAAAAAAAAAAAAAAAAAGGTAGGGCCTTGTCTTATCTCTTTTAATACTGTTACACACTTTTAATATTGTGACCAGCAAAACATCTCAAATGATCCATATAATGGTTTAATGCATGCCTATTACAAAAGCTCTTTTCACACAAAGTTGATTTTTTAATGACTTTGATTATTGCTGCCATGAACTGTAACCAAGTCTTCAGTATTGTTGTCTAGCTAAGCCTTGGTACTTTCCACATACTTCACAGACATATAAAAGCTGTGCAGTTGAACAACTGAAAATAGACATTGTCAGTTTTCTAACACTTTGAAACAATTCTGTTACTTTCACGTGTCAAACTTTCTTACACTCTTATGGCACTACATTCACCAACATGTCAATAGGTCAGTGCTGCCATTGTTTGCATCCACCATTTATACATTCTGATCTGGTTTCCAGGTGATTCATTCTTAACTCTTTTTGTCTGGGTTCCAAAGGTCCAAATTTATTTCTAAATGGTTCTCTCCTAAGAGATATGTATAGTTCAGACTTTATTTATCTGAATGGTTGTTGTAAGGTACAGTGAGCAATTATTTTTCCAAATGAATTAAGCTATATAATTGCTGTAGCAAGGTTTACATTGTTCTTAAGATTGTTCTTAAGGTGTTGTAAAACTTAACTACATCTTTATGATGCTTTCTTTGTTCTGAGTCATATTTAGAAGACTGAATAGAAAAATGAAAATATGCTGTAGAAATCATATGGTGTTTTGAATAATTACTTATTTCAAGAAAGATCTCTGAATGAATCTTGTTATGGAGAAAGGTTTCGGATTTTGATTTTTATTCAGAGATTTTTAAACCTGAATGAATTTGAAGTAGTACATTCACTTGAAAGAATGTGATTATAAGAGACCATTCTTTAAAAGAATGATCTTAGAACTGCTTTTGTTTTCTAGAGTTCTATATCCTGGGCTATACCTGGAGACATAATATCTGCTTTAATAGTGATGAAGTTAGGTGTGATATTGAGTGCAATTGCAGCCAGAATATCAGCTGTTGCAAGTTATAAACATTTTCTCTTTTGGATTGCAAGACTTAAAATAACCCCAGAAAACAGAGTTATTTCTGTGAGCTGTCATTCCACATCTGAGGCTCAGTTGTCCTGGGGCTTTCCATGAAGTTTCCAGCCTCTGCTTGGCTGGAAATGATTTATTTTTGAGGTGAATTAATCCCACCAGTGGAGAAAAGGGCAAAGAGTTTAATTATAATTTAATGCATACAGCTTTTCTATTCTTTTCTCCTTGGTTCAAGTTTTATTCTGCTCTCTGCCAGCTGGTATCTGGTATGAAACATGCATCCGTATCTTCTTTATTCCTCCTGGGACTTACTTTATGATCATCCCATGGAGCTCTACCTCCACAAGCTTGTAACCTCTCCTTTCATTTAATTTCATACAGATGTTCGGTTGAAACTAAATATTCCCATAATATCCTACAGTGCATCTTTGGAGGTGCAGTATTGGTAAGCACTATGAAGTGAGATTGACTTAACTAACTTTACTTGCCCATATGTGCTTATAAGCTTAGGTACATGATGAAAGATTAGGAGATTTTTCCTCAATGAGCAAGGCAGGGAGGAGAGGAAGAAAAGGGACCCTAGCTCAGTGAAGCTTTCCAGGGACTTGGTGTCAAAGAGCAGTGTGAGACCAGGACATGGGTTTTCCCCAGGGCTGCTAGCACAGGGCCTCACAGCCAGCCTGCATCCCATCAGCAGGCTAAGGACAGCAAAGCAGCATCAGCCATGGACACTGGGCACCTCCTGGTGGATGGGAACAGCTGAAGCCAAACTGGAACATCATCCTGCGTACTAGGGCCCAGTCCTGGTTGTGATTCAGTGGGGCTGGAGCTCTTGAGCTACCCCAGTTCTCTTATTCTTTCACACTGGGTCCCTGGAGGTTATCAAACCTCATGGGGCTGAAGGTGGTGAATTATTTATAAAATGTTTGCTTTGCATGTAGCATAATGTTTTCTACAATTTTAAGAGTAATTTAGACAGGGTATCACTTAGTCTGGAGAAGAGGAGGCTCAAGGAAGACCTCACAGCTCTCTACAACAACCGGAAAAGAGGCTGTTGTGAGGTGGGGTTAGCCTCTTCTCCCAGGTAACAGTGATAGAATGAGAGGGAATGGACTCAAGTTGTGGCAGTTGTTCATGTTGGATCTTATGAAGAATTTATTCTCTGAAAGAATGATTAGACATTGGAGCAGGCTGCCCAGGGAAATGGTGGAGTCACCATCTTGTGGAGGTGTGTAGAGCAGCAGAAATTGCAGCTGTGATGGGAAACTTGAGAGAGTTCACTTCTGATAAAGAGTTATTACATTTTATTCAGGTTGCCTAGTTCCAAATAAGCAGCATAAGTTTAAATTCAGCATGATACAGTCGTGTCAAACATAGATTGTGAACTGCATGAAATGAATCCAGCCCAGGGAAGTTATGGGCCTGGAAGTCTCTGGGATTGCTTGCACTAGAAGTCCCACCCATCTTTTCTTTTTTGAGTGAGCACAATTGTCAACACTGAGAGAAAGAGAGATCTACCTGGACTCTAAATCTGTTTGCAATGTGTACGTGGTCTTCATAGTAATGCTCTTGTATTGTGGTTTTATATGATGTGTATTATCTTAACCAAGCTGTCATGTAAACATAAGTGTTACAGGTTACGACAATAGGAATGGGAGGGACTGGGAGATGACCTAGGAGATGGTTGAAATAAATAGTTTATCTTCAAAAGGTATTAGCACTGGGAATGACTTTAAGGTGAAATTTCTTGTTTGTGTTTTCTCTCTGCCATAAACTTGCAACAGGGCTTTGTATGAAAGGTGACAACTGTACCAATTCAAAGCATGTTTCAAGGCTACTGCTAGAAGAATGTAAAATTTCAAAAAACAGTTAGATTTGCAAGCTGATTTTTCCCAAATAGTGCAAAGTAATTTCACAATAAAATTAACAAGTGAATATTCTACAATATGTATTAAGGAATGACAAGGCTACTGATGATTTCTTGCAGATGATCTATTTTGCAAATGTCTACAATTTGCTTTCATATACTTTTGTGTATATAACACAACACTGTCTGAGGTAGACTGGACATCAGTCTGATAGGAAGGTTCTTGGTTTGTCACAACATGAACAAACTTCTGTCTGGCCTCTGTGTTCCCCTTTGCTGTTCCATTTGAGCTTCCAGGGCATTTAGTGTTTTATTCAGTCAAGTGTTTTATTCCCAGTCAAGGGAGAATTTCATGTCCTCACATGTTAAGCTTCAATAATGTATAGGATACCGTAATCAGTAAATAACATTTTGCCTTTCTTACTGGAAATAATACAAGATGCTTCAAGAAAAAACCAAAGAGTGGTAGTCTGTTAATCCCTTTCATTTGCAGAAATTTTAAATATTACAGATTTGCTGTTAGCATCCTGAAGAATGTTTTAGTCCAGCAAATGATGCTCATCCTTTCTACTTCATATAGGCTTTATGAGTATTTCCTTCTTTTCTATTGTTTGTCAAACATGTGACATAAGACATTGTGCTGTGCTTCTTCCGATCATTTTTAGTGCTTTAATATCAAATGTATACATTGATTAGAATGACATGGTAATTCAGAATTAAAGAAGAGAGTTTCTCAGAGATAAAACCCATTAATACCTAATCTTTGAGTAGAGCAGGAAACAGAATGGCTAACACTGTGCAGTATGCTGCTGTGTTGTGAAAAGACAGATATCTCAGGACATAATCATATCAGGATTGTTTAACCAAGTATTCATAAAATTATTTGAAAATTATCTGAGCGCTAGAAACTGAGTTATTTCCCCCTTCTTACTTTGTGCACGTGTATTCTTAACAATATACCTTTGAAGGTTTGTAGCAAAAGATACATGACAACTAGACTTTCTGTATCCTATTCTCATTTACTGGTCTAATGTAAATGTAATCATTAATATTCTTTTTTTTTTTTTTTTTTTTTCTTTTTAATATTAATTTATTGAATGTAGGCTTGATATTGTCAGATATGCAACAGAATAAGCTCCAGGAAACCATCCTTCCAGTGGGAAGGTGACAGATGACAAAGAAAATAAAAATGGATTTTACAATTTAAAACATGGTGTGTTCAGCAAATAATTCATGGCCACCAATAATGTGTGCCCCGGTGGCGCAGTGGTAGAATTGCTGCTTTTAACACCGGTGGCCCAGGGTTCGAATCCCCCCTGTGGCGCAGGGGGTAGAAGTGATGCTTCGCTACACAGGGGGCTTGAAACCCGGGAGTTGGACTCGATGATCTCTAAGGTCCCTTCCAACTCGCACGATACTGTGATACTGTGTGATAATGTGTTTTGATTCATTTCTATATATACATGGAAGGGTTTTGCACAAAAGATTTATGGGAGAGATGCAGAATTTTTAAAGTAACACTGACACTATTCTGCATAGCGGAACTTGACTAATCTATCACAAGCTAGAAGTAACGTTTGAGTACTTGTATTTGCTGTCTCATCTTTCAGTACAATGTCACACTATGCCTTGTTCCATTACCTATGTAATCATCCTTGGTTATGAGTTATACATGTATGTTAGTAGGGACAGAGTGCATTTAAAAACCTGTCATCTAGGTGATTATGTAGGGTGGAAATTGTATCAAAACTTCTGGGTGTTTTCATTACTAGGGACATGGCTTGGAACAGTTCTGTAGTTGATAGCAACATGATGGGCTAAAAAATGACTCAATTTGTCCCTTTTTTGCTCAATGGCTAATGATACAAAGCTTTTCACATTTAGGATCATCATAGGCATGTTTGTTTTTTTTTTTCCCTGTCAGACCTCTTCCATAGGTTAAGCCTGAATGTAATTAGTAGTATTCAGATTTTTCTGAACAGTATTTATTTTAGCTTCATTCAGTTTCTTTGCATGATAGAAATTAATAAATAAATAAATAAATAAAAATTACACTTTCCCCAGTAAAGAGACTGAAACTTAGATATAGATTGAGGGAATAGGTAGGAGTGCTTGATAATTTTTGTATTCACCATTCCTCTCAGTGAGTTGATTTGGCCTTACAAAGACTCCTGATCTCTCTGTGAATTGCCTGGGGAGCTAAGACCCCTGTGTTTGGTCTAATGAATTGCAAGGACATTTTCCATGTAGTCAGGGAAACCCACTCAGTGTGATAGTCCAGAAAGAAAAATAACCCAGATCCCCTGGTTTCTAAGTCTGAGCTTTGATTTTGAGACCAGGTCAAGCTGTAATCTTCCCAATCTCAACTGGATGGATTTTAAAGTATGGCATATGTAAGTGGGTTTGGTCTTGTACTTTTTAAAGCATTTCTGTTGTAATGTATTTTATTGTATTGATTGTTGTTGGGACATTTCTTGGAGTGCAGCAAATGGCTAAATCTGGTTATATACTTTATCATTACATATTAAGCTTTTGAACTGAATTTTCATCATCTGAAAGTAAATAAATCACATTACTAAAGTTGGGGGTTGAACGCCCAGGGTTTGACTAGCAGTCATGAGCAGATATATTCTTAAATGTGTTGAATAAATCATTACAACTAATGACAGTGCAGGATGGGAATTTCATACTAATAGAAGTTACAGCCACCTCTTTTATCCTCAGTTAATGCTACTTGATATACATCTGCCAAGGCAGGAAACAGTGAGTGAGAAATGCTCTCTCTCAATTCTCTGCTGTGAGGGTAACTGGAACAGGCTGCTCAGAAAGTTGTGGGATCTCCATCCCTGGAGATATTCAAGATATCTGGACACAATTCCGGGCATTGTGCTCTAGGTTACCCTGTCTGAGCAGGGAGGTCAGGCTTAGATTATCTCTAGAGGTCCCTTCCAACCTTGGCCATTCTGTGATTCAGTGACCTGAAACTTGAAATATCTCCTGAAATATTTCTTAATATTCCAGACTGTGACAGATGGAAGTGATCTCTTTTGTACCTTGTAAGCCCATGTAGCCTCATGGAGATATTTTTTTGTTATATGATTCCTGAGTCCTTCACTTCGATGTTTTGATTATGGTGGTGAGTTACAGAGGATGAGCTGCAGAGATTGTGATATGCTGGAATATCACACTGAGACAATAAAGCATTGAGGCCCTCGAGCATACTTAGAGAAAGGCAACAAAGCTGGTGAGGGGTCTGGGACACAAGTCTTATATGGAGTGGCTGAGGGAGATGGAATTGTTCAGTGTGGAAAAGAGAATGCTCGGGAGTGAGCTTATTGCTCTCTACAACTACCTGAAGGGAGGTTGTGGTGTGGTGGGAGTCAGCCACATGACTAATGATAGAACTAGAGGGATTGGCCTCAAGTTGTGCTAGGGGAGATTCGAGTTAGATGTTAGGGAAATCTTCCCTGGAAGAGTGGTCAAGTACTGAAGCAGGCTGCCCAGGGAGGCGGTGATAACCCTCATTATGAGGGTTCAGCTTCCCTGATATTTTTGTCATATGTTGGGCAAATACACTTGATCCTGAAAAACACACAAATGAAAATGCCTAAGTAAGACAGATGGGAATAATTCTGAATGGATGAATATACTTTGCACTATAGCAAATTTGATTATGCTGCTTCATCACTGTCAAGAGACAAAACACAAGAACAAGTACTCTGGTGTTACATAAGTGTTGTGTCCTGATTCTTTTCTGCCAAGAGCACTTCAGACTAAATGCACAGCTATACGTTAGGTTTGAGACTCCCACTCAATTTGCAATTTTTACACTTTGGTGCATCTGTACATGGACACAGTCTGTGCTTGCTCTTTGCTGGACAGTGTACGAAGCTGTGTGCTATGGCTCTTAATACAATTGATTCAGCGTTTCTTTAAAAGACAATAACAAGAAATAAAAGCCTAGAGCAGTCTTTGGCTTTCTGTGGATTGTATAAACCCTGAAGGATATCTTCTGCTCAGTTGCACTGGCTAAATTCATCTTCCTTGAACTTGATTTTTAAGACTGTTATTTACCCTGAGAATTCCTTTTGCTCATTCCATACTCCTTCTATGCATAGAAATTTAATCAATCTCAGTAGGATTTCTGTGTTTTAGGCATCATCAGGATATGCTGCAGAGGCCAGTTATACAGATAGGAGATGCACAGTGCCAACTGGAGAAAAAATATTCATCCAAAAGATTACTCATCGTGAACATTCATCTAACTTTTTACATGGAGAGTGACACTGAGCAGCTTAGTTTATGTCTCATGTCACTTTCAGGCTCCATTCATGTATGCTTCTGCGTACGCGCTAGGTCCCCTTCTGCTTCCTTCAAGTGTTGGTTCTCTGTTTAACATCTGTTGAGAGAAACATCTAAGGGTATGAGCTGTATAAGTGTATGGTAAGGTTTATGAAATTTGTTGTAAAGACAGAAAGGTTCTTTTCTGTCACAAAGAACCTTATGGGAAAGCTGGTAAACAAGGCAATGTGCAAAGTGATCCAACTTGCAGATTTGTGCATGGAAGAGCATTAACAGTTGGGCTAGCATTCTGAGTCATATATAGGTGGAGGGAAGATCTGGGATTTTTTACAGAACAACTTGACAGAGATACTTGCACAATCACTGAAGATAATATTTTTCCTTTTCTCATATACAGAAGGAAGAATTTTATTGTTTCGCACTACATACATTACATACACCCATTTTGGATGGGTGAAGTTATGTGTGTTGATTACCATTCTAAGTGAAGCTGATCAGCATTCTAGTATTTCTCTGAGTAGACAAAAGAAAGTTAAACAGTAAAGAATAATTTTTAAACCAGCTAAATACTTGTTTTAATATATTGGGAGTGGAGGGAGAGGAGAAGTAGATTTGGTTTTTGTTTTATTGCAACTCCCTTTACTAATATATGTGTTTCTTTTGCTGAAGTTTTACTTTAAGAAAGTAATTCTAGCCTGAGATAGAGGAACTGAGGGAGTAGGTTTCTGTGTATACAATACTCACTCATAACTGCATCCAAGTGAATGACCTTCCCATAGGGCAATCAAAAATAAGGTTCACATTTGCCAGAAATGCTACAGTAGGTTTCTGAAAGGTATCTAGAGAAAAAGTAGTTCGTAGAAGAGTATTGCATGAGAAAATATATAGAATCTCTGACAATCACTTTTTGGTAAAATACATCAGAGATTTGAGATGCTTGTGCTCTTTTTCAGAAAGCAAAACATCACTTCAAAAATGATAAAAATTATATTTGCTCACCTACCCAGGGATTACTTGATGAAGTCAGAACTGTTTCAGCTATAGCCAGAAGGTTGAATTCTATTTAAAATCCTGGACTTTTCTCTGCAGGTTACTGCCAGATTTTTATCAATAAAGAGCTCCCTTAAGAACATCACAACAGTGACATTGGTACTAGTCTGTGGGAATTTCCCTGACCTCATGTGCATAAAAATACCTGAAATGTTCTCTTATTTTTGAGTGTATTGCAAAACAGTAGAACAAACATGTGTAATACTTTGTATTGACTTACCAAGCTGAAAAATACTAAGATCCAATCATCTTGATATGAAAATAAAGTAATGGAAATTAAGTGCGTTTAATTCCACTACACTTATTCAAATTCCATTAGAATATTTTAATGTTTAAAAATATAAAGTAGATAAAGATTATGACTTCTCAAAATGTATTGTCAGTGGCTAATATATACTTCTTTCCTCACCTGTTATTTATTTATTTTTTTATTTTATTTTTTTGACAGAAATATTTTCTTTGAACAGTTGAAAAGTGTGTTAAGGGAAAACTAACCAAAACTAAATAACCCAAAGCCACCCTCTTTCTTATTTTTACCTGAGCCTCTCCAAAGCAAATATTTTGGTGGTTTATGCATGTGAGAAAGTGCAAAGCCCAACAACTTAAATTATTAGAAATTTTTCCTTAAGGTTTATGTTTAGGATCATTTCCTTCCCTCACTCCCCAGCAATGTTTTGTAGCGTGAATTGCCCATTTTCCAAGATTTTCACAGTCCTTCTACTTAGAGTAATCTCTGGAAAATAATAGGGCTTTTTTTTTTTTTTTTTTTTTTTTTTTTTTTTTTTTTTTTTTTTTTTTTTTTTTTTCCCCTTCACTTATACATGCTTAACAGAGTGATTCTGAACTCTTGGCAGTAAGATCAAAGAGATTTTCTACAATTCAGCTCTCTCACTTAACAAGTTTACAGCAACTTCTGAAGATTAACTACTGTCTCTGCCTATTAAAAGTACAGACATGGAGAAAAGGGGACTGAGAGTAAATACACTGTGTTCCTTTTTTTTCTCTTAATTTTCACACCGAGAGGGAGCTGCTAACAAAGTTGTCAGTTTTTGCCTTTCCGGAAAAATGTTTGGCTAAAATATGTTTACACTGTCATCTTTCTTTCTTCTTTTCCCTGCTCCCTTATTTTGCTGTAAGAAAACAAAATAGTTTGTATTTTATTAAATGCAGCTCAGAAGTGGCTTGTGTTCTCATATCTATTTATTGCCTTAAAGAAAATTGCTTATAGTCTTCAATTCTGGTCCCTTGTCATGCCTTTATTTTATTCTCATTATGTTTAAGAGTTGAAGGTAATTTCTGTTTCCATCTGTCATATTATATATATATATATATGATATATTATATATATATGATCATATATGTTGTTCCTCTGTTATAACTATATCAAATCTTTTTACTGATCTCATTACACTAGTGTAATTAAGAAGTCTGTGTTATATGGAATCTGAATGTTGGTGTTATGGGATGGAGTCAATTAAAAACCTTGAACTTATGTAAATTTCAGAAGCTTAAAGTGGTGTTTGAGTATCACCTTTAGATATTAGACTCCACAATGCCTGACTTATACTATACTGCAACTTGGAAATCGTAAGAACCTGCGTAGAATGGATGCCAAATGTCATGGCAAGGTTGTGCATAAGAACACAGTTCTTTTTCTTCTTTTGCACTATAGTGCCCACTTAATGGGGTAAAAATTCATTGTGTCATCTTCAAAATATCTCATCTTTTAAGCTACCAACATCCACAGAGGATGAGATACAAAAGCATCTGTGTTTAACAGCATTTGTTTCTGATAATGATAGTTATTTGCTGCAAGAAAATGCCCATTATCAGTTCCTGCTTGAAAAGCCTGAACAGCAAATGAGAGCTCACTTGGTAATTACAAGTATTGTAGGTAGCTTAGAATTCTCTTACCATACAATTTTTTGTCTAGCTCCCAGAGTGCTATCCACCTGATTGTTAGTTTTTCACAAAATAGCTTTCTGCCTTGGATTTTGAATTATTCTTGTTAGTTGCATTCTGGTCTAGTGTGTACAAGCAGCTGTATTTTTCTAACATTAACTTCTTTGGGAGTCACATATCATAGTATCTCTGAGAAGATGTAGTGTATATGCCTCAAAAATATAGGTTAAATTGAGATAGTATTGTAAGTAACTACAACTTCCACTTAAGTTTTGATAGCTATGCAGCTTTTCTTAAGACACGTTTGATGTATAGCAACTGCTATACAGTCCTGCAACATTCATTTTCACTGTGGCCTGAAGTGTGCTGGTATTCCTAGTAAGGATGGGAGGGGTGAAGTAAAATAGGAGGGAGAATTCAAGTTCTTTGGAAAACTTATAGAAATATTCCAGTCCCTATAGGGTTCATACAAAAAAGTTGGAGAGGGAGACTTTATTAGCGAATGTCATAACAGAAAAAGTAGTAATGTCTTAAAACTACACGAGGATAAATTCAGAATTAGAAATTCTTTACCATGCTGGTGGAACTGCAATAAACTGCCTATGATGTTGATGCTCCAATCCTGGATGTGTTAAAGGCCAGGTTGGCTGGGGCTTTCAGCAGCTTCATCTAGTGCCATCCCTGCCAATGGCAGGAAGATTGCAACTCAGTGATTTTAAGGACCCTTCCAACCCAAATCATTCTATGGTTTATGATTATGTTACTGTATTTCTTTTAACTTACAAGAGAGAACAAGATTTAAATTTACTCTAAAAGGTTTTCCCTCCTGAATAGCCTAAACTGTTTGTGTTTGGCCAGTCTCTGTTGCCTATACTACTTTGGTTTAGAATAGATAGTTTTTAAACCTTTAAAGCTATGTAAAGTTAACATCACTCTAACTAGTGATCTCATGATGTCTTCTCCTTTGGGTTATGGTTGGAATTTGGAGCTAGGATATATGTTTTACTCTTTTTGCCTTGTTATGTATATGTATGAGAAAAGCTCTCTTGAAGATCTAAGATCTGATTTCAATTCTCAATATAATCAAAGCTGATTCAAATCTCATTGTAGTGAGTCCCACCTTTGGGATCCTGCAACTGAAAAGCTTGGTCTCTGGTTCAGCTGTCTGATTCATTCTGTAATCACCCCATCCAGATGGTTATGATCCTTGTTTCTTCAGGTTATGCAATACAATTGTTATGATTTTATCTTTTATGTACTTAGCTTTTAAATATTTAGGTGTTAGGTGCTATCACTGTACAGTTGGGTGGGTTGATTAAATATGTTTCCTTTGCACAATAAGGTGAAATAATAAATTTTAATAACATTCGCTAGAAAATGGCTTTTCAGCTTCACTCTATATTATTTTAGACTGCCAATCCTTATCCAGTGTTACTGTGACCTATAGCTGACTTTTTCCTTTTTATTATTATTGTTATCATTATAATTATTATTTTGTTTGTATATGGGTCTTTTTAGCTGTGAAATAGGGAGAAATATTTTAATACATAAAAATATTTTCTTAGATAAAGCTTCAGCTCACTGAAGGAAGGTACTGCAGGATGGATAGAGGGGCCCAGTGTTTTACTAGGAAGTGGTCAAAGAAGTAAAAATTTTGCATTGCATTTACAAATGTACATTTTGGAAAATGTTTTGTCTTTCAAAGTTTATTTTTTTAAATTTTATTTTACTATTGTTGTGCATATTTAGCAGCTTTTGTCTTTCCAAGATGATTTAAACAGTTTAAAAACCCCTCGTGTTCTGCTATGAATGGAACTGCATGAATGTTACTGTGTAAAATTCAAGCTGGGATCATTGAAATCTGAGGCAGACTATTGTTGTGATACTCTAAGTGAAAGACAGAATCTCAGATATTCACATCATTTTAAACTTTTTTGAGGCAGAAAAATGAGAAATCACCTCCTGAATGACTTTTTTTTCCTTACATTCTAATGTCTTAGCACAGGAACTTGTACCTCTCTTTCAGACTCTATTTGCCAAGTATTCACTGCACCCTTGATAAAAGAAGAATGCAGCACAGAGTGACAGGCATAAAACCAGTTCTGTACACTCCTTGCAGTCTGTCAAGAAGTAGCAGCATTATGTTTTGATTATAAGTAGTCCTAGACATTTTGACAGAAGTCCATGTAAACACCTTGCCATTATCCTAGCTTCACAGCCCTCTTTTGGAATCAAGCTTTACACCATTGAGGCATTTATTCCAAGGCATCCTAAAGGTAGTTATTCAGCAGACTCTCTCATCAACTCTGTCACCATGAAGTTTTTTCTCTTATACTTGTAAAAAAAGATGCATACATAATTACTTTTCTTCAAGTGACAGAAAACAGTGGAACCCTGTGACAATTATAAAAAATAGTTACAAAGGAAAGCAGTAAAAGAACATAGCTGAAGTAGTTTTGTAATGAAATTTAATAGCTCAAAGTCTAAAATGTCTGGTCTGTGTGATTAGCTGAGTCTATACTGATTAACTTCTAATTATTGTTCGGAGTCCCAAATATAGCAACACAGACCTCTTTTCATTCTGTACTAGTAAGAACAAGACATGTCTCCTACCAATATAACTAGCTAGAATTTAATTCTGAGATGGAGAAGGCAAATGGTATCCTGGGCTCCATCAGGAGAGGGGTAGCTAGCAGGGATAGGGAGGTAATTGTCCCTCTCTACTCTGATCTTGTGAGGCCCCATCTGGAGTACTGTATCCAGGTACAGAGCCCTCAGTACAAGAAAGATGTAGAGCTGTTGGAGAGGGTCCAGAGGAGGGCCACGAAGATAATCAGGGGGCTGGAGGACCTGCCCTGTGACCTTGTGAAGACAGCCTGAGGGAGCTGGGCTTGTTCAGCTTGGAGAAAAGAAGGTTGTGGGGTGACCTCATTGCAGCCTTTCAGTACCTGAAGGGCACCTATATCCAGGAGGGGAGTAAACTCTTTTAAAGGGCTGATAATAGTAGGACAAGGGGAAATGGTTTTAAGTTGAAAGAGGGAAGATTTAGGTTGGATGTTAGGAAGAAGTTCTTGTCTCTCTCCAATTTGCAGGAGGGAGGCAAGGTTCTTTGATATGTGTATATACCCGGCGTGAGATTAAGAAGCAACGGTTCAAATGTTGGTCCAACCAGTTTATTAAAGTCCTAGCCGTTTTAGGGAGATGGGGAAGGGAAGGTGGGCGATAGGAAAAGTAGGAAAAATAAGCAAGGAGTCTGTAGAGAGCAAGAGAGATAGTCACCACCGTCGGTCCAGCGAGGTACACCGTAGGTCCGTTGATTTCAGGAACTCATCTGATCACCGCGGGGGATGGGAGAAAGTCAGGGAGCACTGCAGCAAGCCGGCCTTCCGAAAAGGTTTTCCCCTCAGGGAATTCTCCGTCAAAGGTGTTTTTGGGAGATCGTCTCCAAAGTTCATCTCCATAGATCGTCTCCAAAGATCGTCTCTAAAAATCGTCTCCCAAATCCCCAGTTTAGCGAGGGCCTTTTATCCCCCATTTCGGTGGGGTTGTTTTTCTTCCTCTTTGAAGTTTGAGGATCACAGGAATGCTCAGCATTTTTGGGGATGTACCTTTAACAAACACTGAACTTCTTAACAAGCAGGAAAACACTCTGTAAAATGGTTTAAAACCAGCTTTTGTGACATTCCTGGCCCACAGATAAGCCAGCAGGGGTTGGTGGTGCCTCTGTTTGCCAGACACAAGCATTATCGCCTTCTGCAGTGGTCAGCTCCTTCAAGCAGCACCCCCGAAAAAGACTGCTTGTCCTGTCTCTGCTTATCTTTGCAATCATAAGCAGAGATGGCCCAATAGCAGCCACCATTCACCCTCCTAGATAGTTAGCAGTCACCAGTCAGAGTCTTATCATCAGAAAAACCTCACGAAGCAAGCTTTGAGACAACAAAAGAAAACCAGATCTGTCCTTCACAGTTCTTTACTAGGAGAGTGGTGAGGTCCTGCAACAGGCTGCCCAAAGAAGTTGTGGATGCCCCATCCCTGGAGGTGTTCAAGGCCAGGTTGGATGGGGCCCTGCGCAACCTGATCTAGTAAACATGGAAGTTTGGTGGTCCTGCCAGGCAGGGGCGTTGGAGCATCGTGATCCTTGAGGTCCCTTCCAACCTGGGCCATTCTGTGATTCTGTGATGAAACTATTGAACCTACAATATAAATAATCATTTCATTTTGTTGTCTGCTCCTGAAGTTTACTATGCTCCAGTGCTTACAAGCAGCTCATAGCTTACCATTCATTTCTGCTACTCTTCTGTAGAATTATGTAGTGAAGAGAAAGGAAAAGACAAACTGTTTATTTCATGTAAATTTATCTTTCCTGTCTCCATATCTTTTTATACACTTGCCCATGTAAAGATAGATTTGAGATTTAGCTCTTTCTTATTTCTCTCTCTGTGTGTGCCCTCCAAACCACTGTCTTTCTGGCTGTCTTTGTCATTTTTCTGTCTGTCTTTCTTCCTGCCTTGTTTTGCTGTTTCTTTTGCAAGTTCAGTGTTATCATATTCACAGAGTGTCAAATATGCTTCTATTACCTCCATGTACTAGAAGCAATATTCTTTGCAGCTGAGCCAACAATGACAAGGAGCAACCAACCACTTAATTCTCTTGGGATTCAGACATAATGTATCTCCTTTCTTTGCTGTAATCTGATGAATAAAGTGAGTTGATTCTGTGTATGTGCATGTGATAGTCATAGAGTATTGAATCAAGGAATTTGAAGGAGATAGGCACTTTCTGAATAGATTCCAGTGTATGTGAATGCTGTATGGAAAAGCATATGAAGTTACAAAGATTGGAGAGCATCTAAAAGAATGAACATAGTCTGTATCAAACAAATAATTCCACCTTAGTAGTTTGCTAGAAACAGATAGTATGGTCTAATAAATAACTTTATGTTGTTTCTTGGGAGAAGCTAACACCCTAAGTTATCCAGTTAGTTAGTCAAGCTGAAATGATCAATAATATATTAACCTACCAAATACTGAACATTTCTTGATTTAGGGTGAAACTATTAGAAGGTCGTTAGACTGCTAGAGCTAAGAAGTCTGCATACAAAACCAATTCCTTGATTATGTTTCAATTAACTTCTCACAGAAGTTCATTTTTCTTAATTTCACTATTCTTACATGCATGAAATTGATAACATTTATTATGTGCAGCTTAGAGATAGTGCTATCCATAATTTCTCAAATGATAGGTGAGATGCTTGAAATTCAGCTCGGCATAATTGCAGAGCATGAATTTATAAACAACTCTCTCCAGTTATCTGTCTTTGTTTTAAAGGATCAAAGCAAACACACACACACAAATATCTTTCAAATCACTTAACTTAGGAAGAGTCTACCTAATGAAGAGTATTCATATTCTGGACATAAATGCTTTTATTAAATTTTCTGTTATGTGATGCTATAAAAAACCCCAACTCTTACTAAAATAGTGAGTGCATATGCAGAGGTCTTGTATATTATGTCATGTCTGTAGTGTTAAAATGAACTTCTGCAGTAGTGTAGGAATGATGAAATAACACTGGAGCTGTTGGAAAAGTATTATTATGAGTTTTCAAAAGCAATATTGCAAAGTCTAAAATGAAGCAGTATTTTTTAATTTCATTGCAAAATCATGAAATATCTGAAGTTCAATTTGCATAGAAAATGTAGAGAACATGAAGGAAAGGGTCTTTGTAAAGGAGGAAAAAAGTCTATCCCATCTTAAAAAAAAAAAAAAAGGAAAAAAAAAAAAGAGGAGGTTAGGATTAGAATAAAATAAATAGGGAAATTTTGTTGTGAATTATGTTTGCAAGAAAATATGCAGAAGTTGTGCTAATAGGGATTTTTACAGCTTTCAAAAAATGTATTAATCTCAATTAGGACTTTTGCATGGCCCCTTTGTTTTCAAAGGAGACATCAGTCTACGCCATCTTGTATTTCCTTATTCATCTTACCAATTTATCTTTACTTGACTATTTTTTTTTTTAAAGTGAAGTTACCTTAGTTTATTCATGTAGACATCTATGACACTGAAATTATAAAAGAGTGGGTCTGAATTTTGAAATGAAATAATAAAATAGATTAATTTTATAGATAAATAAATAAATAGATAAATATTAATAGATTAATTTATAGGTGAAACAGCTGCCTGGAACACAGTGCTTGGAGCAGTATTCTGATGTAAAGCTTAAATAGCTGAAATAGCATTTATTCCCAAAGAAGACCTGTGTCTTGCCAGCATTTCCTGTTATATATCATGGTAGTCCAAACTTTTTTTTTTTTTTTTTTTTTTTTTTTTTTTTTTCTGCTTCACTTTCCTATGACTATGGAAGAAAACAGTTTAAAAAGCCTACAGCCATTTCTTTCTACACACTTGCTTCTTGTGTCTGTGACCATTTCCAGGGATGCCTTTCACCTACATGTAATACAAATTGATGCTTTGTTCCTAAAGCCTCTGATCTACATTTATTTCTTGTGCCAGTGGGAAACCCAGACATTCTCAATGGATTATCGTAAATGTAGTTTAAACTGCTCTAAATCTTAATACAAAGAATACTTGGATCATTATAAACAGCACAACTGCCCATATTTAGAGTAGTGTGGTTCCCACATTCAAAATATTTTTTGGCATTTTCCACTGCAAAAAGCTCTTTGATTAAAACAGGATTTTTCTCTTTGAAATAAATCATTGGTTAAGGAATTTTGCTTTTTTGGTTTGAAGCTGAGACTTAAACTTTAACTTTGTTAATTTTCAGAATTTTGATTCTACAGATCACAAAACATATTCTCTGAAAAATCAGAATTGTCGAAGTGGGATTCTTGAATTAGGTTAAGTGCTAGTGGATTTGTGCTCAGTTGCCAATAAGAACTTTTTTTTAATATTATTGTGTTTATGGGTGTAATGTCTCTTTAACTTTCTTGTGATGTAATCCTAATTTAAAAGCAAAAACTTCACACAAAAATTATTAACTTCAGCTTCAATGAGTATTTGAATTGTTGGCTATAAATTAAGGTTGCACAACATGTAAACAAAATATGAGATGGGTGCCCAACTAAATACAGTTCACCTGCACAGTGAATGAGACGGACGCATGAAATAGCTTGCGGTCATCTAAATAAAACTTACTCAGTCTAATGCAAACAAGAAAAGGGATTGATTGTTTTCCCAGTTTCTCCAGTTTGCTGAAATTGAGCCTGTTTTTTTGAACTTAATTTCTTGTAATAAAACTTGGCTGATTTATATAATCTCTCTCCCTCTGCATATGTGCAGATATGCATACAAATTAGGAGCCCATACATATATGTGCTCATAATTCAGATTTATATTTACATAATGGAGATTTATATAATGAATATGATTTTATAATTTATGATTACTGTGTTAAATGTTGATCTGTGCATACTGTGTGTTCTTTCTATCTCAGAGACATATGAAAATAATTAACATTTTACTTAAGCAATATCTAAAATTTATTTTGGATCTTGTGAATATAAATATAGAAGTGGTATTAGCTTCACTAGAATTTTATACAATTTAATATATGTGAATGGGAATATGATACACCACTCTTGCATAAAACATTTGTTTTCAAATATATTTCATTAGATTCGATGAATCTGAATTTTGGAAAAAGAAGAAACTCATTCTGCTGGAGTTTAAAATGTCTCAATTTCTATAGAAAAAATGCAGTTGAATGGCATGTCATCAGTTCACTTAATTCTTTTGACATCTGCATCAGAATAGTAATTAACCTAGTAAAGTAAATCCAAGAGTTAAACTCTAAAAAAACAACAAGTTGTTTGAGGGTGGACCCCTCTTTCCTCTGGTAGATTGGAAAAACCCACATACTGTTTTGGAATATGATGAAAAAGGAGCTCAACTTGTGTAGTCTGACTTGAGCTCTCTCAGTTCCTTCACTTGATTTGATAATCACAGAAAGAGTAGCATGAACTGTTGAGTAGTCATTGTGCTGACTAAAGAAGAGGGAAATCTTTTTTGTATTTTTACTTGAGATATTTCAGCTTACCTGTAGCTGGAATTCAGGTCTCCCACAAGCAGGATGAATGATCTTAACAGTGTCTGTCTCAGCTCTTTGGTTGAAAGGACTCTTCATCTTAAACACACGCCTATTGTGTGAGATCTTATTAGACCTTTATAGACTTGAATGTTGAATTGTGCTAACACATGCATTGTATTCAGTAGACACAATTTAGACTCAACATTTCTCAACATCAAAGAGTAGGCTGGAAAAGATACAGGTGGCTATTTGGGAACAGAGAGATATAAAGAATGCTAACATTTTTATTTTTTATTATATTTTATTTTTTGAAATATACATTGTTTTCTAGAAGGAACATTCAGTCGTACACTGACATGTTTTTATATTTGTTTTTCTTCATTTGTGTTAAGGATGTGGTTGGAATGTATGCAGTTGGATGCTCAGATCTTTTAGTCAGTAGCAGTGTTTATAACTAGCTTATTCATTACCTAGATTTCTCTCTTCACAAGAAAACCCTTAAACCAAAAAGTCCAAAAGAATCAATTACCATACGATTAAGATCAGATCTATCACTTACTTTTTTTTACAACATCAAAATTTAGAGTTATTTGTTCTTCAGACTGTTAAGTAACTGTTCTTGAATGTATTCCAGATTTAAAGGGTTATTCTCAGGAATGTGTTCAATGTTTACTTGAATAAAAAGATGTTAGACCTGATTCTTTTAAAAAAATGTTTTTTCATATCCTCATACTTTTGAAAAATTCCAATGAAAATAAGCCACTAAGACCGGGCAAAGTCTTGTTCTGTAAACGGATTTGACTAGGTGAGCCAAATGGTCTATTGGAGGGAGAAGAGTCGATGCTCTCTGTTTTCATAGTGAAATGATGGATCACATACTGAAGTGGAGGTTCACATTAAAATCAAGACATATCAGTTCCTGTTATTTGATTCCTTTTTTGCTTTATTCCATTACATTTTACTGTTGAAATAAATAAATAAATAAATAAAAATGATAGAGTTGTACCTTGAAGAGAACTCAAGCAGTACAAGTGAAGTAGTCAATATTTGTCCTTGTTTTTGCTTCTGTCTGATTTGTTGCTATGTGCTTGTAAACAGCAAAGCCATTTTATACATCCACATTAGCCTTCAGCACTGGGCAAAAAAGAGGAGTACAACAGGTCCATTTCAATTCATTGTTTTATGTTCAGCGATTACCTATTTACCTGATCAAATAACAATGTTTATAAACCTTCAAACTCTATTGCACACACCCTGACAACTGCATGTGATTTTAATTTGTTTTACCTAAATATTTACATGTGCTCAAAATTGTTATTACATAGGCTGGACATTTGGATTCTCATGACCTTTATTTCTCTTGAAAATTTTGCATGTTTGACCATCACTCAAGTCCTCTACCTTACATACTGACTCTAGAAATCAGATAGCAATTTAGAGGGAAGAGATCAAGGTTGTAGATGTCAATCTCACCTTCAGTCTGTAAGGAGACATAAGAATTTTAATACCAAGTCAGTGAAATTGTTCTACTGTCTTGTATGTCCTTTGTTATCACACCATGGAGACTAGCAAGACGCCAGTATTTCTACACTTCTATGTATTAATAATACAAACATGAATGTATGTATTAGATTACTAAGTACAGCAAAGTGTAACACAGGAATTAAAAGCTTTGAAAAGTCAAATCTCTCACTGAAGAACTTGAGAATGCACTGGAAAGCAAAGATTATAATGAAATAATTACAAATGACTTCACTAAATGTATCTTTCCTCAGTCTACATAAGGATGTTTTTTGCCTTAATAAGGTGAGAATTTAGTTAATTATTTAACTGTTCTGTAGGTAGTTTGTGACCTCCATATGCATATTACTTTGTATTCTAAGAGTTTTATATTGTAAAGAGTTCATTATATTTATTTTTAAGAATTTCAAAAAAAGAAATAATAGCTTTTCTTGAGCTTCTGACATACTGCTTGTGTTATTCTTAAAAAATATGTAAAACTATAAAATCTCTACTTAAATCATGTATGAAAAGTGACAGCTGAGCATCTCTCAGGTTTTCAGAATAACTTTTTTGTTTCTTTTGAAGGACTTTATATTTGCTTCACTGTCACTGTTTTCTGATACCTTTTTCTTGTCTATTTCCTATCAGTTTATTCTTCAGCCTTCCCTTTGTCTTCTGCTGGGAAACAGCAGAGTGATTCCATTCAGAACTATTTTCCTGTTACTGTTTGGATTGTAGAAATCTATGAACATTGTGCTGCTATGAGATCCTACATTCCTAAGCCTGTGGTCACTAACTCAAGCAACTTAGAAGTATAAGAGAATGAAGGGGACTAAAGACATCCTCTGAGAAATCTGCTTAATGCCTTTTAGCAAGACGGAAAAGAAAAAAAAAAAAAAAAAAAAAAAAAAAGAGGAAAAAATGAGAACATCTACTAAATTTACTGTCTGAGTACTTGAAACAACCACATCAGATTGAGTTTTAATGAAGAAGAGAAAAAAAAAATCAGAATAATTGCGTAATATTGATTGTAAGAGTATGCATTGCAAGAACATCAGTGCATTAGCACTTGATAATGAATGCTATATCCTGGGGTTGTTAAAGAAGTCTTTTCCAGTTGTTTATATCAGGTCTGCTTAAGTTGCCAAATGCAAGTAAATATATGAGTATAATTAGGATTGCAACAAGTAGAGATTTGTTAATAACCAGTACCAACATGAGTATACAGAGAGAGAAGGTATTGCTGCTTAGCTTTTCTCTGGACTTTCTCTTCAGTCAATTTTAAGTCACTACAGTAGATATCATCTCAGTACATACTAGCTTGATAATGTGGGAATATGAAAATGAACACATCAGGATCATATCACCAGCATCCTGATACTTGTAAAAGTCAACACAACTTGGGTCTAGAATGTACTTCACAAATACTTCACAAATGTATCAGAACTCAGAAAAGGCAGCCTCAACTGTGCTATTCAAGTGTCCTGTCATCTCTTGCAGTGAACAATGAGACTTTCAAATAGGAATCATAGAGACCTGAGCAGGTATGAATACTTAAGGTGAAGACTAACATAGATAACAGCTAACTAACTAAAAGCAAACTGTGTCCTGGGCTGCACCAAAAAAAAGCATAGCCAGCAGGGCGAGAGTAGTGATCACGTCCCTCTACTCTGTGCTGGTGAGGCCTCACCTGGAGCACTGTGTCCAGATATGGAGTCCCCAGTACAGGAGAGAAACCCGTTGTAGCACATCCAGAGGAGGCCACAAAAATGGAGATTCAAGGGATCAAACAGCTCTCCTATGAGGTACAAGATAGCTGCTGAAGGGAAGGCTCTAGAGTGACCTGATAGAAGCCTTTCAGTGTCTAAAGTGGGCAATAAGAAGGACAGGGACAGACTTTTTAGCAGGGTCTGTAGTGATAGGGCAAGGGGAAATGGTTTCAAACTAAGAGAGAAGATATCTAGATTGGATATATGAGAAAGTTTTTTTACGATGAGAGTAGTGAAGCACTAGAAAAGGTTGTCCAGAGGGTAGTGAATGCCCCACCCCTGGATATGTTCAAGGTGAGGCTGGACAGGGCTCTGAATATCTGATCTAGTTGTAGAAGCCCCTGTTCATTGCAGGGGAGTTAGACTAGACTAGCGTCACCAGTGGTAAGCTGCTACAGAAACTAACCATAGTAACCATAGTAGTTAACCATCTCCTTCATAGTAGCTTTCTGATCCAGGAGTAAATTAAAGACAGCTTTGTCTGTTTTTTTTTTTTTTTTTCCAGTAGCAGACTGCCTTGTGTTATCTTGCAGGGTGGAACAGAACAATTACAGAAAGTTTCCAACTGGACATAATTTCCTTTTTTTTTTTTTTTTTTTTTTTTTTTTTTGTTAAGATCCTGTTCAGTATGCTCAGTTTCTGAGAGCATCTCTCCTATATATATATATACTTTGAGACACTTTGGGTTCTTTCATCACCAATCTGTACAAATATCTTGATGTTCCATCTGCAAAAGTATTCACCTTTCTTGATATATTTCAGTCTGAGCTGCAGGTTCATTAGAGGGGGAGAATTTTGACTCCTGAAAAACAAATAAGCAAAACAACAACAAAATCCCTACAAACAAACAAAACAAAAGCACACACAAAAAAACCCACAAAAAACCTAAAAAACAAAAAACAAACAAAAAACAAGTATAATGGAGCAATTATTCACAAGTATAATTTATATTAAGAAAACTGTGTACTCAGGATATCACTACTGTTTAAAGCTGTGGAAAAATGCTTGTTTTAATGTGGCCGAAACTGTTTTTGAGAAATCATAGTGAAATTTGTGTCTGTGACGTCTTACTCTTATGACTTCGAAGTAAATTGCTTTTTTTTTTTTTTTTTGAACACTGTAAAGTCAGATCTATGTACTGAGTATAAAATGGATCTATTTACTTTCTTTAGTTTTGTGATAGAAAAACAAATGTTTTAATCGCTATGGGGAAAAGTTCTGTTTATTTATAATTACACCTGCTCTTGCATAATAGGAAATACAGTTTTAGCCTTGCTTTCCTGGAATTGTTGTCTGACTTGTGCAGTTGTTCACTAAATCTGATACCCTTGTGTTGTCTTTCAAGGGATGTTTTAACTCTTCTCCTGTATTTAAGACCTCTGGCATGTTTTTCTTTACATTAGTATCCTAGTTATTTTTTCTGATCTTCCTCTGTGGGTGTCCTTCATGCCTGGACAGTAGCATCCCATGTCCTCAAATTTGTATTCCTTTATGATGCTGCCTTAACAGACAGAGGAATGTTGTTGTTGGCCAACTTGGAGGTAATGAAAACTGCTCTGAACATTGTAGAAGCAGTCTGAGAAGCTTTTTTGGTTATTTAACCTCCTTAGAATATTTTGTTTACTTTTAATCTTAAAATTTGTAAACCAACCTTATCATTTTAACCACTTACAAGAATTACATCTTTGCTTAGTGGCATTTCCTTCCCTCACTCAGAAGGTTTCAGTTTTAGAAGTTTCCAGGAAACATTAAACATAGTCTATAATGTAAACTGCCATGACCAAATAAAAGGAATTTAAGTTTCCAACACTTAACTTTTAAATCTAGAAACTTTAATGCATTTATCTCTGTATGGGAGAACTGCTCATGTTCAGTCAAACTCTTATTTAATTCCATTAGTAAGAACACATTGAGCAGCCAAGCAGAGAATTACTTGGAAGTCCTGGTGGATAAGAAGCTGGATGTGAGCCAGCAGTATGTTTTTGCAGCCTGTAAGGCCAGCTGTATCTTGGGCTGCATCCATAAAGGAGTGACCAGTTGGGAGGGGGAGGTGATTGTCCTCCTCTACTCTTCCCTTATGTCTATGCAGTAGCTGGAGTTACTGCATCCAGATCTGGCCCCCCTCCCTCCTCTTCCTGGGAAAGACGCAGCAATTACAACGGGTCTGGAGGAGGGGTACAAAGATGATCAGAGGGATAGAGCACCTCCGAAGAAGAAAGGCTGAGGGAGCTGGACTTGTTTAGTATGGAGAAGGCTCTGAGTAGACCTCAGTGTGGTATTCCAGTACTTGAGGGGAGCTTTTAATTAGGAGGGAAAACTTTTTCAGGATCAGATAGTGATAGGACAAGAAAATGTTTTGATGGGGGTTGTAACAAAGTCATAATATGTTAGTGCAGAACAAATGCAGCATTACTTTATGATCAGGCCTTTGGACTGCTTCATCAGGAAGATGAACACTGTTCTTATATTGCACACTAGCTGCTAGGGCAATTAAGGCAAGCTTCTTGATGTCTCTTAATATGGCATGTAGTGATCTTTATCTCCTTTGAAAGATAATTTGATGAAATTCTACTGATGAAAAGGCTTATTATTAACTATTTTTATTTAATGTTATATTAATATTAATCAAGGATAGCATTTTCTTCTGTTTGATTAAAAAATTAAATTGCGTTATTCTTAATGGTTTTTTTTTGAAATTCTGTTCCACTGTAAAGTAACACAATATTTAGCTTTTTGCACATTTGTAGATTTAGGGGGAAAATGTATATACTAAACAATTTAATCTCCGTTAACTAGACAGTCACACAGACCAAATGGAGGATAAATACTGAGGATAGTTAACAGGAGGAGCATAGACCAGATAATTAATGTTAAGCACAGCAACACCTAATTTAGCATTGAAAGACTACATCCGTTGCTTTACTGAACAATCCAAAGTACTTATGCACCGGGCTTGTTCTGTAACCAAATTGCTCATACTGTTGAATGAGGAACATGTTCCCTGATGTGTTTTTTGTGCTCTCTCAAACAGTGTCCAGTTGAAGAGGAAAGGCACATAATGATAGTTACAATTTCCAAAAAGCATTTGGAAGTTGCAACAAACTGTAAGAAGAACTAGCATGTTGCTGTGAAGTTTATGCCATAATTCATGTCCAAAGTTATTTGACTAACACCATCTGCCTAATACATATCTGGCTCATTACAGTTTCATGCTTATGATACCAACATTTGTATGGATTTGTTTGCTGCTTAGAAAGAGTTCACAAAACTACACTGCTGTCAAAGAAATGAGTTGTCTTTCTTTTAGGGATAAGTTTGCTTTACAATATGAAATGTTAACTGGAAATTAGTTAAAATGAATCCAAGTCTCAGCAGTGAGGCATAACTGAAGGAAGAGTACATTGACTAAATCACAAGTATGTAAACTTTGCTTAGTTTTGTTTGTTCATTGCTGTTCCATTGATGCTATATGGTCAGCAGGGCAAATGCTCTCCAAAGTTACAAAGTGAATGAGAAATAGGGATTTTCATAGCCAAAGTAAAATTAAAAAATTTTGTAATCTGCAACTAAGGGCTTCACAATCCTATCTGGAGACAACATTGCTACAGAATATATTTCTAGAGACAGGAAATATCTAAATCTCCTCTATAAGTGCTGGAGAACTTTGCCTGTGTAGACCTTTAACATTTAGCTATGATCCCTGGAGAGCTGTTGCCTTCTGGTCTGCTAAACACTGAGTCAGTGGTAGAATTCAGGGAAGTTATGGAGATACTGTGGGCTCTCAGTAAGTTCAGTGTACTCTGAACATTTTCTTCTCTGCTCTTTGATCACAGTAAGTGAATGGTATTCACTTTGTGGAGCTGGCTAACAATTTACTACAGAGACTTTTTGCTGGCTTTTAGCAAGGGCAAACTAGCCCCATCATCTTGAAACAGCTGCTAGCTTAGGCCTATCTTAATTTCTGGATGCTTTATTTTTGTTCTACTTAACTCCCTAAAAAGAAACCCTTTTTCTCCTTCATCTGAATTAGGTGTTGTTTAAAATCTTGACATAGAATTCACAGTGATTCACTGCAAAACAGTAGTGTTCTCTATTGCAAAGTACACTTAGCCTTCTTCTCCAGAGCTAAGTACAAGAGCTGTGAAGTTGATCTTCTCTTTGCTAATAGTCATATGCAAAGAAGTTCTGAACATACAATGTCCTTTTTGTAACTATGATGACATATGGAAATTTTTTCTAAATAGATCCAAACCTCAAATTATACTCGAGTAACATTTTTGCTAGAAAAAGGTTAAATATTCAGAAAAATAGAAAAGTGCACTGAGAGAAAAATAAAAAGTGCACTGAGATTCTTCAGCTTTCTAAACTGAATCTCTCATCAGAATATAAGAATAAACTGAATCTTATAAGGATGTAAGTCTACATACCAGAGGAAAGAGGATTATCAGAATGATAGCTTGGCTCAGGACATATTCATGGTTTTTTTCTTTTTCTAATATAAACACAAGTTCTACCTCAACATATCTGTTGAGCAAGGAATTTGCTATAACCTCAGGCAGGGAGTTTCATCTTGGTTTATATAACATTCAGAAGCTCTGTACTGAAGTGTCTTGAATAAGTATTGCAGCAGTTCCCATGTCTTTGAAATATTGTGGCTTTTCTCCATGTAGGAAGAAGACAAATTAGAAAAAGAGACTACTGATTGCAAAAACTTATCTTCTATCTCATTTGATTTCTTCAAATTGCATTACAATTTTCTGAAAGAAAAACCCCCCAAAGCCCTAAAAAATTTACGGCAATGGCTCTTTTCAAAGTGGTAACATTTTCTTATAATCAGATTATTTTACTCCCTAGCATTTAAGATTCAGTTGACCACACTGGGCCTCGTTTTCTCCTTATCCAACCAGGCTTTAGTATGATGCTGTAGCAAGTGAAGTACAGAGTCCCCTGAATTGCACCCTGAGTATATGCTGAAATATTAAATTGTCATGTTTAAAGTGTGAGGCAAAATGTTGTGTTGAAGTGCTCTGGGCTTGAGGAGAAATGACGTCAAAAGAGGAATTCAAGCAAGAATACATGACTTGTGTGCCCCGATGGTGCAGTGGTAGAAGTACCACTTGCAACACCGGAGGCCCAGGTTTGAATCCCCCCTGTGGCGCAAGTGGTAGAAGTGCCACTCTGCTACACAGAAGGCTCGAATCCCGGGAGTTGGACTCAATGATCTCTAAGGTCTCTTCCAACTCGCACGATACTGTGATACTGTGACTTCTACATTTCCTGAATTTGTGTGATATTTGTAGTATTTCAAAATATGTGTGGCCAAATCTTTAGGTAGCATCCCTTTACCAGGGCTATTGGATTCTAATTGAGAGTCCGATTATATGAGTCTGTGGGAGAATAAAAAGAGCACTGAACACAAAAAAAGTGTTACTGCTGGTAAACATTATATCACAATGTGCCTTCAGCTCTTGCATAATCTGAGGTTATGTGATTTTCCAACCTGTTTACTTATGGATTTATGGATTTTAAAAACTCACTTGTAATCTTGGAAAGAACTGAGAAAATTCTAAAGGTTATCACTTTTGTCATGCTGATCTAATAAGAAACAATGAAAGATGGATCTGCAGGTGTAAAATGAGGGTTCTATTTTAATGGCAGATACTTTAGATGTGCTGAATAACAGGCATGATGTCGTAAGTCAGTATCAGTTTCAAAATCTAACTACTCAGCAAGACATCACAGATTAATTGAAGTGTTTATTTTAGCATTCAAAGCAACAGAGTAGGCTCTTTTCTTGTCTTGTCATCATTATGTAGATGTGCTTTCTAACATCTGCAGATTTTTTTTCTAACATCTGAGGAAAGCAAAGATTTTTAGAAGAGTTTGATACTTCATAGGCTTGAATTATACAAACAAAGAAACAAAAACCTGACAAAACAAAAATCCTCTTTACTCTTCAGGTAAGACTATTCTTTTCAGTTATAAAAAGACTTGAAATTGTGTTCTTTCTCATCTAATGAGAAAATTATAGTAAAATACAGTTCATTGACTTGAGTTGTACTGGCTTTTTATTGGCTTAGAATTAAGTCCTTGGAGAGAATCTGTTCTTTCTTAACATGCATACTCTGGAAATAATACCTGCTTCTTCCTTGTATGTTTAGCTTTAAAATGATAACGTAGATTCTGTCTGTATAGTAAATTATAAATGTTTTTCTTTTGTAGGGATCTCTGTGAAATAAGTGACTGTCCTTAGATTCTCTATGAATATCAAAAGATTCACTGGCTTTTCTATACAGCATTGCTTGAATTGATTTTTAGCAAGCTGAATTCAAACAGGCTGAGTATTCAGAATATATATGACATTACAAAAATTACCAGGAATTTCCAAGATCTTTTTATTTTGCAACTTCAACTAATATGCAAAAACAGTGTAGAACTCTCAAAAACCATAAATTAATTGTACTACTGAATAAAGTTGCATTACTTTAGAGTATTAGTAATTAGGAGCTAGCCAGGCATCAACTGTGTGCTGTTCTCATGCAGTCCAGTCACTCCTGTGACTAAAATATATCAGATAAGATAAATAACTCATTACAAAGGTGGAGAGAAATATTTTTGTGTAAAAGCCCAGACATAAAGAGTTGTCAGGGCATGTAAAAACATCCTGGTTCCTGTCTGCTTGGCACAAGCAATAGCAAAGGTGGGAGAAGCTTAATGGTATGATGTAGTGCCATAGAGATGCCAGTCAGAGCTGTGGGTAGATGAAAAAGTGAAGGGGGAAGTGAAGCAGGGGGAATCAGCTGTTCTAGGAGGAAGATTGTCTGAGTGTTGCAATGAGCTGTAGATACTAGACGCAGGGTGGAGTATCTGATGTCAAACATGAAAGTAATGCCTGAAAGAAGGATCAAGGGAGAAATGCATTTCTGATCGCTACTGAACTGTGTCCTGCTCAATGCTGTAATCAAATGTCTGTAAGACAAGACAGAGTGATGTCTGGACTTTTTGCATTTTATAAGTTACTACAGAATATTTCAAAAGGCTGAAGAAGACAACTAATAAAATGTGTTGGTGCTGTTTTTGCTCTAGTGGTTGGAGCAGATGGAAGATGTGCTGTGCTTTTGGGATAAAAGATAAAGAAAAGAACAAATAGCTTCTGTGAAATGAGATATGTTATTTTCTTGCATCTGGTCCTCTGCTGATCACATTGTATTCTGAATAGTTTTGCCAAAAACAAACAAACAAACAAACAAACAAGCAAAAAAAAAACAGTTCCAATTTTAACTTGAACTTCCATGTAAAAGTGCTCGTTTCTGTGTCTGACTGAATGCCTCAGATTAAATTTCTGGTCAAATCCAGGAAAGATATGCCTAAGAACAGCCCAGCAGTAAGTAATGAGAAAGTCAAAAGAGTCAGAAGCTCTACTATTAAACTCCAGGCTTGAATCCAGCGTTGTGAAAAATGAAATCTGACTTTATTTTATATGAAGTCTTTTGCCAAGTGATAAAACCACCTACTCAAGACTGGGATTTCCCTGCTTTTAGATAGGAAACAGAAATCTCAGATTTGCACAGTGCAGCTTGGAAATGTTTCTTTTGCTGATTTTGCACAATATGTAGAATTAAGCAACAATTCTAACAAAAATAAGCAAGACAAAGAAAGATGAGAACCCTATTATTACTTGAAAGATACGAGGTAGCCTACCAGCCTCTCTATCTCTTTTTAAAAGAAGTACCTTGCAGACATATATATTCAATAATAATTAAATTAAGAAATCAGTAAAAAATGAGTTTTTGATAAGTTTGTTAAGTATCAGAAAGTTCTAGTTCTAGAATGTCCTTCACTGTCTGGCACTGCCTGATTTTTCCTGCTTAGGCCAACTGCAAATTCAGTCATCATGATGTATCTTCTCTTTTGTAATGCAGCATTGAAATGTGTAGTTTAAAAACAAAACAAAAGACAAACAACAACAACAAAAACCAAGCTCTGAAAATTTTCTTGCTCCTTTCTTGTTGCCCAAGGTGACAGGATAGTGATGATGAGACCTGCTGATACCTGAAAACTCATTAGCATTCTTACCCATGCATTAGGCTTCTAGGGAAAATAGAAAAGATGTGATGATCCTAAGTGAATCTGACACCAAATTCTGATGGTGCAGGTAGCAATTCTTACTGTTATTAGACCCTTATGTCCCTATACTGCCCCTTAGATAGGAATGTCAACAACAACATTTTTAGAACATTCTGGGATAGAAACTGTCCTTTGAGCAGTTACGATTGTAGAAAATGTTCCTGCAAAGCAAACATTTCTAGCAATGCTTGGAAAGGCTTGTGAATATGACAGAAACTTCTACTGTTTGTTATCAAGCACAAGCAGTATCATTTCCGTCACTTAGCCTTTGACTACCCTTCATCCCGAACAATCTTTATTCTCTCTCTCCATGCCTTAATCAGTGTTATGCCCTTATTATGTTTTTTGGGGAATATCTTAAATCACATTTATTAGAAGTGATTTTCTATTTCCTTACTGAAAAGTTACAATACTCAGTATCTTTCTAACTTCGCCCTTTCTTTTTGGTGAAGCAAAGAAAACTTCTGGAACCAGATGCTATCATGAGGATTAAACAGAAAACTTTTACATGTTGGCCAATAAATAGATGTTGATGAAAACTATTTTGAAAATAAAAAAAAAGGATTTAGTTTTCTTTGCAGCATTAAGATTTGTCATCCAAGGAAGCACAGACTAGAGGTCAGGTTAATAAGTTTCTGCTAGTTATGACACTGGGAGACAAGTAAGTCTACTAAGAAGTTAGATCATTGTTGTATCATTTTTTCAGCACTGTAGTACAAAACATGATTCAACGGACTCATGCCCATTCAAGCAAAGCGAGAAAGTATATGGCTAGATAACACTGTAACCCCTCCCATCTATAGCTTTATACCATTTTCAATTCTGAAAAGACTTTACTTTTAGGACTACTTACATATTCTATCTTACCATTGTTTTAAGTTTGCAGCAAGCAGTAAGGAAACACAAACTAATTTTTAACAAAAATAAGAGATAACTTTAAGGAAAAAAATAATACGAAATGTAGTAAGTGAGTAAATGAGAAGTCAAAATATCTTGTAAGAAAAATCCAATTCGTTTGTAATTATGCCTAGTTATAAAATTGCATAATATCAAAATATATGAACTAAACTAACACGACTTAATACAAAAAAAGAAAAGACAGAATGATCTACATACAGTAACAAGTTCCTTTAATGTCCCTTTAATTGCTCTGTCTACAACCCATGTAGCAGCAACAGAAACTTGGCAATTTCCAAGTGTTGAGGGGAAAGGATGTAGGGGAAGAGGTGAATTGTCCTATTTAATCACTGTTAGACTTTAGCTATATAAAATATTAATTTCTCACCTTCCGTCAAATCCCTAAGCAAAACTAGTAAGCAAATTAAATTATTCAGAGTAGTAGAATAATCAGTGCTCTGACACAGTGAAAGGAAAGACATTCACTTTTGTCTTGTGCATTTTTATGTGTGAATATGTATATATACATGCGCACAGAACAATATTAACATAGGATCCCTGCTGACTTCATTTTTTGATTTTAGGTACTTCTAGGATCCAGCAAACAAATCATGCTGATACATTTCCTGGAGGTCTCACTGATCTCTTCCTATTTTCAGGCTGTGGAATTGGTTCTATTCATTAATTATTGACTTAAGATTTGAAGTGGGAGTTGCTTGTCTGACATCGTTATGATAAAAACAAGTGAAAAAACAGAAGGGGTATGTACATTTCATAAAGATTACAAGTTCCTTGTAAGCAGGAAAATAACAAGGAAAATGGCTGTCATGAAGTACTTTGGAAACAGCACAGACAGGAAGGCTGGAAAAGCTGGAGAAGGGCCTGATTACTCTCTGAAATGAGCTTAAGTCTTGCATTAATTAGCATCTTTATAGCAGTTTTCACTGAATGTTGCAACAAAGTGCTTCAAGCTTATATTTTTATCTGGTGACCGTCTTGGTTTAGCAATCCATATTATATTTGAGAATTACTGACTACTTTATTCTATCTGTAAAGCCAGTGAGGGGTGAGCTTTAGCAAGACTTTGGGACTCAGCAGAGCTCTGAATACCATTCTCAGAGTTCCCCTCACTGCTACTTCTAGTGACATGCAAACTGTCTTTTGTTGCTATTGTCTTCTGAAATATGTTGAAAGGAGACTCCTAGTGAATAAGGTTAATCAGTCCTTTTCTAATTAGTCAAGAAAACACATTTTTTCTCATTTGCTAGCAGGCAGCACACTCATTTTATTAATTCAAAACAACAAAGCTAAAAAATTAGCAGAATATTATCTTCATTACATTGTCAACCTCAAGGGTGGACCTCCTACCACATCCTCACTTACTTCTCCTTCAGGTTCCAGAGCCTCACACCTATAATGTAGGTACACCTGGGGAATTGAGGTAGGTCAGTATGGAGGTTGCCTGTGCCAGAGGAACCTCTGCTCGATGATGGGAGGAGTGGCAGTCCATCACCATCTGGGGGGTATTATCCTGGTGCTTCTGGGTCTCTCCACTCTGTAGTGGCAGGTTTCATACACATGGGGGGACTTCGTGGCTCTGCTTCTGTGACATTAGAGTGCCATTGTCACGTGGAGCACAATGGCGTCATGCAGCTACTCCCTGACAGGGCTACCCCTCAACCAGCCCAGGCAATTGCCTACTTCAACGTGGAATGCTTCCACTCCAGAGCTGAGTACTTCTTCAAAAGTTTATATACATATAAATATGTGTGTAACACATCACATATCTATATATGTCATTTAATGTCATATGTTCTCATTTAGTCACATGCACTTTTTCCCCACTTTGGCTATGGAACTTTGAAATGTGTCATATTCCATGAGCAGTATCAAGATAAATGAGCAGCCACACCAATGAGGATATGGAGTAGAGGCAATGCTGGAAGACATGGAGGCATGTTAAATTAGTGTGTCATTAGTAATTTTAATTATATCTGAGGAAGAAATTCCTCAGCCAGTAACTGTTGTTAGCTGCTTTATCCATGATCGCTTTCATCCAAAAAAAAAAAAAAAAAACCACCTCTAAAAAACCTGACAAAAGTTTAAAAGTTTATAAAGCTGTAAGAAATTCAACCATACACACGTATTAAATCTGATATATATAATCACAGTACATGTGAGATACACAAGCAATTGTTAAATGACTTCAGTGCTCTGAAGAATCATAAACAACATACTGATAAAAAATAAAAATAAATAGGTCAACCACAAACATTGTTGAAATATATTGCCTCTGGGACTTGTAAGAAAATCGCTACTACTATTATATAGTCCATTAACTGTAAATTACTGTCTTCATTGGTCAGGGATTTTATCCTTTTTCATTATTATTAATTAAAACTAACAATGTTTCTGGAGAAAAAAAAAAAGTGTATATATATATATATATGCAGAAAAACTATACAATACCATTTTCTTGGAGAGGCTTGTATAGCAATACGACCCTGGTTATTTCCCTTGAGAAACATTTTACACATATGAGAACTGTCAGTGATTAGAAATCAGTGATGTTATTAGCTATTAAAATGTATTTTTATAATAAAAGCTTGAGAAAATGTGAAAATTTATCCAACAAATCCCTGTATTTACTGCAAGATGGAGAGCGGTGCAAATGCCAAAGTAAGGGCTATCACTTGAATATTATTTATTTATTTATTTAAACGTAATTTATTTATATTTTATAAGGTTTAGTGGACTTGATGTTGAACTAATTAAGCTATTATCAGTTTTTATGCTTTGTTTATTGAAAATGGTCAGTTTTCCATAGACCTGTGTTCCCTAAATACCACTGACTAAACTAACATTCTTATGCACTGTTTCTTTAATAGCACATTGAGTCCTCAGTTCATCTGCTCACATATCTTTTATGCATATATGAAAACATTTTGACAGTCTAATCATAATTTGAAAAATTATTCCTATTTTACCTCAGTGCTTTGAGGTCTTTGCATTCCATGCTCTGCTTTTTGAACTGGATGATGTCTTTAGTTTTAGTATTGCTTTTACATTATTTTTCCTCTTTTCTAGCACCTTATTTTCTGTCTTTGGTTGGTAAATACCTCCAAAGAAGAGGTCTGTAAAATGTTACTGAAGAATAATTAATATTGGATCTTTAAACAGAAAAAGGTTAAAAACTTCTCTAATCATTTGAATTGTAAAGAATAAATGCTTACAATTGTAAATTCAAGTCAGTTTCAATCTGCTGATATATATTGCTGAATGTATAACAATATTACAGTCCAAAATCTGGTGTGCTATGTGGAAATCTGCTATTCATTTCCCATGCAAACTAGGAATCACATTCAACATTTAGCACAGGTAGCTCAATTCCTATTACCGGAAATAACTAAACCATTTAAAGATACAGAAGGTGATAGAACTATTCTGTTTTATACAAGGAAAAGCATTTGACATACTTGTGAATCTCGGATATGGTTTACAGAAACACAATATCTTTGCAGTCTCAGTGGAATTTGTCTTTCGTTGGTGTGAACGATCACTTCATTGACCTCTTATTCCAACTTTATCCTCTGTAAGACCATAGATAACTTTCTATTGATTAATATTTTCTATACTGATTTTCCTGCCTTGCTTGCTGTCCCTCTTTTGCCCTTGACAAGTGTGGACCTAATGGTAATGTTATAAATAGCACTGCTGATATGTATGTAGCATTCCAGTAACAATTTTTGTCCTAGATTAAAAACCAGATGTGGGTAACAGCATAAATTTCTCATTATAAAAAACTGATGGGAACTTATAAAGAAAGAGTAAATCCCTTCACTGTGAAAAATAAGATGCAAAGTTGTCCTCTGCATGCTAATCCTTACTTTACTCGGCATGTGAGGAATGTCTCCATGCTTTTTCCAGTACATATGGGATGATTTGGAAAAAGACCATCTGCCCTGTGGCCTAAAAAAATAAAGACAAATGCTGCACTGCACAAAATACACAACTAAAAGAATTCAACCCCCCTGAGAAGTACTTGGAAATGTGATTGTAAGGAAATTGGATTGCTTTGCTGTTATTAACCATTGCAGAGAAAAGGCAAGAGAGAACATTTGATCAAAAGACAGACTGAAAAGATTACTGTAGGACTCAGAAGTTGGAAAATATGTTTTTATTAAACTTTTATTTATTTAGTTAGTTAGTTAGTTCTCTGTGTATTGTATTTTATAAAAAATGTCCACTTTGTGTGTTTATGTGGTGGTTCAGACCCACTGCATGTAACTAAGCATTGTGGATGGATGCTCCCTCAATGGAGTAGACAGCTCTGTTTCATTGTGTCTACTCCACATAGTTCTTCCTTTAGGTTTGTGATGTCTTGTCTGCTTCTTCTACAACTCACACAATGTGAAGTGTATCAGAAGACTGGCCATATTGTTCCTCCAAATAAAGGCTCCTGTACTTGAAAGTGTACAGAAATCGTGATTTTGCTCACAGCTTTATCAGAACATGTACTCTAAAAGACACTAAAAAGACTAGTAGATTAAAAAGACTGCCCTGATTCAGTCAATCGTTTGCATTCGGATGGTGCCTCAAGTCCATCATTCTTTCTATACCACTACACATCTTTCTGTTCTTCATTGAATTTATACTGCAAAGATGGAATAGAAACTTGGACCCTCTGACTATGCTTGTACTAGTAAAGTAAACATGCTTTTTATATAAACATGCTCACTGTGCTGCAGAAGGCAGTTGGTATGTATCAGACCACATCTACACTAGTAAATTTACAAGTGTATGCTTGTACCAACAGAAGGTTGCTAGCAAAGGTCATGGAATGGAATATGTTTTTGTGCCTTGTCACCTATTTGTCTGGCCATCATATGTGTCTTTAATCTTTGCAGAATCATAGAACCATTTGAATTGGAAGGGATCCTTAAAGATCATTTAGTTCCACTCCCCTGCCATGATATTACCTTGCTCAGAGCCCCTTCCAGTCTGGCCCTGAGTGTCTCCAAGGATGGGGTATCCACCATCTCTCCAGGCAACCTTTTCCAGTGCCTCCTTATCATAAAGGACTTATTCCTTAAAGGCAATCTGAAACTACCCTTTGTTAGTTTGAAACTATTTCCCCTTGTCCTGTCACAGCAGACCCTGCTAAAGAGCCTGTCCCCTTCTTTCTTATAGCCTCCCTTTAGGTACTGAAAGGCCAATATCAGGTCTCTCTGGGGACTTCTCTTCTTGAGACAGAACTATCTGCTTAAAGAATAAAATACTACTGTGCCTTTGGTATATATGAAAAAGCCCTGTTCCCAGTGTTTTCAGATCAACAGTCTCTATATACCAAATTGTCAATATATATTGTTTGCAGCAGCTATCAATGAACTTCAGGATGCCTGAGCACCTGAAACTCTGCTTCTCAAGTCAGACAACTTTGGTATCTTCTCTGGGTCATGCTGGGGACAGTTTTCTTTCCTACTGAAGCTAGAAGAGCTGTTAGTCTTCATATGCAGATCAGGTCATCATGTAGGTCATGTACCTGGTTCTTATATTGAGATATATAGATGAGGTATATAGAGGAGTCTTGGTAGACTTCTCAGCTCAAGTCACTGGCAGGATGCAGGTAACAAATGCTGATCCCAGTAAGAAGCTTGAGAGAGTGGCTACACTGTGAAATTCAGTCATTTCTAAACCTCTTCACAGAGCTCAATGCCTCTTTCCAGATGAGCAGGCACCAGACATCAAGCACCAAGGTATTATATTCTACAAGGCCATCACCACAGAGAAGATTATTTCCATCTCTGTAACCTTGCTTTTGTGCACTGTTATAGCTGACTAGGCAACAGGTTTGGAGCTGGCAAGTTTACAGCAGGTAGAATTTCATTGGGACATCTCTGAGGGCAATAAGAAGACAGTGTAGTAATGAGTAGTCTTCATTAACAGAAGAGATGACTCATGGGCAAGGAACTGCCACAAAATAAAACCTGATTCTCTTCAGCCATTAACGCTTTCACAGCATCTGAAAATCAGACTGCCTGTCTAAGAGCTATATGGGTTTTATCTGTCTCTAATTTCTCTGTCTGTATTGCACACTGTTAATCTGCTTCTAGCAGACATCCACAGCCCCTTCCCTCCAGCACTTTAAACTCTCACTGACTTTTACCAGTCTGCCACAGCTCTTTTTCTGTTTTTTAATGTACTCTATTATTCTTCTCAATGACATCCCTCCATTTTCTCCCTCCAGACTCTAGTGAGATAGGATTTTATGATTTTTACAATTTTAGTGACTTTTACAAGCTTTGTTTATATAAAAGTTATATAAAAATATTTAAAAATATATAAACATATAAATATACGTGTACTTTTTAAATTAAGGATAAGGACCAAGAATGTATCCTCTCAGCCATCTAACTGTACCTGGCAAGAGTGGGCCAGTGTTCAATCAGATGATATCTGCTCAGCTCAGTACCTCCTCCTAAAAATGAGAAAGAAGAACTGGCTACAACAGCTAAGAAGGCTGAGGTAACTCAATGAGTTCTTTGCTTTGGTCTTCACTACCAGACAGGATTTGCATACTTCCCAGTGAGATGATTCAGTCGGAGTCAGATCCTTCTCTCATCTTGCCCATATCATTTTGGTGGTACTAAACACCTGTGTAAGACATCTTGGTTCTCATTCTCTGAGTGCAGCCATGTTGAAAAATGCTTTTATATATCACAGTGCCATGCCTCCTACATTGTGTAAAGACAGACGTGAGCATGCAGGTGTGACCTTGCTGGCACAATGCTGATGGATTGTGCCAGAGGAAGTCTGTCAAAATTGCATGGTTTCATCTCTGTTGCTTAGTGGAAACATTATCTGAAAAACACCACCTAGAAATTGTTTGGGAGACTATAATTGTGAGTTATAAATGTGGCAAAGGCTTTTCCACAAATTTAATCACGTAAGCAATGACCTTTTAATATCTGAGTACATGCTCTGTTTGTATTAACTTACCAATACAATCTAACTTCTGTTCAACCACCGTTTTGTTTGTTGTTGTTGTTGTTGCTGGTTTTTTGTTATGTTTTGTTTTGGTTTTGGTTTTGTTTTTCTGAGGTTCTATATCATCAGTGTTTTGCAAGTTTTATCTGAGAGGAAGCTACTAATCTTTTCCTGTTTTCTAGTTGCAATGTTTTAAAGGTAGCATAAGAAAACTCAACACGAAGTGACTGTATTTCCCAAAGTGATTGCAATAAGAAGGTAGACTGCATTTTTCACTGACAGCCCTAACAGAAAATCTGAGGAAAGAAAAAGCAGTGTTCCTAGACTTAAATGGAAATTGTCAGTCTGCAAACATCTTGGACACTGTAGAGAAGCACTACTTGTAATTAAAAATACAAAGAAACAGCAGAACAACAAAATTCTTTCATTGTAGCTAGGTTCATGTTCATCTTGTCAGAGAGTGAGAACAAAAAAACTGATTGCTGATAACAATTCTTCTTTATTTAATGATGAATTTTTAGTGCTTGTAGATAGGAAGACATGATGATATATCCACCACATGCATTCTTTCATTTGCATGTCCAACTGTTTGATCTTAAACAAAGTATATTAAAGCACTTCCAAAACTTCTTTCCATTTTCATTTTAGAAAATAACATTCACGTCCTTTCAAGGCATGGAGGTTATGGCATACATAGAAAATATATCTAAGTGGATTTGAAACTACTGAGCAACAGTAGTGCCTAGAAGGCATTGTCTCTGGCCAAAGGGCATATTTCGGTGGCCACAAGCAGCTGTCTTTCTGTGAGGGTGATAAGCTTTGTGCGCTATTCAGTTTCCTGTTAAGTAATCTTATGACAGGTTAAAACATGACAAATTACTTCCGATATATTGCCGGTCATAGTGTTGTAGCTACTCTTGTGATAATATGGTTACAGGAGTATCTCAGTACTCCAGATAATGTGATCCAATAATATATAGATTGTGTAGGTTAAGGATGCATGTTTACCCCAGTCAGTCTCTGGATAAGTGTTTGAGAGATTCCAGTATTACTCATTGACAGTGTGCTGAGGAGGTCATTAAAAGATTTGGTATGTGTGAAAATAACAGAAAGTTTTTAGTGTTACCTTATTAGCATAAAAAAATGAGTTAGAGAGGAGTCCAAAATGCTGGCAGATGCAAAATGCTGAGGAGAGATGCAGGCCTTGGGAGCAGCTAGGTACCAGCTGTTTCCATAGGGAAGCTGACAGCAAAGTCACCATGGCTGGTGAAATGGATTATTCAGACTTCCTTCTGACAGTCTTGTAATATCATTGTATATTAATCAGTTACATTTTTAACAGGTAAAGAGCCATTCAAAGCTTGATCAGGATCTAACTTTCTGGTATAAAAAAGAACAAACATTTCTCTGAAAAGGATATTTATTTTGATTTGGTTTTAGTCTATTGGAAATTTGGTACTGATTGTAAAAAGTTTCAAAGTTCAGGTTTTTATCAGTGGTGTAGTTGAGTTTACAAATAACTGCAGTGGAATGTGGATGGCAGATTGCTTAGTTCTTTATCCACGCAGTTATTTTAATGTCTTTCTCTTAAATACATGTTAAGTTAATTGAATGTTACTAGTTTGACATAAAAGTTCTCTTGCAATATCTAGTTCAGCCTTGAAAATGATATTGTTTTTCTTAAAAATTATTAATTACATATAAATAATAATAACAAAATAATAACAATACAGATTATTTTATTTTATTTTATTTTTCTCTAAAAGATGATTTGATGTTTTCAGTTAGTTTTTATCAAAATATTACTATGCCATAATTTTGTCTATATGCTCAGGACTACAAAGTGTCAAATGTTCTGCTTCATCACATTCTGAACTCCAAATAAAACCAGTATAAACTCATGTCTTGCCAGAGGTGATCTTTGTGAACTCATGGTCTAAACATGAGTAGGACAAAGGTTTTAAGTCAAACTGACTGGAAGTGGCAAGGTCTGCCCTGAGATCCAAAAATGAGACATTGAGTTCATAGTGACAGTGCTGCTACTCCATAAACGTGTGTTTACAGAGATGTTCTTGATCTGTGCTGTTCTTAACTTATTATTATTATTATTATTATTATTATTATTATTATTATTTTATTTATTTATTTTATTTTATTTTATTTTATTTTATTTTTTGTCAGGAAAGATCAGAGAAAGTGACTGCACAGTTCAGTTGTTATGGCTTTGACAAGTGAAGACTATATCTCCTGATTTTACATACAGAATTATGTAGTAACTACAGAAACAGCTTACAGAAAGAACATCATGGGAGGTCTGAGAAAGCATTGAGAGAACATTGTGAAAGAGTACAAAATATGAAGCACTGACCTAGTATCTGGGAAGCTGAGATTTGTCATCTGTGTCAGAGAGACAAACAAAACTGTTAATGTTGAATCAGGTCTTGCTTGTTCTCTGGGTTTCCCAAGGAATTTTTACTTGACAAAAATGATATAAACACTACTGTGAAAACCAGTAGATATTCCAAGCAGATCTCATGAAAAGAGATATTCTGCCTGTCAGCTTGCATACACAGCTGGGTCCTTCACTTACTCATTATGTGCCTTTCATAGTTTAAATCTGTAACAACTATCGGAACTGGTGTCAAATATGGTGTCAGCAGAGATTTTGGTCTAGGAGCTAAATGAGCTATAGTCCTTTAAACAATGTTAGCTGATATCAAATATATTCATAATCACTGGCTAAAACTTTACGGGGAGGGTGCCATGACATGTCACTGCTGTCATGCTGTTGAGTGAAAACCATATGTTTTAATACAATTGAGTTCTGGGATGCTTACCAACATAAGTGCCATACTTTGGATTTGATCTCTTATCCACAACTGTATGCGAGGCCTTGGTTATTCTGTGGCATGCCACTATGTGTATTCTGAAGCAAAAGTTTGCTGAGCTGTTTTAAATTCCTTAGCATAAAGAGTTTGCAGCTATTCATAGTCCTACATCTGTGATATCCCATCAGGGTAAAGGCATTCCTGAATACCATGCTCTAAATGCTGTACTTCACAACAAAATTACTTAAAATATTTATATATTTAGAGATCATTTTATATCTTTAATAATGAAGTGTATTCTATTATTCTATGCCAGAAAAAAATATATATATATCAAAGAGAGGGAGGAGGGCTACTCTTTAAATAGTCATGAAAAGATTTTTCAATAATTCTTAAAATTGCTCCAAAAGCCATTTATGATATTCCCTTTTCTAATCCCTGACCAATATCCCAAGTGCATATATACACAAGAGATAGTCTGGCTGATCTACACCTGTCATTCTGTTGTAGTCATACTTTGTATATTGTAATTAAGCAAATAATTACGTAATACCTGTATCCAGCACGACTTTTGTATTTCTAATAAAACAGAGACAGAAATAATTCCTCCTTATTTATTTATATATTCATGTATTTCTCCCTGGCTTCAGCCCAAGACAAAATTGTTATTATATGTGCATTTGGGTGGAGAGAGTCATTTTAAAGTGTCAGTAGCATGAAGTAACATGAGAACTGTGTGAAACTCAGAATGAATGAAATATATCATGGGGTGTGGCATACAGACATATGGAAATGTTTAAGGTATTAAATCTTACTGGAATACTGTTGGAGGATTATGCAGAGAGAAGTTCAAATTTAGTCCTTCCTTTTGTACATTAATTTCTGGGGGCTGCCTTTAGCATATGGTATCCCAGCTGTGCCTGAGTATTATTATGGGGGAAATCTTGTTGAGACAGGCCACTATGATGTAGGAAAGCAGGATACAAGCCGAGGCTCAGGAGTTCAGAGCCCTGATGATCCAACTTGCCACCTAACTAGACGTGTAATGAGACTAGTTATCACTCATAGTGAAAGTATAATGATATATCTAGATAAAGCCTGATATTTTAACAGTGATCATGAGACCATATCTGTTCAGGTAGTATAATCTGCCAACATAAAAACTCAAGGTAACTCTTTGAGTATCCCGTTAGTCTAGGTCCTGCAATTGCAGCTTTGGGGTCTCTGATAGATTAAACACTTTTAAATGTGAAGTGGAAGTATTCAAGGCGAGAGTGGATGAGGCCGTAGGCAGCGTGATCTAGTGTGTGGTAACCCTGCCCATGGAAGGATGTTGGAAATAAATAATCTATGGTCCTTTCCAACCCAAGCCATTCTATGGTTCTATGATCTTGGTGTGAAGTCCAAGAAGAAAAACCCCTTAAACAAATCTGATAATTTCTCATACTGTTTCAGTAAAAAAAAGTTGAGTCAAATCCTATAGACAAGTTATAATAAAGCCTCATTCTGAAGCTTGTGTAATCTTCATGAGTTGATGCTTTATATAACCTTTGGATAAACAGAACCCAAGACTGGAATTGCAAAATTGCTATTTTTCCGAAGTAGAAATGCATAATTTTGAAAAGCTCTTGCTCTTTTATTTTCTGTGTGCTGCATAGGTTTCACGCTGGGATAATAGGCTCTCTAAATACTCTAGAACTGAAAAGTAGCCAGTTCTTTCTCATCTGCAGATAAGCTTTGTTGGATAAAAACCATATTTTGTGATTCCTGAGAATCTTTCTGATTGAATGATGAAAGAAAGTGATTTTCAATCATAGGGCTGTGACTTAAATATTGTATTTAAATATTGTATGGCTTTGTTTGTTTGTTTTTTTCTTGTGATTTAAAAGCACTTTTTATACCTAATATGATCACTAGTGAAGGCTGGTGAGTAATATGAACTAAAAGGTGTGACTAACAGTTCTCCCCTGTTACTTTTTTTCAGACTGTTAGCAAAATATTCTTGGACAGAGACCTCAGTAGATGAGAGGGTTAAGGGTCTAAACTGAGCGTACTAGAGGTTTATGGTAGCAAGAACCCGTGGTACCAATGTAGATACCAGTTATCACAAATTGCTTCAAAGTGGTCCAAATGGAAACAAAATGCTCTCACCTGTTGTTTTTTTTTCAGTCCAAGAGAAAGTCATCTGGCTGTTCATAAATTATAAAACTCCATTTAAGATATTTTACAATTGTAATTTTTCAAGTTAGGTAGAATATTAGAAAATTTTATGACTCTTTTAATTGGATTCTGTTTGTAATTTCTTGTAAATCAATATTAAATTAAATTTGGAGTAAACCAGGTTCCTTGGCTGGTATCAGAAGTCAGAACCCTGCTTCTCAGGGTTAATAATTCAAAAAGCTTTCAGAATGGATTTCAGCAGCATAAAGGAAGAACAACTATTGGGTTATAATGAATATAAAATATAGGAATATTGATTCCTCAGGCTTTAAGCCTCAGTTTGGCTAGCGAAGCAATTTATTTTTATGCCTTTTTAAAAAAAAAAAATGTTTTATCAATAGCATTTTGCTAAGATGGTAAGAATAGATCTTTCCTGTGAGGAAGCTTCGGCAATAGGATTAGATTTTGAATCACATAATCTGTTTTGTTGTTGTTGCTGTTGTTGTTTTTTGTTGATTTCTTTTCCTATAAAAGCCCACTCATGTTAACCAGTTCTACTTGAATGACTGTAGGGTGCTCAAAAACATGAATCAGTCCAACATGTTAAGTGGGTTAGATTTTCAGAGTAACAAATGTAATGACTAGCTTTGAAAGATAGGTTAAAAGATAATCAATGACCCCCTAGGAATGTGTGCTCAGGCTTAATGGATTTGATAAAAAACAATATATATATATTTAGTGTTTATACTTAACTCTTCACAAGGTTCTAAAGAAAATGTGTGCTGTCTCACTGAGGAAAACAAAGAACTCTTGAAGTCTTATTCACAATAGCAGTTTTAGCCTTCTCAAGTGTGTTTTCTAATATATTTATCAGCAGTGCCAGTGTGTGGATTCAAAACTCTGAGAGCGCAACTTAATGTTATTGGGGTTGGATTGGTACACTGGCGTGTGATCAGCCTGATATTCTTAAGAAAACCTTTTAGTTGTATCTCTTGAGGTTGGTGATAAGCACAACTCAGCGATTTTGTACATTCTTTTAGGAGACTTTACCTATGCAGAATACCTTTGACTGTGACTCATGTAACCTTTTCTCCATTTATTTTCCTTCCTAAAGAAAATTTTAGTCTTGACTGACATATTCCTCTACTGAGGGAAGTAATATCTTTCTTTGCATGTGCTATCTGAAAGTGTGATCCTTTGACGAAGGAGGCAATAAGCATCCTTATCTATTAGGCATGTTATATACTGTTGCTGAAAATTAAGTAAAGACTATCCAGTAATATTCTACAGAGAAATAATGTGATTTGGAAACAGTCTTCTATGTCCTAGTCATTAAATTTACTACACTGCAAGTGTACCCCTCTAAGATCCCATTGGTAAATTTCTGTAATTTTCTGTAGTACCTTAGCACTGAATCATGCTTGGAGGATTTTAAGAGTGTCTTGGTTGCTGCAGTGTGGATGAAAATCTAGGGCTGTGCAAATCTTTGAGTTTCAGGGCATAGTTGAAATGGCAGTATAGAGCATCCCAGTATGGACTGACTTTAGATAATGAAGACAAACCACAGGAACTACAGTGATAATAAATGGACCAGGTAAGAGGCATTGAAATGGTTTATGGGTAAGTGGCACAGCTAAAGCTGCATGGATGAGCATATATCAAATGCCTATCAGGCATACTTTGATGTGGACACAAGTAGATGTGGGCAGAGTATTGGGACAGACAACTTAGCAGAACCCAGAGGATACTAGAACAATTAGTTCAAAAAGTCGGGACTCTCAAGTGAAAGAAAAATTATGGTAGTTAGATTTTCAAGGAAAAAATCTTTTCCCATTCATTCCTTTACAGATTGTTACCGTTAAAAATAAATTACTATAGTATTTCTTAATAATAGATCCCAATAGTATTACTGTAAGATGCCTTAAAAAAAAAAAAAAAAAAAAAAAAAAAAAAAGTTTTTTGAGGTAGTTCATCATGCTCCTCCTTTCAAGTATTATTACTACTTATTGCTTTACATTAGGTCTTTTGCCACTGATGTCTTGCTCTTTTCAAATTTAGACAAGCCAACTTTACAAAAGGTGCAAAAATTCAAATAATACTAGCAGCAAAAGGAATCTTTAAATGTTTTGACAGTCCTGATCTTATTGGTGTTTCATACTAACATTTCTCAACTTGGTTCTTTCGGATTTGCTCCAGTCAAAGGAAATCTTGAGAGGCAATGTCCTCTTTCTATTTAAATTTGTTCTCTGTTCCCTGCTGAATGTTGGTCTGTTTTGTCCTGACCTAAAACAGGATACAGGATTACAAGGCACTGACTTTTGCTAAGTGCTTTCTAATCTCTGCCCCTCTCCTAAGAGTTCTCAACTTACATATTTTCAGTTGTTTTTAAAAATACACAAATGCAAAATACTACAAAAGCACTGGTAGAACCTGTAATTCCAAGTGTTATCATGTTTCCACAATGAAACCCTCTGCTTATTTTCTTGCTTGTTACCACTTTGATATACCTAAAGAGACAAAGCGTGTATGGCACTGAATGAGAGTTTGCACAGAATTCTTCTCATTACAAATGTACATAGCATGGTGGGCATCTTTCAAATGAGTCAGCCGTTCAGTGAAGTCTTTCATTTTGCCATATTTGATTCCTTTGCATCCTCAAAGAAATGTATTACATGTGAACAGAGGCCAGAATAACAATGAGCAGACATAAAATATATTAATCCTCATGAAGTCCCCTATTCATTTTTGCCAGTTACTCCACAGGAGGTATAGACTCATTAAAAAACAGCACAGGCTTAAACTAGAATATTTAGAATGTACAGTCAGTTTTCACTGTGTACACAGTCCAGATGGAGATCTGGTAAGATTTTATTTATTGATTTGTTTGTTTGTTTACTTTTAAACAGACAAAACAATAGACCCGAATTTGGTTTCATTCAAATTAGAATAATTGTTACTAGCGTGAAAACCACAGAATTCAAACCTAGGAGCTCACAGTTGAGTTTTTCTCACTTATTCCTTTTAAATGCAAAATGATTTTTGCTCAGAATAATCAGTGATAGAAGAGAAATGGCTAGAAGCCGTTTGAAAATATCCAGTTCCTTTCGTTAAAATAAATAAATAAATAAATGAAATCTAGTTTTAACTGAAACTGGAAAATAAAGGAAAAGAAAAAATAAGCAACCAAAAAAGCTGAAGGAAATCTTTTTTCTATATACATTTTTAACTCAAAAATCATTGTAACAGATATTTCTATGAATAGATTTTTTGTTAGTTTTACCTTGAAAAAGGATTCTCCCTTTTAACTGTCTCTATTTTTGAATATCTGCACATTTCAAAAGGTATAGAGTCATTCTCCAATGTGATCCCTGAATCACTGATATCACTCTAGCTTATGACTGTTTAATAATACCTCAGGAACTTTGCTGCAGCAGAACTGTTCAGAGGATGGCATATCAATCATAGAACAGATTAGAGTTGATCATTTTATTCACCTTAAGTCAATATGTTTATGTGACTCATCTTTATTAACTGTGTTGTATCTTGGATTTCTGTTCCACCCTTTTTCTGCTGTGCTGTATAAATGTTTTTAAAATTATATTTTTTGACACTATTCATGATTGTTGATGTTTCTGAAAATAATTAATAGAGGTACTTTCAAGAGATACATTTTCATTAGCAAATTATGGCACATTTTAATTTATTTCTGTTAGTCAAATCTTTTAATAAAGATACTTCCTTGTTCTCAAACACTGATCGGGCACTAAAAGAGTCTCTATATAATAGATATTGGTGTTCACTATAATTGAAACTATGCATGTTGAATTAAGTTTAGAATTAAGTTAGTAAGATCTCAGTGGGATATTTGAGAGAGGAAAATATCTATGCAGGCATCAAAATGATTCATGTAAATAAGAATCCATCGTCTGCAAACAACTCACATTTTATTCTAATAGTACCTCACCCCAAATATGACGCTGGATTAAATATGATAATATGAACTTGGCTTTGCCTTTTCAAATTTATCAGTTTCAGTTTCAATTAGGAGGATTTTTCAGAGATAAATTGTGGTTTTAACAGATGCCTTACTTATTAAATATAAGTTGCCATCCTTGCAATGAACTAATTTAGAGATATGCATGCAATTAATCATGAAAATAATGTATTCTTCCTTGGAATTTACTGGCTACTGCTACATGTTTGATTAACCAACTTAAACTATGAAGGACCCTTTAATAAAACTACTTAATGGATTTTCAGATTATACAAGAAGTTTTCTCCTTTAAGAAATGTGCCTGGTTAAGGAAATTCAGAAGATAGACTGATCATGTTTTAGACAACCCTAATTTATTTTCTTTGTTTCTCTCTACAGTCAATGAAGAGAAGAAGATTCCTTCAGTGAGCAGTCGAGCACCGGTTTGAACTCTAGTGAAATTTCTCCTTTCACTGTTGATGTGGACACGGGGAGGCAAGCCTAATGCAAACCTCTGTGACCACCTCAGTAGGCATCAAACTCACTTTAACAAGTAAGCATTGTTTTTATTAAAGCTGGTTAGAATTCCTCATAATTATAGGAGGCATGTGTTTGACCAAGTATCTGAGAAACAGAAGGCATTAGATCTTATAAATGGAGTTCTGCTGACTGCCTTGTTTATTTAAGATAGCAGTGGCATAAAGTGCATCTGTAGAGGCTTCCCCACATTTCACAGGTAACATGCCTGAAATCTGGTCTGCAAAGATCATCTCTGAACTTCTAATGTGATTTTTCATATTACTGGCGCTGAATATCCTCTAGGAGCTCTGACTTATAAGCACTGTCTTGGCAATGGCTTTGAAAACAGTAAAATTGCTGTATTTTTCAGTGTAAAGTAAAATAGAACATTTGGGGCAGTCTAAGATGAATGAAATAATAATCATTTAGAGATTAATGTTATCTATGCTTTGGAAGACCCAAGCTTGATCCAGTGTTACCCAGCCTGAAAGCAGGGACACTGGGGGACCCATTCAGAAGAGAACACAGGATGGTCTGTCTTATTTGGAGAACAGTTAAGGCTTACTAACTGGGATATTGGGTTCATGAACATCACACTTCACTAGCTGTGAATTTAATGTGATCGCATACTGCTATCTCAGGGATCTGCTTGACATGTTGTTTTGTTCTACAGACTATCAACTGTGAATATAAAAGTTTTTCTTGTCTATACAATGTTTGTTCAGTATAGTTTGCAGGTGACCATAAAGTCAAAGAAATAATCCAATTTAGGGAATACTGCTGATTCAAGCATACACTCAGAGCAGGCATATGATGAAACTATGGGAAAGTGTTGTATTGTTTCATTTAATAAATAGATTCATTTCCCAGATATCTTCTACCTCTTTTAATAAACAGGGTCATTATAGCCTGAAAAATTATTCACTCAAGCTATATTAAAAGTGCTATCTACAAGCATTTTATTTTGATGGTAATCAAAATCTAGATTTCCTATTTAGGTTTTGAAGAAATCTCTCACTGTTATCTGTAAACATTGTGCATGGTGTCTGGTGTAGACAAAAGCCATGATAGGAAATCTTATGTAAGTGTAAGACTCTAAAAAATTACAGAAGAAAGACAAAAAATCCAGTTTTCCTGTCTGATTTCTAACGACTAGTGTTGGTAAAGTCCCTGTAACTGGAAAAGAAAATAAGGTATTTAGGTATTATTAAAGCCTTTGCACAATTTTATCTCATTCATAGTGCTACTATCTCAGCTTTGAGCAAAGAAAGCTTATCTATTGCCAACAGTATATATATAATCAAAATGATCAAACTTTTTTTTTTTTTCCCCTGATTTTTTCTTTTTTTTTTCTGTTTTGTTTTAGTTGTTTGCTTATTTCTTTCTTAAATGTATAAATTCTGGTTCTGTAGTGATCTGTTTACAAGAAAATATCAGTATAGAGCCCTAGAAAATTATGTAAGGCTGCCTGTGCCAGGAACCTGCCTATGTGGACTCATTGCTGGAATGGGGGCCTATGTTGATAAAAAAACATTTTTGGAACTTCTTCCTATTCAGGTTCATGTCAGACTGAGGGCAGTGTGTCCTCAAATGTTTATCAATGTAATGTTCAATGCAATACTCAAGTATAAAACTTGGACATTTAGTCTATATAGCTTCAGATTATTCCATTGCATTAATTTTCACATGTTCTTCCTTATAGGGAAGTGTAAACGTAATCTTATCATGGTATTTGCAATAGGTTGTTTCAAAAACTTCTGCTTCTTCTACCCATTTTACCACTTTTTCATTTGAAGTACTAAATCCTCATTTCTCTGGCTCTGACAGGAGCTTTGTCCCTCGGGAAATAGTTTTAAAATGTAAATGAGCTATCAGATCTATCATCACTCTCAACAGAACTATGTTGTGCACTTATGAACAAAAGATGGTGCATCAGAGCTGGAACAATGCTATTATTTAATTATTAGAAAAATCAGAAACTAGCTGTCATTTTTGACTGAATTTCTACTCTTCTACATGTATAGAAGCAGTGTGAAAAAATTCATATTCATCAATATTTCTATGGGTATTTTTTTAGCATTAATACTTGCAGTGATTATGTCAGACTACAAAATAGCTCAATCATCTTTAATACTTAAATTTGTTTGTGCCAGGTAGCAAAATTAAGTACTTTTCAGCCTCCTCAAATGTGCATATATACAAATATAAAAATTCCAGTGGAACAACTGTCCAGCCAGAGGGATCTATTTGCTTCTTTCCTTTAACTCCAGGCTGCTTTCTGCCGCTTAGGTCACTTACAGAGAAAGTTATTGTTTTACCAGTCCCTGTTTGTGACCCTTCTCCACTGGTCAGGTCTTCAGATTAAGTGCTGTATTTAATTGTTAAAAAACATTTTTACCAGTTCTCTAAAGTAGAAGTATCTAATGCTCACGGCTGCTGTCTGCAGTGGGTCAATCTGCATGGGGAGTGCCAGACCAGTAATGGCAGCAGATACAGAATAGTCTCTGGAGGAGAATGTTGCTAACAACTTTTACAAATCTTTGAAGTCATCTGTCTAGGGAAGCAGCATATGTGAGTGCATCACACTCACAGGAGAGAAGCCAAAGTGCAAGGTTGTAACAAGGAATTACCCTAATGACTGATGTCCCACAGCATCAGTGCTGCATCCCAGCTTCTCCCTCGCTCTCTGTAATACAGAATGCCAGGCAGCTGCCCTTGAATCCAAACAGCTTGGACTGGTATGTGTAATGATAGAAAGGGACAGAGGTCCAGGGACTGATTTGCAGATAGGGGCTGAAATTCTGTAAAGTAAACTCCATAGTCTGAAACTCAAGGATGATGAGCTTGCTAACTGAAAGACAGAATGCAGCTTGTCCCCATCCAGTTACCCATGTTATTTGTTGGTTTACGCTGGTTTCTGAACTGTACAATCAGGACTCATGCAGTACAAATACACAAATAGCTGCCATTGTGATTTTTCCTGCATGCTGTGCGTGTAGCCTTCACAGAGGAGCCACTGTGAAGCCAATCTAGACACTATTTCTCTGTTGTTCATCTTCGTAGTTCCCTCCAAAAACCATACGCATGATTGTAAGTGAGGTAAAGATTTGGAGGAAAGATTTTTATTTATTTATTTATTTATTTATTTTGTTAATAGAGAAGTCTACATTTTTGACAATGCTGAGATCAGTGGCCTCCTAGAATCAGGGCATTTCCTGAAAGCAGCAGTTTGACCCTCAATGACTTTGAGTAGGAGGGCTGTAGCTGAGTGTATCTGTCCAGAAGAAAGAGCCACTGCACTCAACATTGCCAGGATTAGGCCTTAGATAATTGTCTGGTAGCCTGGAGGTGTGTGTCACATTTTAATACTACCCCTGCTGATTTCCTTGACCTCATTGCTCTCTTTTTGTAGAAACACCAAATGTACAATTTGGCTTATTTCCTTATAAAGTATAATAGGGACTAATGATAGAAAAGTCTTTTTTCCTTCTTCTGTAATAAAGAACAAGCAGCTGGAAAAATGCTCCTTAAGTAAATGCTCCTTAGTGTGTCTACAATTACACAGATGAGAAGCACTGCTGGCCCTTGCATCACTCCAGTTGTCAGAGCTGTATCTTCCACTAATGAAAAATCAAATGCACTTTCCTTCCCGTATTGTCCTCTGGAATCAGAGAAGAGTATTGGAGATAGCATTCAAACAACTTCTGTGTTTTTCAAGTTCTCGCTGTGTTGAAAGCTGATGAGTGTTTGCAATTTCAGAGAGCTTTTTGAGTGTATAAGTAGTGAAACACAGATTTTTTTTTTTTCCTTCTACATTTACTATGCAAAGCCTGCCTAAGCAATTTAGTTCTTTTTACAGCTTTTCTGAAAAATGGTTGCAATCTGTGTGATAGGTGGGTGGGAAGCAAGAAAACTGGTTGGGGAATTTTGCTGCTGCAGCTCTGCCTGTTTTGTAGTCTTTGATTGCAGTTTATTGCAGAGACAAATCTCCAAGATTTAAGAAGATCCGTTTTATTGATATTTAATATAAAAATCACCATCAGCCACCCATGCTGAATTTTAAATGCTTTTTGAGAATTTTTGTCCCTGAGCTGTGGCCAACTAATTTTAATTCCCCATGGATGGCATTGAGTATTGGTGCCTATTGGAAAGATTTGTCACATGAGAGAAACGTAGGGAAGAAATTATACCTAGCTGAACAATTTTCACCAATTTCTGACCTCAGGGGAGACCACTATTACTACTTTCTTGTGGGCTTTCAAAATATTAAAGAAGGCCAAATATTAATAATAATTGCAACAAAGACCCCCATTTTAGAAATTACTGAGTATGGAATTAGGCAGCAATGCTGCAGTAGCTTATCTTGGCAGATCTATGCCAGGAGAATCATGGAGTCATATCCTCTTTGGAAAAGCAGTTGTCAAACCAAGCTAGGTTTTCAGCACTAGAGACTAATTAATCATTTCCACTGTATGAATCAACTTGCTGCCAGATGGGTATACAAGAGCTGTGTAAACTTGCTAACTTAGGCTGCAGATGACTCAGCAAAGAGAACTAATGCAAGATGCAGAACTTGCTTGAGAAGAAAACTTGGGGAGATAGAATGAGCAGTCATCAGGGTTGTGTCAGCTTCACTGTAAGAAGCAGAGAATGCCAAACAAAGATTCAGTTTGTTTGGTGTCTATTCATAGTTAGTGGCCAAAATTTTTAAAGACAGATCATAGTAGGGCATAGATAAAGACAGATGTGTTAATTTTCCAAGAGGAACATCTCCAATAAGCTTAGATATTCCTCATCCTGGTGCTTTTTCATACACGTGATAAGCTGCCATATTGCCTTCTGTGCAACTTTTTGAAATGGAGATCAGAGCTGCATTTTGCAAGATATTTATACAACACAGATTTTGCATTGTAGCAAAATGCTTTGTTATCTTTTTCTTCTCTAATAGCTCCTTATTTTTTCATTTGATTTTGTGTTAGCTTTTAATGATTTGTCTACTAAATTCAAAGCTAACTAGGGTACAGACAAGACGGAAGCAGCTTAGTTTGGACACCACTAACCTAATGTATTGCTAGTAGTTACAATTCACCACTTCAGTTTCTGTTTAGGTCAAAAACTAGCCTGCAATGCAAATCTTTTTTTTTTTTTTTTTTTTTTTTTTTTTTTTTTTTTTTTCTTTTTTAACAAAGGTGAAAGTGAATTGTCTCTATATTCATATAATTTCATATAATTTTACATTAGGGACTGTACTTAGAATCAGTACAGCATCAACTGCAGACCATGAAATGAATGAGAACAGATTGCAGACTTCTCAGTGAATTAAATTAGGAGGGAAAAATGTTCTCCCTGGATATTTTTTGTGTATTATGTATAAAACTTGCAGAATATGTTGGTATTCTTGAAGCTGCTTTGCAACAGAATACAGTGTCTTTGTAGCACAAAATGCTATTTTTAAGCGCTTGTTTAAAGTTTTCATCCATGAATACGTTTCACATTGCAAATAGCTGCAGATTTTAACCACTACCTCTTTCTTAAAAATGTATTTGAATTATCCAGTTAACACAGATGAGTAGCAGAGTTGGAAGTGGTAGAGCTCTAGCTAGGTTTTTATGTTATCAGAAGATTTTTTTGCTATATTTTTTCAGAGATTTACTCTGTAATAAAAGGATAATTTCTGGCTTTCCACCGTATGCAGACAGATAGCAGCATTTATCAGAGTAAATAAATAGCAGTTAGTTTCACATGGATACATGACTGTATACAAACATTTTTATGAATTCCTTCTGATACAAAGATCTTCAAATTCACAGGCAGATGGCTGTTTTATTAAGGTTCTTTTACACTGGATCACTGGAAACAGTGGATTTCACTGGATAGCCAGTATTTTCTTACACTGAATGTTCTTAATTTCTGTTATCACATACTTCTTTTTCCTTTTATTCTGTCTTAGGGAAAATGAAGTTATTCTACGTACAGCAATATATAGTTGGCTTACTCCATGGCTGATAACCAACTAATAGCTCATAATTATTGAAATTGGTTCACTGTCATTGGCTGGAGTTTTTTAAGAAAAAGCCCTTCACAATGTTAATTGCTTTTTGGAAAATAGACTGTTTTCTGCTCTAGATCCCAAACGACAAGGGTGAATGTTTACATCTGTGAGTTCTGATTTGAAGACAGGAGATCTGAAGTGACTATTTAAAACTCCATTCTTGTGCTATTTTTAATGCTTTCATTAGCTGGTTAATAGAGTTAACTGACCAAGGAGATAGGTGGGCTAAGTGCATTTCCTAATGGTTTTCTTATTGTTTGGTTAGCTTGACCTATTTCTTTTATCCTTTTTATAACAGTTTAAGCTTGACTAATTGGATGGCAGTATTAGCCACCAGCAATGTATAGGAGCTTTTAAGATTTTTCTTTGCTTGTACTTGGTCTTTAATGGCAATTGGATTTGATTTGTGTGGACTAATTTTTGTGGCTGGCTTTTCAATCTGTAAACATACAAAGAATGGATCAGATCTTAGATGATAATACAAAGGCATTTTTTTATGAAAATAAAAAATAATATGAGAATTGAAAATGTGAAATCACAAACAACATTCAACAATTTTTTTTCTAGCACTACAAATTATAAATTAATTCCAACATAATTTTCTTTCTTAATGGAAAGTGTAATACCAGCTACTGAAGTGATTCCTCAGTATTGCATGCCTTTAGTTACTTCTGAAATAGAACAGTGAGTCAGATTCAAACACCTATGTTTGAAAGAAAGAGATCTGATAATTCAACCAAAAGCCTCTAGCTTTAACTGAATACCATAATTCTGATTCTGCACTTTCAGCGATGACAATAAATATTGCACCACATTTTAGTCTGTGAAAAGTCTTGTCAGGAAAGAATTACAAAAGGCCAGCATGAGATTTGGCCTCATTAAATGGAGAGAAAATACACCCCTGCTGTATTTGGCTCAAGATTAGACTGAAGTCTAAGTAAAACTACTAAATGTGCAACTGTTCCCGATTATCTAAGAAGAATAAAATAGTGTGGGGGCATTGCCATAATCTTTTAAGATTTGATGATAACATTAGAAACCCAAAAGTCATCCACTCAAATAGTTCTAGATTTCACAGTTTCTTTTTCCTTCAGATTTCCTCACATCATGCAGATTTCCACACTTACAGCTATAATGACAGGCAGGCAAGATTAAGTTCTTATTTTGTGATTGAACTTACACTCTCCTATTTTGTCAGCAGATTCCTTTAAGTCTCTATACTAGTCCCTGAGTTATTGCAGTTCTCAGTATTGCAACACTGCAGCCTTAGAAATCTGGAACAACCACAGACTTCAGCGCTACAGGAATGTTTGCCAGAGGAGAGCAAATAAAATCATTATTTTGTCCAATATTAGCTACTCCCCATGTGCAGATACAGTGAGTCAAGAACTTGCCTAGAAAGATGGAAGATTAAGAAAGCCTTTTGGTGGCAGAGTTCACAGATGAGCTATTTCTCCATTTATTTTAGTTGGAAGTGGAAGAAAGGGATGATTTGATAGTATATGAATAGTACACCTACTGAAGCATGCACAGGCAGTTATTATAATCACTTTTTCTTCTTTTTCAATAAGAACATAAGGAAATAGACCTGAAATTGTGTGTGTTAATTTCTTTTTCTTACACAGTGTTAGTAGTCATTCTCTACCAGTCTGGATCAGTGTGCTAAGGTAGCAACATTAAAAACTTATGGTGTCAGAACATCCACAGAAAGGTGTCAGATCATCCACAGAGCTTGCTGCTGAATTCTTGAGCAGGTTGTCAAGTTTGCAGCCTGTTCTGAGGTGCCTCTTACTGCGGACTCTTCAGGGCATCAGCTGGAAACTATGGATGATGCTGTGCTTCCAGGATCATAAAACATCGATGCTTCTAACCACTTCTTAGTTCCTCTGTGAAGCTGTGCCAAAATGTAAATATCACTTTGTGAACTAGGAACCAAAGGCTTGGAACACGGGATATGATGAATGTGCTGATCAGCTCATTGAGTATATCTTAGGAGCTATCCATGATTGACCAGGAACAATAAACAATTGAATTTTATTAGAGTTTTAGGAATTCTGAACTTCAGTGGAATATTTCATGTGGACTACACTTTTATTCTATGCATGCTTTTAATTTGAAAACTCACTGTTTCCTTGTGGCAATGTAATTATGCCTAGTGAGAAGTAAAAAAATGAAAGCACATATTTTTGGGGGAATATTAATTTCATGAAAGATTAATAAAGACTATTATAAATGAAAAAGATAGCTTGGCAGGAATTTCTTGGATTAAGCAGCTGAATGTTCTCACTATATCTCTAATTGTAGGGTATTCATTATTTCAGGAAATGTGGCATATTTGAGATTGTAACTTTTCCTCTGAGGAGCCTTGAAAATATTTTGATTATGTTTAACCAGCTGACCTTATATCCATGTATTAATACATCATCGGTTTGAAAGTTGATATAAGTCTTAGCATGTCTGTATCTTCTAAATTCAATTCAGTCTCTTCTGCTATAGCAACATCACCTGCCTCTGATATCGTAGGCCAAAGACATCAGAGAATAGCACTCAAGCAACTGCAAGACCCTTGGATGAGAATGTGAATCAACAAGAGCACTTATTATTTGCACTGTGTCAAAGCAGACATTTTGATACCTACTAAAAGTAAAGAAATACTTCTGCTTACATTTAGATGTAGGGAATGCATTTACTGTCATATGTTCTTGTATTTCCACTTATCTTCAAAGGAGCTCTGAAACCTCAGTTCACTGCCACTGAGCTCCTGACTTGCTGTACGTGCTTTCAGGGTCCTGTAGAACTGTTTGTGTTTAAGCAAGTGCTCAGGCAGTCCTCTGTACTGACACAATTGAACTGTGCTCTTTACATGCCAAAGACCTGTCCATACCCAAAGACTGAGTACCTGAGTATCTTCATCCTCAAAAGGTCTGAAAGCCTGGACAAATTTCCAGAACAACTTAACTTATTGCAAGATTATATAATAGTTCCCTTGAATATGTAGAAAAATAACCTTTTTCATCAATGCTAATAGTCTTTTAAACAGCAGTGTCAGAGAACAACCCATTAAGTATGAATGTGAACCATTGGAAGACTTCTAATGGGAATAATTCAGTTTTCTTTAGTTCCTGTATTCAGCAGGTCCTAAGTAAAAGACTGCAGTCAGCCTGTTCAGACATCGGCAATTTGTTCAGCATGTGTAGGAACAGTTTCATCCACCCAGGGAATTTCAGTCCAAGCAAAGAAGCATGCAGGTATTTTAATTGCTTGGATTCATGAGCTGGAGCAATTTAGATTGCAACAGTTGGCCAAGTTACTATTTTCTGCCTTGTCATCAGGTACACAATTCACTTAATTCCTTCTTAACTTCCATAATTTACATTCTAACATGTTAAGATAAATCATAACAACTCAATGTATTGTGTATGGTCCATAAGAACATGCTTTATTTCAAGCATTTGTCTAAACCTATCATTATGCAACAAGGCTGTAAATGTGTGTTCATGTCCTAGAAGTTAGTGGGAGATTGAGAACAGATAAAATGCACTCCTGAACACTTTATAAAAGCAAACTTCCTATTGTGTAGTCTTTCCTGTGAGGTGTAGAGTCTGCCATATTCCAATTCAGTAATTCCATTTTGCTGATAAAAACACATATTATTATTCCCAGTTGTAAATGTTTTCATACCTCTAAAATGCGTTGGTTTTAAAATCAAAATGTAGTAACTAGTACTGTCTTCTTAATGGGTAGTGGGAGATGGAAGAGGAAAAAATAAATTTGTTTTTGCTTCCATAAAAATGAATGTATCTTTGCATTTATAATGTCATATTTAGCTAATCTGTAGTGAAAACCTCAAATAAGATTCATATAGCACTTTCAGCCTCTTAAATCTAGATTTTCTTAACTTTTAAATTACAAATAAAACAATTACTCACATTTTCCCTTAACATATAGATGTGAATTTCTGTAGTTTTAGTTTGGATTTTTTTTTTTTTTTTTTTACACCAATTCGTAGTATAGCGTATGTTGTGCAATAGTATTTCTGTATCATTAATGTATTTAAACATCAGATACTGAAATACTTTATACATAATGTGTATGCATAATAATTGAGATAAATTCAACACTGATGATTTAGCTTTATGTTGGTACTCATTTGCTGTAATATACTGGCACAAGTATACTTGGCTGAATTCAATGATTTACTAAGTAGTTGGCTTAGCTTCATTACATTTTTTTTTTATAAGGGTTATTATTATTTTATAATTTAGTAAATAACTGGATAAAATTTCACAACCCATTCTTCTGCTCAGATCAGTCAGAAAAATGTATATTTGTCATTTTTATCTATTTCACACATATATGTATGAAGAAGTCTTGAAGAGTAGGTTTAGGGATTACATGCAATATAGACTGCCTGGCGTCAGATTCAAGCTATTTCAAAAACATCATTTCTCTAGGGTAACAAGCTTAGTTCATAATACAAGATTCCTTAAAAATCCATGAAATGAATTACCCCAGGTTTGTTATTTGGCTGTCTTCTCTGGTAAAGTCCCTAAATCATTCACCTTCAAGCTGAAGATAATGGAATTACCTTGTGCCTTTATTCTGAATTCTTGTAATTAAAGTGAAATTGCAAATCTTTCTGTTTTACAGTTGAGATGGATCTCTGTGGCAGTCATGTATTCAATGGAGACCCTTTTTGACAACATAAATGTAAGATAATCAACACTTTTATCTACCATGTCTGTTACTGAAAAATGACTTTATCATACTAATAATTAAATATGGACTTGAGGCCAAAACTGTGCTAGATTACAAAACAATTCTCTGTCAGTGGGAGAGAATGTGATGAAGCCACAGCTACCTTATTCTAGTAAGTCTGAGATTCTCAAGGGCAATTATTCCTACAAGTTAAAATGACATTGTTTTCATCTTGGCAATTAATGTAGTACAGTGGAAGCAATATCTTAGTGTTTATTGGTGATAAAAGAATCAAGTCCAGCTATTATTGTTTGGCTAGATTTACAATGTTTTAGCAGAAAGGGAAAATAATAGCATTATAAAGTAAGGCTACTAAATCCTTTAGCTTAATTCAGATAGAAATTAGCATAAATTAATACAGTTTCTTATAAAACATTGATCTTACTGGGTTCCACTTTCTGCTAAAGATTTGCATCATTTAGAGAATTTTTGATTGAGGAATCTAATTACCGGGTTTAAACCGTATTGAAAAATTAATTTGTCCCATAGTTTATACTTAACAGTCACTTAATAACTGCAGTTATTGGTGTTGCAGAGGTGTAACCAAAGGTGAGGTTTTCAGCATTCTCTACTCTCTTTATTCAGTATATCTGTTTATGTCACAGGTACTAGCTCTGGATTTCCAGGGCACTGAAAAGGTCTAAAGATCTCATAAGACACACTTCAGTAGACTATTTTCTAACTTCTGTTTTATTTATTTATTTATTTATTTATTTACATTCAACATCTAGCAAGTTAACCCAAGTCTTGTCATAGTGTTTAGAAACACATGGAACTTTTTGCCACAAATAATGATACCAGTCTACTTTTTCACTGATCATCTCCATAACAGATGTTGTCATGATGTGACAACAAGAAAGTGAGTTTACTTTATTATATAGTTCTTCTGGCTCTTACATATTGACAAACTACTTCCTGACTCTGAATTGTGTCTCTGAGGCAAACTGGATCATTTATAAAACTGTCAAATAACTGATAAATCAAGAATAACCCTGTGTTTAGCCTCATATTGTTAAGGATTTTATAGAAAAATGTATTTAACTTCAAGTCCATCTGCAAACTTTTAGACTGTGGCTATTTTATTTATTTTTTTCTCCTTTGACTCTTTTTAAATGTCTACTTTTTCATATGGAAAATTTCATTTACAAATTGCAGGGCAAGTAACAGGATAGAACAAGGAGTGCAGGAAGCCAGGAGCATGATTTTAAACCAAGTGCTTTTTTTCATCACTTGGCATAAGGACTGCTCTCAAAAGCAATGCTTCTTATTTGTTGTTGTTGTTGTTATTGTTGTTCCATGGCATCAGATGTTGGTAGTGTGGCAGTAGCAGTTGAACCTTCCTGCCAATATCTTGTTACATTTTGTTGCTGTGCAACAATGACAGCGGATGGGCAGTCTGACAGGATGACATTTGACATGGAAGTGAATGTGAAGCAATGCTGTGAAATTGAATTCCTCCATGAAAAAAATTTACATTTACTAACATTCATCTATTCTTGCTGAACACTTATGGAGACCAAACAGTGAATGTGATCACAGTGAGACAGTGGTGGTGCATTCCGGGAGTGGTGACAGTGGCTGTGGGCCATCTCTGCTGGTGTAGATTTTGCAAACATGGCATGCAGGTTCTCATTCAATGCTGGTGAAAATGCATAGCTGATGTTGGTGATTATGCTGAAAAATATTGTTTTGCAACTGAGATTTTGCATTATCAAATAGTGTTATTGTGTTCTTTGCATGTAGTTTTCGTGTAATAAATATGAGGCATCACTTTTGGAGCAATCTATATATAAAAGAAAAAGTTCATTTTAGTTTTCTTCAGAGGAAATTCTGAGAATTGGTGAATAAATTAGTGGCAATGAAAAATTCAGTATTTCCCTTGTTATGAGAACAAGAATCGTAATTTAGTGGAAGAAACTGCAACCAGAAAACTTAGTGCTGTAGTGTAATTGGGTAAAGGATAGTAATGTAAAGGGCAAGTTCTGTGTAAAATGCTTGTTGAAAAGATGTTCTGTATGTGACTGGATGAAAAGGGATGGTAAAAGGCAGAAGTCACAACTTTTTTGTCTAAGAAGTTGAAAATAGTCATCTCAGCAGGGGAAAATTTCTACAAATGGATGCAGCTGTAACAGTTTTACTCTTCCCATTTATTTTTTTTTTAAATTTATTTATTTATTTATTTATTTTCTCCATCTACCATCATCATCATGCTACATGGTAAGAGAAGTGAAAATCCTCTAAAATGGGTGATATGGGGGCAGTTGATTTCTGAATTCTATTAAAATTTTCATTTGTTAATGGAAAGATGGATTGTAATCACTACAGAGTATTCAGAAAATAATCTGTGCTCCTGATACTTGCTACATTTTGTCTGGGCCTTTTGGATTATTAAATAAACATATTTTTTGCTTCATTAGTTACACAGTTGAAAGTCTTACAATAGCACTTTAGTCTGTTTCTCAGGTGACAGATCTTCACCTATTTTGAGCAGACTGTTCTGCCTTTGCAGTAAAATTAGCAGAGCTGAAAGTATTTTAGCAAATGTTATCTTTAAAATTAGTATTAAGAAGATATGTAAGGCATGGCCTTGAAAAACACCAACCTTATCATAAAAAGCAAGATATTCAAAATGTAAGTGAAATATTCCCCTGGGAACTTTCTTGTGTAATAATCAGGCCAAAAAGAGAAATACAAAAGATAAAAAGTCAGCATCATTCAAACAAAACAAAAGCCTAACAGCACTCCAGTACACTTATAAAAGTGGAAATTTGGAAGAGTAAAGTTGATGTTATTAAGGGTACAAATTTGGAATGAATTTGGAAAGATTCTCAGTTGTGTGAAGTTCTGTCTGTGGCTGTCATAGTGGGATTTTTCATTTATTTATTTATTTTTCTATCTATCTATTTATTTATTTATTTTTCTTGCTTCATTTTATATCTGATAGATCTAAACATGATAGTTCTAAAGTGTATTTAAAGTGTGTAGTAATGATTTATTCTCGTTTCCTGTCTTCACTTTGACTTTGCTTCAGGGTTTTCATGTGTAAATAAGCTCTATTGGAGATGGCCAACAAGAAAGAGCTCTGTGTTGCTCTCTACTCATGAAAGAGCACTTTTAATGAAAGTAACCTACATCACCGGATGATGATCTGGGCACTATGTTCTGAGAATAGTCCAGACAAACCAGCTCCTGACATGCAAAAGTAGTTAGTGCTTTATAATAAAACGTGAAGAATAAAAGTAACAGGTTAAATCTTCAAATGTAACTCTAAGACATTTGTAGAAAACTAGAGGCGATTTTCTTGTAACTTCTCTTTCTCCTGTTTGTTGTTGTTGTTGTTTTTCCCCTGTATTGCCAATAAAAATTCAGTCAGCAACCAGCTGACTTCACAGACCATTTCTAATCTCATACCAACATTTGATCAAAGCCCTTTGTGCTACATCAGTCATTTGCTCACTCATTCAATAGCAGGAATCTTTGTTTGTTTGGTTTTTTTCCTTCTTTTTTCTTTTAAAACAACTAAAGCATGTGGAATTCTACAGTATGTACCTGACATGCAGACCAGATGCATGCAGACTTGCTTTTTAGAGCCATTGTAGAATTATCTCTTGCAATTTGTACAAGTTTCTTCCAGAATCATTCATGTTAGTCTCCTCTATTAAGCCTATGAATACTTTAGGAAACTGTACACCAGATACATAAAAAATGGGAGTTAGTTACCATTTACATAGTCAGAAATTCTGATGAGTTTTATGGGTGTGCTGCCTCTGTATCACTAACTGATGTTAAATAGAGTATTGAAAAACATAACTACTCTCCAAATGTGATAATAGCATATGCTGATATTAAAACAGAAAGAGAAAAAAAATCTTCATAGATAGAATGTGATATCTTCAATAATTCCACTGTTTTTCAAGTGGGCAATAAGCAAGTGGATTGATAAATATGTTTGAGGAACAACATTTTTTTAAAGCTAAAATTATCATTCTAGCTTCAGGCTGAGAAGGGGGAAACCTTCAGTCATACGTGGTTATAGGTAATAAAATACAACAATTTAATAAAAACTAACTGAAGCTTATAGATGGCTCTGTGCTGTCACTTGTCATTGTACATGTTTCAAAATTCACAATTTCCCAGTGGTCTACTGCAGTCTATTTTGAGTCCATGTTCTTAACAAAAGGAGTTTGGTTAATATTTCTTTCATTTTAAAAATGTTTTAATCATACATTTAGTTGGAAAACCAATGATAGTAAGTTATTTCCTTGAAACAACTTGACAAATTGATTATATGAAGTTAGGGAAGAAAAATACTGAGCAGTTATAAAATTAGATGAGATATAATAGATTTCAGATGTTTCAGATTCATATCTTTCTGTTTTACTCTATCTTGGGCAAGGGGCAATAATTTTGGCATGACCTTTGAATATACTGCATGAATTATGTACATGATATTATTTCATATGTTTGGAGTCTGTATAGGATGTGGACAAAAAACCTAAAGTTTACCAAAATAAATATGTAATGAGTTCATACATTTGAATCAATAAACAAAGCTGCTGCAGCCTGCAATTAAGTTTATTATGTACATAGACAATAATCTTGGCAAATAAAATACTGAGTAAGTAAACTATTTGGATAGTTTTGCTCTTTTTATATTTATTTTATTTTTATTTATTTTTATTTTTATTTTATGCCAGAGTGGATTTTATATTTTATTTTTCTAGAAGGGCTTAAAATCATTTCTAAAGTGACCTGCTGTGCTGTCCAACTGGCTAAGTGATTTCTGTTACTATATCAAACAGTGTAATGACATTTAGACAGGAAGAGGAAACTGTGTGCCAGCGCTACTTTACTCCCTCCTGGAGACTTGCAAAATGTCATTTGTGGCATACTGTGTGCTGTTTATTTTAGAATAAGAGACATTTACAGGTTTGATTTCTAAAGTACTTGGAGACAGCTTACTAAGGAGGTACAAACAAAAAATAAATAGAAGAATTACATGATTTTAACAAAGCATTACCAACTTCAAGCAGCTGCAGAATGACTTGTTTGTATTTCTTAACACTTGAAAAGACTGAGAGTGAAAAATGTTTTTCTGTGGTTCAGTATGTGGTTTCAAAATAGTTTAAAGCAGGGCTAAGATTTTGATCCTTTCCTAAAGGGCCACTTTAGCTGCATGATGCTGCTGCTCTCCCTGAACCTGTTAAAATGATTGTATACAGTAGGGTTGAACAGCAACTCTTTAGAAAAATATAAATCAGATTTCAGTAGGATCAGTGAGTATATTCAACTTCCTTGGTAGCTGTAGAAAAGGTAGATGTAGAAAACTCCTTTCTGCCCAGCAATCATACGCAGTGTGTGTGTAGATGTGGATTTGGGTGTGGCTGTGTGTGGGGGGGGGGGGGGGGGGGGGGGGGAAATGAGGAGTGGGAATTGGAGTAGAGGGGGTGGTTGGTTGGTTTTAACTGAATTTAGCCTTCACTTCTTTTTGTTGCATTATTTTCAATAAGAAATGTATTTTTCATGTGAGGCACACTATGCTTCATGAAGGTTTCAACTGGGAAGGCATTAAACTGGAAAAGCTGATAGATTTGACTTTTTTTCTTTCTTTTTTTCATTCTTCATATGATTACATTTTACAGTCACAAAATCAAGCCATTACATTTCTTTATATGCAGTCAATAAATCTCAGCATCTCAGGAAACGTTCTTTTACTCTGTTATAAACCATATAACTGGTAACAAAAAGATCACTGTTGTTTTTACCATCGTATAGAACCAAGCAAAAAATAAATAAATAAATAAATAAAAGATACGGACTGCCAAACTCATTGCTTTTCAGGAACTTCTGACGGAAATAATTTAGTGAAGAATGAAATTTGTCATTGTCAATCTGTTCACAGCCGATTTTATGTACAGAAACCTCTATGAATATCTCACTGAGATGTCTCTATTTGTATGGTTTCTCCTTAAACACAGCCATCACTTAGTTTCATAATGAGATCAGAATGTTACACATCTATGACTTTCTAGGGCAATTCAGAAAAACTGTGTTACCTTTGCGTTCTCTTTGTGTCTGTATTACTTATTAGTTTTTGATCATGAAGTGCTGCTTAGCACCATGTGGAGGTGAAAGCTTTTATTTCAAAGCATCACTGCTTTGCATGGCACTGATTGTAACTCTCTAGTCGTCCAGCCATTCTCATCCCACGTTATGGTCAGCTTCAGGCATGATTTCATTGACCTAAGATATGATATTCCTAATTGCTAATTAAGGGAATAAATGGACTTACATTTAAGAGCCTTATTTTTTCACAGTCTGTACAAAGAGGAGAAATCCCTCCACTGCAGGATCATTTCTCTGCTAAATATTCATTGGTTTTTGCTGTTCAGCAGTATTACCAGTGTGAGCAATATGAGTGGTGTGACAGGACTGATTCTCCTATTTACAGTCCTCAGTTGTAATTCACCTCAAACTCATAATGTCTTTAAACATCCGTGGTGTCTCTTAAATGTTCTATCCTTTGATTTACTCATTAAATTTTAATCCTATGGATCCTTTCCAAACTGTATACTGTATAGCTTTAAAGGGGTCTGAAAATACCTGGCTGTTGATTTCCTTCTGGGCGAACATGAATAATGTCAGAGCAAAGTCTCAGCAGTCAGCATTTTACAGTGTAATAGCCAGAGTTTTTAGGAAAGATTATGGGGCAAAAATGTTCACAGTTGTTTTATTATTACTAGAGTGGTAACTGATTATTTTCTGAATGGGAAGGGAAAGATAAATTTGTTTCACTAATGATGAAACTGTTAGTATTTAATATATGCTGTGTAGTCAGTTACGTGTAAAGAGTGTTGGGGGGGGGGGGGGGGGGGAAACAAAGGTTTATAATGAATAAACTCCATTTAAATTCCATTCTGTGTGATTACTTCATATAGAAATTGTGCTTAAGTTGGGGAGGAAGAAGATGACATTATAGAAAACTTCATCAAAATTCCACTCTCAACTCAAGATCCCAATAATCTTTTAAATAGTAACAATATTTGAATTACAACTGTCCTGTTTTTTTTTGTTTTTTTGTTTGTTTTTTTTTTTAGATTGGGATAGAGGTGATGTTCTTCATAGAGGTTTAAATCATGGTATGGTTTAAATTTGTGGTTAAAATAACAGTAACTTACCTGCTTTCTGCTAAGCAGTGTTTAGACAGAGTCACGGACATTCCTGCTTCTCACATTGCCCTACCAGCAATGAACTGAGCATGTACAGGAAGCTGGGAAGAGACACAACCAGGACAGATGACCCAGACTGTATAACACCCCATGGTCATGATCAGTGATAAAAGCTGGAGCAAAGAGGGTGAGGAGGGACTTTGGGAGCACTGGAGTTTGTCTTCCCAAGAAAATATTTTGTGTGGTGAATGAATTCCATGTTTTACTCTGCTTACTCACGTATCTACTGTTTCATCAAGTAAACTGTTGTCATCACAACATATGAGTTCCTGTAAGTTTGCCTTTCTAGTTCTCTCCCTGATCCCAGTGTAGGGAAAGTGAATGAGCAGCTGTTTGGTGTTTATCTGTCTGCTGGGATGAAACCACATAGCAGTCATAATTATTTATATGGCTATACAAGCATAATTGTGGGTACAAGCCAACCTTGCATTTTCTTTTTCATGTGAATCTTGGTACATCCTCCCATTCTCAACAGGTTGCTCTATAACTGCATAAACACACTATTTTCTTCAGTTTGCTTGTGTAGAAGTTTGAACACCTGGATGAATTTGGTCCACCTCAGCCGGCCCTCATTTTTCTCTGCCTTTCAGAAATTTGACACTAGCACTCAACATTTACTTGAGAGCAACCTGCTATTGCAGTAATGAAGGTGTTATCTCACAAAACAAACTCCACTGAAGATACATGTGCAACCTGAATGCAAGGATATGGAGCACTGTACTGAGATTCTTTAATTGGCATGTGTGGGAAGGGACTTCCAACTGAATTGGCCCTGATGCATCACATCCAAGAAATAGGGGGGGGAAAAAAAAAAGAGGTCATACTCATAGCAAACAAAGAAAGGTGAGCTTCTCCATCACTAAGTATAAAGCATGAGGGTTAGGATTTTATTTCCAAGCAGGCTCCATAGAAAACTGTTTTTTCTATTAAACTGAATGACTTATTATTCAAACTTCTGTCTTGCTATTCAGAGTATTTAGAGATGCCAGTACTATTGAGACCTATAGTACTGGTTTGTGTTATCTTTACAAATTAGTGGATTGATTTTTGCCTCCTCAGTCTCAGAAACTCATATATCTATGTTGATACATTTCTCATTTCTTCAACAGTAAGAATCAATACACGTAAATAATTCTGAGTGGGTGTGTATGTGTAAGTAACATATCTTACACAACGTGTGCTGTATGAACGTGTTTGAAATTTTCCAGCTTTTCATTATGCATTTTGCCTATAAAAAGAGGCTGAGGACACAACCCTCTGAGATACTTTTCTGTATTTAAATATACTTCTTGGGAGTAGAAACCACTGAGAAAACAATCAATTTTTTTCACATCTGAATGTCATAATTGATAAAAATTGTTCTAAGATTGTTATTTTTTCTAGACAAAACAGAACATTGGGACATCTGTGGCTACATTTATTACTTGTGATTGTGTCTAAGATCAGAAATTGAAGTATTACTGCAGCAACTTCTCATATTTCTGTTGGCACATGAGTCCAAATGAATCTCTCACATTTTAAGAATCGAGAAGTGTCTCAGAATGTATCTGCAGTGCTGAAATGAAAGGAGAAATATTTTGTATGTGATGTATTAGTTGCCTGAAAGATAAAGATTATTTCTGTGGCTGTTCTTAAGTAATTTTATATTCAGTCTTAATAGACTGATATTCATTTCTGCGGTGTTCAGTTTTGTAATCACAAAGTATGAGTGAGATAGACATTAAAATGGATGTGCATATATTGCTGAAATACAAGAATTCAAGTTACCAGAGATAGGAAGGCTTACAATATGAGAATATGAGAGCCAGTTGCCTGCATTGTAGGGTAATCTGTCCTCCATTGCATTTTTTTTTTTTCTAGATTTTAATAAGGTGATATTTCTTGCCAGTGTAGTTTCCTTAACAAGACTGTTGTATTTATATTGAGAACAAAGTCATGTCTCTTACTAAAAAGAAGTACAAAGATAAATGCTTAATAAGGAAAATGTGTTAGAAACAGATAAACTAATATTCTCACATCAAAAAACATCTTATATATTAAACAGCTGCTGACAGATAGTACATGACCTGACCTTTTCTGTGTCAGAAGAGCAATACAAATGGAATAAATTCATGCAGATAATCACAGTTGTTTCAATAAGTAATTCACTGTTGTTATTGAAGCAGAGGGAAAAAATAATTAAATGAAAATGACAGTGGATAAAGTTATATTCACATTTCAATTACAGATCTTATTTAGGAATGACTTATGCATCTTCTATAATATCACTCCCATTTGAAGGAAAGATCTTGGGATCTTGGGAGACCATTCAGTGTCTTGTATTCTTGTATTCATTTGATTTCGTGTCTTGTATTCTTGTATTCATTTGATTTCTTTCTTTTTCTTCTTCTTTTTTTTTTTTTTTTTTCTTTTTTTTTTTTTTTTTTTTTTTTCCTTTCTCTAAAGGTGTCTGCTCAATTAGATATCTGCAAAGTAAACTGTAGCCATTACCATAATTCCACCAGTGCTTAATGTGCTTAGATTCTTTGGACCCTGGAGACAATTTCTTCAATCTACAGTAGTGATGAATGAAGAAATCATAAGGGAGATATCTGCCGTGCTACTGGCACTGGCTACTGTTTCTCAAGTGAGTATGTTTGTTCCACTGTGCTGGAAAGCATTTTGGCATGATAGGCTATGAGTGCAATACCTTTTGGGCTGGAATGGTGCTTTTTGGATACCTTGCACACCTGTGTTACCTTTATGATATTAGAAAACAAAGAAATACTCATTCAGAAGAGAAAGAAAGGCGAAAGAGTAGGGATAACACATTTTTCTGCTGTCTGTATGCAAACACCAATGCATGTTGTGCTTTTCTAAGGTTTGTTCTCTCTCTGTGTGTTATAAAGCTTACTGGGTGCACAGAATGGTGTGTGAATCTGACCTCCTTTCTGTATCTTTAAGACAACATTGTTTGACTAGGCTAGTGAGGATACAGTAGTCACCAGTGCACCAAGCATGAATAATTCAAGATGGATTGAATTTTAAAACACTTGCAGTATTCTTAGAAGACAGATAAGCAGAGACAGAGGCACAAGTCAAGCCTGTGGCACTGGGATACCAAACCTGAGGCAAAGAGAAATACCATGAAATTAATTGCTTTTTCTGTGTCAAGTATGATGTACACATTTACCCAAAGTATGAACAAGAGCAATCAAGGGAGAGCACATACTGGAAGTATGTAAGAAGTCTTATAGGATATATAGAACTATTCAGACTAGGTCTCAGGGAGACCAAAGATCTCCCATCTCTTTAGTCTCCCATCTCACTGATATCTAGTGTGTACCCCCAGTTTTATTTTTCCCAAAACGTATGAGAATCTGTCCAGTTTGGGGACTAAAGAAGGAAGCAAGTGATCTCTTCTTGGCACAGCGCTTGCCAGATAAAACATTTTTAGTGTTTTCCCTCAAATGGAAACCAGAAGAATGCTTTTTCTAAGAACTGAGTGAAAAAAATCCAAAGTTTGGGTGGCAGTTACTTTTGACTCCCAATAAAAGAATATAAGACAGATTTTTGTTATTATACAGCTCTATTCAATGTTTTAATAAGTAGTATGAGTTTACTTTAGTTTATGTATCTTAAAAAAGCATGGCAAAATGTGTCAATACAATAAATTGGGAAAGCAGCCACTGACAGTACATCAGTGATTTTCCAGTGCATGCAGGAAACTAATAAAACACATTCATTTCAGCATATATCACTAAAAACCATCAGAATAAAACAAATAAAAGAATAAATCCAAGAGGTCCCCAAAATAAGGCTAAATTCAGTCTCAGACTTTCAAAAAAGCTTGAAAACTAGGAGACTTGTAAGCTTTCATCTAAAGTATTGGCTTTGGATTTTGATTGCTCCACCTCCTATCCAAAAACAAAAAATGCAAACATTCTCCCCTAGGCAAAAACAGAAGGCTATGGAGATTTATTTCTTCATAACCCTTTGTAATACTGAAACATTTCAGAGATTTTAAACAGCAAAGTCAGTCTAGATGTTTTTCCCTCTGCAAATCTTGAACTTCAGAACTCTGCCTTAGAAGCAATAATTTTCTTCTCTGTAATAAGTTTTATGGTCAGATTTTTAAAGGGTTTAATAGCCACATTTATAAGAGCATAAATATATTAGTGTCAAATCAGTAACTCCAGTTTCCTTAAAGGTTGCTTAATATATAGACATTCATCTGGTTGCTAAGAAAAAAGAGGTGCATATTTCTGTAAAAGATGTAACACATCTTGATATTGGTGTTAAGATCAGCTCATTTGTTCCCACATATCTTTACTTCTAGTACACAATTTAAAAAAAAAAAAATCTTTTATAATTAGATACTATTTAGATTATTTATAAGTATTCTAATACTTATGAATATTGACCTTTAAAGAGACAGTAGACATAAGGACTGTATTATTTAAGCACCACAGCCTTTGAGGCATCCTTACTACAATAGTGTTATATTCTTTGAGATCAAAAGGCCAACAGTTCTGGAGTAAGCACATCCCTTGTGGATTAATTATAATGAAATTACTCATTTGGAACACTGTACCAGAGCTTTGACACTATCCAAGCTGCAGTAAAATTTTCATGTGAGCTTTCTATGCAAAGAGAGAAATGCTGCAGTGACAAAAGATGTTTTATTTATAGCAACCCTGCCTGTAATGGAGAGAGAAGAGCTACTGCTCACATTTCAATATCCAATATTTTCACTGTAGCATGTAGCTATCCTTCAGCTATTTTCCAGCTGTGATTCCTAAAATATGTGTCAATATACATGATAGGGAGAATAAAAATGTATTTAGTTATTATCTTCATAGCCAATAGCTGAGAGAAAGATCTCTTGAAATCTGGAAATTCCATTTATAAAGATTATTGGAGACATTTTTATTTTCAGAAATGAGAGGGAACAAAATATCTGAAAATGAGAATATTTGGACTTTCCACTGAACAATTGCGTTCTTGAAACTTTCCAAATCATCCCCAATCTAATAAACCCATTGGGTACTGCAACAGACCCAAGTGAACACATAAGCATCACTGTTATATTTATGGGTTAGATTGTAGACACCTCTCCTTTATGGCTGAAGTCTTTGCTCTCAATTTCCAATGCAACTGAAGTCCAGTTTAGCCTGCAAAATTGTTTATGCAACTCAGCAAAGGGTCAAGAATGAAAAAAAAAAAAAAAAAAGCTCCGGTTCAGACAAAGCACTTATTAGCATAATCGATAGATTGAGCTGACTGAGTCAAGCTAAATGCAGCATTGAACTTGAACTGCATGCCAAAATTAATGTGTTAGAAATAAAATTAAATTAAAGAAGCCCCTGAACAAATGACTCAGCTTTTCTCTGTTTGGAGTTCTCTCACCCTGTATTGAAGACATTTCAGTATCTTGGAAAGGTATACTCCTCTGCAAATTCCTGGACTGCATGACACCCTCGGTCCATATCCCCTCAACTAAGGAAGACCGCCCCTGTGGTGAAAAGAGGAACTAGGTGACAAGCCTGTACAGCCAAGTAAGAACTTATCTGGAGAACAGCTGGTACATGAGAGCTATGTCATCATTGATCATATCTTGTCTTTCTTCTCTCACCATTGTTTTCCCTTTTTCTTTTTTTCCCCCTTTACACCTTATCACTTTTACTCTTATAGCTTCCCTCCCTTTTCCCTTTTCTGTTTTTCCCCCCTTCCTTCCATTATTTTCCCCTTTTCCCCCATTTTTCCCCTCCTTTCTTCCCGATCTCCCCTTTTCCCTTCTCCCCCTTTTTCCTTTTTCCCTCTTCCTTCCTTTTCCCTACCTTTGTCTTTCCTTTGCCCATTTCCCTTTTTCCTTCTAATTTCCCTCAAGGAAAGGATGAATTGTTTTAGACTTTCACTGTCCTCTAGGTAGTATCTGAATTGGCAAAGCAAGAGTTACTGAGAATAGCGCAAAGCAAGAGTCAAAGCAACCTCAATTTTAGTGCAGTTTTGCTAATTCAGGTAATATATTTGTACTGTGTCACCCCTTCATGAGTAAGTCCTCAGCACAGGTTAGAGGAGAAACCAGGCTACCAGCATCAGAAAGGTGACATTCATTTTCTTTGAGTTTTCTGGTTAGCACTATTTTTGTTCTGTTTTCCTAAAAGAACGGAAATTAAATCATTTTTTTAAAGGCACTCCAATTAATTTCAAATTCTCTAGGAGGGGTAGTTTTAACTTTTAAAATCTCACCTGGTGCTTCTCCCTTAGGAGAATTCTACACAGCTAAAGTTGAAGATTCAAGAGGAGGAAAAAAAAAATTGACTTATTACCTAAGCTATCAAATATTTTGTCCATTATTCAGTAAAAATACACTCCCAAAATATGCTTGCTTATTGAGAAACTACTTTTTCAAAGCAATTTCATTTATTTATTTATTTGTTTGTTTGTTTGTTTTCCAAAGCAAAGAAGACTCTAAGATTAAGTCAATTTGAAGGTATTTATTGGCATAACCTGTAGCTCTTTAACATACAGATGCTGCACAGACACATTTTGTCTTTAGATGCTTTGCACCCATTTATTTTGTCCAGGTTAACACATGACCACCTGAGTTAGATCAGAATTCAGGTCTAGGGCTCCAGTTGAAATGGTGAACCTTTTTGTTAAGATAAATTGTTGCTTTAATGCTAACATTTGGATGAAAAACGTTCAACCCCTAAACAACTTCTGTGGTGTTTTTTTGTTTTGTTTTGTTTCATATGGCTTCTGAGACAGAATTATTGATGCTTCAGTGAACCACCTACTATTGTTTTACTTCAAAAGAAAGCAATAAAGTAATTCTAGACCCTGGGATCGCCTCATATTCTAGGAACCCCCTGCTGAACAAACATTCTGCCAAAATCTTATTAAAGTGTCTTTGAAAAATTGATCTATTGGAAACAATATTCTATGAAAAGGAAGTTGAGTTTAGTGTATCATGATCCCCGTGGGAAAATCATCAGTGAGTTTTGCTAACAGAAAGCTTTGACTGGCTCATTAAATCTGAAGTGGACATTTGTTTTCTGGATAGTAAAACAGGAAAGGGGAAAAAAAATAAAAAGACAAACCAAACCAAAGGGATGCAAACAGACAAACCCAACCAAATAAATAAACAACAGAATTGTTCTCCACAACATACTTAGGAATTTATTAAAATCACTCATTGTACAGTAACTTTATAATGATGAGCACTTCTGAGGTTGAACTCATCTGCTTTATATAGTAATTATTTGCATAGTGCTCCTGAAAACAATCTCATTTTCAAATTGCTTTAGTTAAAGAAGTAGTTCTAATCCTGTTTTTAAACCAGAAGATACCCTTTTTCCCCAATACTACCCACTCCTTTCCCCCATAAAGCAAGAATCACAAAGAGGTACTTAAACTTTAATTCTATGTGATTTTTGATAAGTGGGTTCTGAGAGTTATGCAAAGCCAATATTACATTTCTGTTTACTGGAGAACAGTATAAAAGCAAATCAGAATGCACCTGTGTTGATATGTTCTTGGTGAGAGCTAGAGTATGTGAAAGGGGAACTTTTAGATGCAAATACTGACAAATAAGCACAATTTCAATGAGTTATTTCAGAACTGAGCTAATGTTTCTCAGCATTGTTGGTAAAATTTAATATTATGATACATTTCGGATAAATGGCAGGAAAAGAACAGGCCTGGAGGAATTAGTAGAAAGTCTTGGTTTAGGATGGGTTCAAATTGGGGAATGACTGGAACTTTTAAAAATATTTGGAGCCCAATCACTTTCCTCTCTCTGTTAAGTCTTAGAATCACTTCTGTTTAGGACTCAGTATCTTCCTCTTCTTTCTCATATAGCTATCTTCCTTTTCACCCTTTCAATGAGTATTCAAGATCACCCTTCCAACTCTCATTTTCTTCTCAAGCTGTAAAGACACAAGTGATAAATATTGTCTGTTTTTCTATTAGTAGAGAGAAAAGCCAGGATAAAGAAAAACAAAACAAAAAAAAAACCAAGAAACAATGGAGGAGAGGATCCTCTCTTAGTATCAGAACAAGTACATATATTTCCAGGTGTTAGTTATAGTTCAATTAAAGTCGCCTTCCCTAAAGATAACGTAAATAAACAATTGTTGTGCCCTCCCATCTTTGACAATAAGTTGCTGGATTGATGTTTGGGAATAAATGAACACAGTTGAAGAAGAGGCTGATGAATGAAATTTATAATTTGATGCAACCACTCTTGGATATTACTTTTCTTTAAGTAAGAGAAGCAATAGCTCAGGATTGTTTGGTTCAGCTGCTGCTGCTTTTGATTAATCTGGACTGGGGAGAGGGAGCATGGATGCATGTAACTTGCTTAAGGTGGATGCAAAGTTGTTGTTTTTTTTTACTGCTATAGTTATTCTTGTGTTAAAATTGTGGTAAATACCACTGCAAATATCAAAGTTTTACTGGAATAATTACATGCCAACAAGTGATTGTATAGTATAAAGAACACTAGCAAAGTATTACCTTCATAACCAGATCTGTGGCAGCGTTCGAAGAAATTGTGTTTAATGCTGCTAAGAAACTAGAATACTGAAGTCCCAATCCCTAGGCAGCATATTAGCTGTCATATTTAAACATTTTATTTCTCAATTCAGTGCTTTATAAAGGGAGTTGAATTGTAGTAGAGCCATACTGACACCTGGAGGTTTATCAGCATTACTGGGCAGAGATGTGTGAACATGGAAATATTAATGTGTCACAAAATCTTTTAAAAAGTGCAGTCACTAATTAGAAGAGCAACAGGAAACGACCTGAAACATCCATTTTCACTGTAAGTTTTTCATCTCATGTTCTCTCATGTGTGAAATTCTAAGTAAAACATAAATAATAATAATTATATGTATACATATATGTATATTGCAAAGGATAGAACTTGTTCTCTTCACTTCCAAGGTTTTTCTTTTTTCTCTCCTGTTAATTCAGATGTTTTGTGACTGGCTAGCTTCTAGCATGTATATTGAGCTATTCTCTCTGTTGCTAATAGAACTAACTTCCACAAGCTTAAGCTGATTGATTCCAGCGAGATTTAGTGTACTGTATGTATCATAAATTATTTATTTACTGTGGTTTGTGTAGAAGAATCATATGCAAAAGTCTTCTGCTTCTTCCTCCTCCTTGGAGGATGATGATATAATTACTATGAAATTTTCCTAATTAATATTATCATCTGTGGGCTATTTTTTCCTTTCCTTTCCTTTTTTTTTTTTTTTTTTTTTTCCCTTTCTTTCTTGACGCAGGTATATAGTTACAAATCAGGAAATGGCAATAGTTCAATTATTCTCATCCAATATAATTATGAATGAAGTTTACATCTGTGCTGTATTCTGCTATTATTATGTTAAATCCAAAGAATAATGTGTAAAGAATCCAAGCAGCTGTCTGTATAACAGATAAGAGTAAAAAGGAGCAGCTTAATGTTAGTGCTTGATTGCTTTTGAGAGCATGCTAATGAAGAAAAAAACAATTGTTGAGTTAATATAATATCTGTTTTTATTATTATTATTATTTTTAAAGTAGGCTTATAGTAAGAATTAATGTTGAAAAGAAAATAGCTGCTTTCTTCCAAAATAAGTAGTGTTTCAGTTTTAACCTTCCTAATTTGTTTTCTTTTTTTTTGTTGTTGTTGTTAGTTTTGGTTTGGTTTTTGTTGTCGTTGTTTTTTACTATATGTCATATTCATCATACATACAATCAAGAAACGGTGTCATCTCTGTAAATGAAATACAATTCCAAATTCATGGATTTGTCAATTCAAACATTTGTGGTGCTCTGCCTGTATACCAGGTCTGAGCCTATTGGTGGATAGATAGATAGATAGATAGATAGATAGATAGATAGATAGATAGATAGATAGATAGATAGATAGATAGATAGAAGGGATGTACCAGGATCCAGTCCAACTCCTGGTTTCACACAGGACTAACTAAGCATTAAGCAGTGTTTCTGAGATCATCATCCAAATGCTCTTGAATTTCAACAGATTTGTGTCCACGACTAACCACCCTGAGGAGACTGTTTTAGTGCCTGACCACGCTGTTCACACAACCTACTCCTAATAGCCAGTCTGACCCTCCCCTGATGTAGCTCCATGCTGTTCCCTCGAGTACTGCTGCTGTTACCAGAGAGCAGAGATCAACACCTGTTCCCTCATGGGGGTCTTATTTTTGACTTCTTAAATAAACTTAGGTAGACTTGTTCTAAGGGAATTGTTAAGTTCCATAAATCCTTAGTGTCATTTCATTAATTTTCTGCTCAAGTCCATAGACCAAAAGTTAAAGCAAAAGTTTTTGAAAGTTTTCAGAACTTTCTGAAGTCTTGTGATTCTTTTTTAGATCAGTCTTAGTTGTCACTGTTTATGGCCAGCCATTTCTTCTTACTTGTTTTGATTAGCCTATACTGACCAAAGTCTAACCAGCAAAAAAAAAAAACAAAAAAAAAAAACAAAAAAACAAAAACAAAAACAAACAAACAAACAAACAAACAAAAAAACTGGATGGTTTTCTCCTGTCTCTGCAGTCTGAACAGGATCTCTGAGAAGTCATTTCATTTGTAGTATGAGAGCGAGAAGAGGTAGGAAGGTTGTGAAGGACAGGAGGAACCAAATTCCACAAAATAAGGGCAGATCAAGTTGAAATGATAAGAAGATTGGAGCACTGCAGCCCTTGAAACCCCATTTTGGAAATGAAGATGGTACAGCAGATGCTTCTGATGATATATACTACCCTCCATGAGATACAAAGAAAATATCTGGCACTTTCAAAGGCAACTAGACATCTATTCAAACACATGAAAGATTGAAGAAGCAGATGTCAGTCATGAACGTAGAGTGTATGAATTAATAGGACTTACAGAAACCCTTTGAAATTTAGAGAAAAGTCCATTTTTAGACTGGTATTAAAGCTGTTCATTGTGGGTAGAAGCTATCTGTATTTAGTGATAAGCCTAAATAGTGCAGTGATCTTTAAAACAATTAGTTGCTTAATGTATTATGTGGTGCTTAGAGCCTTTTACTGATGGTGACTTTCTTTTGTCTTTGAAGACAGGATTGTAAAAATATGGTATATTCTTTGGTGTTGCACTGTGCAAAGCACTGATAAAAATTATGACCCTGTTTTATTGTCAGGGAAATTGAAATGTATACGAAGTTGGCTTCAGAAACCATGTATGACCAATGCTTTATCTAAAATTTGTTAAATTCAGTGAGATGCTGGAGCAAACATCTTTGAGAAAGATTTGTTGATAAAATCTCATTTCTTACTTCAGAGGCAATTATACTTTATTATTTCCTTTTCACACTGCTTTTTTATTATTTTATTATTTTTATTATTATTTTATTATTATTATTATTTTATTTTTTAAGGAAGTTGAATAGTTTAATTTTCAACTTTTTTTAAATTATTTTTTATTTTTTATTTTTTATATTTTATTTATTATTTTTTTTCCTGACCTATGGCCATGTGACATCTATGTATTTACACTAAAACTAATGTACAGAAGGGGAAAAAACATAACAGGAAAGTCTCAGCCAGTTATTTGGATTAGGCAGGGGAAGTACTTTGTCACCTGGAGATAATTAGAAAAGACATAGAATGGAATAAATGCCAACCATTAGTGCCTGTCAAGGGTGGGGAAGGGAGCAATACAGAAGAGGGAGACAGAAATGGAGGAGAAACTTGCACTGAATTGCAAAATCTGTGCAATTACGTAGCCCTAATTCCAGCATAGTGTTGTGGTAGAATATCTGTTATTCATTGCTGTTTACTTCTTAATTGCCAGCACTTGCTTGAAAAGTTTTACTCTACCACCACTAGGCGGTAAAGTCTGCTAACAGTTTGAAAACGCGCTGTGCTTTCATTTGGGATGAAGGGCTTCCAGCCTGGAAAAATGTGACACACTGGCCAGCCTGCTGTCAGGAAGGGCTCACAGATTTTCTGGCTCTTCATTGAAAAACTGAGTCCTGTCTGCATGGGAAGTCAGCAAAGCACCAGGCTGATTGTGTGCTTAATCTGTACAAAATGAAACATCAGCTTAAATGTATTTGTTCTGCACTTTTCTCTGACTATTGAAGAGACTCTAAATATCCTGCAGGAAATGAATCATAGTTTAGGTTCTAGGAGAAAAGAGAAAAAGAGATTCAAAGTAAGGCTACTTCCCTCTTTTACAGCGATCTTTTACAATTAAAATCTGTACACTAAGATTCTTGTCCAGAATTTCTCTCATCAGTCTTCTATTAAAAGAACTCCCTGTGTTTTAAAAAAACATCTTTCCATTTCAGGTTTCCCAGATACTTTATGAAAAACGACCAACATAAACCTGATTTATTGTAGCATAAACCAAATAATTGCCTGAAAGATGATTTCTGATAAAACAAAATTATAGAAAACATGTATATCATATATAGTTCAGCATTGGGTTTTGATCTGGGGGAGCTGGAATGTGACAAATGATGGCTAATCATGGAAACATTTGCATGGCAAAATAAGCAGTGTCACAAACTAGAAAAAGCAGTTAAACTGACCAATAGGTTACTATTAGTAAATACAGTAGTCTTGAAATTAAAGCAAACAATATTTTGGGAATAAATTGTATTTATTGTAATTATTTCCTAAATTTGCAGGACAAAATTCTGATTGTAAACTTTATTTTTTCTTTCCTGTCTTTTGTGGTACTTAAGTCACATCATTATATACTCACATGTAATGTCTTTTTTTCCTCCCTCACAAATGAAGATCTTCAGATGTTTATGCAGAAATGAACCCCAGTCCTGTCTAGTAAATGTGAAAAGTTTGGTGGGAATTCTCTGTGAAACTCAGCCAGGAGGAGGCTCAGAGGGCTGTGCTATGTTTTTCCTGTAACTTTCCTGTAACATCATCTTGTTTTCATAGATCTGAATACTGAAATTAAATGTATATAAAGATAGATTCTATTTCTTTAATTGGCACAAAAATAATCAATATACAAGTACTTATATATAAAAATACAATAACTTCAGTTTCCTCAAAGAATGTATTTTCCTCATATATACGTTTATATCCTTATGTGGAAAGAACACACAACAATTAGAAAGACTACTGGGAAGAGAGAGAGAGCGCAGGAGATGTGAAAAGCCAAAATGTATGATTTATTAGAAGAAAAGAATAAACTAACAGTAGTAACTCTCAAATTACATACATGTATAAATCCATCCTGCTGCCGAATCATTTTTTATTGACTTTTTTTCTTATTATTAATTTCCACAAAATAACATAGAAAGTATAGTAATTTTGTTGAGGCAGCTGGCTATACATTCATTGGTTAAATATCTCTCTGCTAGAATATTGACACATAGACTGAGGAAGGTTTTGATAGACAGGGGGAAAATGAAAAACACAGGACTGGAAATATGCACTTTCCTGGCAGGCGCTAACTGAGATGGTCACAATTGCCATAGTCCCCCAACAGATCTACCTAAGTAATAGTAGCAGGAGATTTTCTTTGTGATTACTGTACTGTCAAAACAGGATCTGTCCAGATCCCTACTTTCCTTGACATTCTTTCAGGAGAAAAGATATCTGGATTTTTTGTTTGTTTGTTTGTTTGTTTGTTTGTTTTTGTTTGTTTGTTTGTCTTTTAGTGGTTTTAGGAGAGAGGCACTAATAGAGATTCCCAGAGACAGGAATAAGTTGCACTCAAAGCATTTCTGATCCTACAGCTATTCCATGTGTCAGGCACTTCCTCTGAAAAACAGCTTTCCCATCTAATGCCACTTCCTGAATTTTGGGACATAACTGTACTAGTCGATCGCAGACTTGTGTGATGCTTATCTATTAGGGAGAAAAGGTACCTGTATGCTGAAGCAATGAATAGTCATTTGTCGGAATCCGTATAGTCTGAAGATATAAAGCAAATTATTCCCACTGTTAAATCCTATTTCAAAGTACTCTGATAAGTTTTAAAATTGGCCCTGTGCTGATTGTAAGAGCGAATGTTTGACTTGTTGCTCTATGCTGACAACAAACAACAAAACATTAAAAAAAAACACAATTCTGAGCTCATGTTGATAAGTTATTATGAAAAGCAGATTCTATAGAAAATCTTAGTGTCAATTTTTTGTTTGTTTCATTTGTTTGGAGAAGTGGGTATGGGAGGAGAGGGAAAGATCAGTATTTAATTCTATTGTACTTATGTCTATTTTTTGCCATAAAATTTTTGTTTCAAAGATTTCTTAGGTCTAAAAGCATTGTTTTTCCTGAGTTAAAGGAGATACTGAAGTAGGATTTACTTCTCCAGGTTTACAGTGGTATACTGAGATCATGTCCTTGCTTTCACTAACACTTGCAGCCACTGGGTGGAGAACTTGTCTAACAAACTGTCTTGTTATGACAGTGAAAATCAATCCAACCGTACTCTGCTGGCTGGGCAGATTTGTCTAATACAGGTCATATATTAGGCTTTTCTTTTTCAGTGGTCAACGTGGTTCAATTTCCAGCTAGGACATAATTTGCACAATAACCTGAAGTTGAAATTAATACTAAGAAACAAGCTGTACTGTGCGTAAGAAAAATCCATTAAGCTGTCTGCATTAGAGGAAGAAGCTGACCAATGGAGTTGAAGCGCAATGTGTTATACCGTAAGAAGAAAGGCTCAGACAAATATCACAGGAACCAGGATGACACTCCAATAAGGTAACTTTAGGTTTAATCCTAACTGCAATTAAGAATATTATTATGATGATTTATTTGTAGTACTACCTTGTCTAAAAGACTCCAATGAATGTAGAGCCCCAGCATGCTAAACACTGTGTAATTGTATCCAGAAGATATTACCGTCCCAGTGGAGTATTTTAAGTAGAAAAACCAATGACTAATTGTGAGGCAGAAAAACAAAGTAGTGTGGCCTAAAATCATAGTGTTGGTCAATGACAAAGCAAAAGATAGAACACAGGTTTCTGATATTTGATTCTGTCTCCTTGTTACACTATGACACCCATGATGTTACCAGCTCTTACATGTATCAATCTGTTAAGTGCTACTTCAAAACAGAATTTGGGGATGTACTGAATAAAGATTCTGAATATTGACATAAAAAGTAGGTGAAGATACTTTAATTGGTTAGGCTTCTCAATAGTAGTTCAGGACGTAAAAAGCAGTTGTTTTACAACAGCAGATGTTAGCTTCACAAAGAAAGAAAATGCTTTTCCTTCATGACATCAAATTTCTTTTCCTGTCTGCATTCTACAATAAGGTTAAAATTCAAAGGAAACATTTTTATCAACATATTGAGTAGAGGTTCATCAAACAAAGAGGGTGCCTGTTATTCTGGTGAATGCTACTTAGAACTGGACAATTCACAAAATTCAAAATTGTATTTGCCTTTTAATTTTGTGTAATGCAAAAGCTCTCTGGATGTTTTGTTTGGCATTCTTTTCACAACAAATCAGAACATTTCTACTATAAATAAGTTTATCATACAAACAAACAAACAAAACAAAAACAACAAAAACAACAAACAAACAAACAAACAAAAAAAGCAACCCAAAAGGTGCTATATCAGGCTTAATTACTAATACAGGATATTCTTATGACTGTGCTAATATTTGATTTTAAAAGATTAAAAGATGGATCTAATTCTGGGATGAACTGCATCAGCTTTACTGCTATTAAATAGGAACTTTTGCTGCTATTCATCTTAGCTGTCAACAAGAACAAACAGTGCAGGTCTCTCCAAATGTAGTGCCTCCCATTTATTTTAATGGAAACTGCAAAAGATGCAAAGAGTACAACAACACTATTTGATAGTGTTTTGTAACTGAGAGTTTGCACTATTTTTCAGTATAATCACTGCTACTACCTATGCATTTTTTCCAGTGATGAACGAGAGCCTGTTCATAAAAATCTGCACCAGTAGAGGTGACCTGTTGTAGCCACTGCTGAAACACACCACCCACTGCTTCAACGTGTTCATGTTCAACATTCAGTCTCCATTCAGCAAGCACAAGTGAATGTAAATGGGTGTCATTTCTTCCTCATTGAGGAGTTCAGTTACAGACCTTCATTTGCACTTCCATGTCAGACACCATTCTGTCAGACTGCTCTCTGCTCCCATCTGACACACAGCAAGAGAATGCAGTGGAATACTGATGGCAAGGTTCAACCTCTACTGCCATACCACCAACATCCACCCCTGGTGTTATGGGCCAACATAATAAAATTGGATACATTAATTTCAGAGCAACTTTCATAGTGTGGAACTGTTGTGTGACTTGGTTTCTTTATATATTTGCAAGCTTTGTGGATTGCATTGCCAAATCAAGCATTTCTTTGCTAGCCATCTAGCAAGAACAAAAACAAACAAACAACAACAACAACAAAATATACAATTAGAAAAGATCACTGAAACAGCAAGTTTGTACAAGTAGCAAATTGTCTGAATAATCAAACTATTTTTGTGTTGGAACAAATAAAAAATCATCATTGTAACAGATGAAATAAAAGTGTGTTCTTCACTAAAGTCAGAAGCAAAAATATTTCAGATTGTTCTATCTGTAACATTTGCACTGAGATATGTAAAGAGAAGGACATAGTTACAGATATGTTGTGTCACTGGTGGAGATAATGTTGCCCATTTACTTAATTAATTACCTGGGGAAATTCAGATATTTTCATCTTGCCATCATATGTCCCATGCATTAAACCCTGACTTCATAAGGCATATTCTTATATGTTAGGTATTATTCCCATATCAGTAATTAAATGTTCATTCAGGAAAAAAAAAAAAAAAAAAAAAAAAAAAAAAAAAAAAAAAAAAAAAAAAAAAAAAGTATGTATATTTTAGTGCATAGTCACATCCATTTCCACCAGAGTCTTAGGAGAACTTCTCCATTCACTTACCGATGAAGTATAATGGTTTAGCAAAACTCCTGACGTATTGTTCAGAGCTCTGTCTTTTTCTCACTAAGATAACAGAAGTAACCTTTCCCAGATTTCCCACACTGGACTTAAGTTAGCAAAACCTGCATAACTATTTTAATATATATAGACCAGTTTTGCCTAGTTTGGATGTAGGATACTGGAGTTGAGGAGTTCATCAGCATCTATCTATTCTACATATTCCTAATCATAAGACTTGTCCCAACAAGAGCATAAACATCCAAAGTACAGAGATTAATTTTAAACTCTGCTTTTTGTTTTGTTTTGTTTTGTTTTGTTTTGTTTTGTTTTTCTGTAGATATTTTCTATCAACAGAAATCTTAATTTCAAGTATTCTGGCATAAAATAGTAAATTACCTTTTTCTTTTAACTACAAGGAGAAGCCTCAAGCTTAGTGTTCGAAGATGAACAGTAAGTTTACTCATATACATAAGGACTCACACATACATGACTTTGGTGCTCAGTTCAAGTTAGTGACATGATTGCCTTTGCTCCCTTTGAAAGCTATGTATGTGTTATTAGCTGCAGAGAGGACATGTATTCTCTCTAGCTTGTACATTTGGACTGTGTAGAAGTGAGAAATGTAATCAACTTTTGACTTTCTGTGCATGTTCACACACACTCCCCCTTATTCCCCTCGATGTATAGTTGTCACAGTGTAAACATTCTGCTAAATATTTCCTGCACCTGCTTCAAAGAACTAAAGAATCATCTCTTAACGGGAAAAAATAAATGCACCAAATGTCACAGTGCCTCAGGGGGGATCGAAAATGATAAAACAAATGTTGTAACATTCTATTTTTGATCCAAAGGTAAACAAGTGAAATGATGTGTGTACATGTATATACACATATATTCACTCTATCAGTCATGTAATCCATCACTGAGGTTATTGGTTAAGGGAGAAACTGCAGTTCCAACATATTTTCTAAACATTTAAACCTTTCTCATAAAATTATTTTGGGATGAGAAATGTCTCCTGTTCATTCTCAAGCCAGATCTCGGAAGTGAATTTTCTTGGAAGGTTTTGTAAAAAAAAAAAAAAATAATAAAAAAAATCAGGGCTTTTTCTTTTCACGTAATAACTTTGAAATACATTAGTTGACATTTTCCAGATGCACTTTTGTGCTCAGCAGCTCAAAAGAAGCTCTCATTCAGGAGATGGACTAAGTGGTAAAAAGCAGAGAAATGTTTACCTTTAACCCTTCCGAGTGCTGTAAGAGAAATATTTTCATTCATTTCTGACAGACAAACTCCTATGTATGATGCATACATGTAATAGTTTCCTTTGTCTCTCTTAATGGGATCAGATTCTGAGAGAAAGTGTAGATCTGCTGCTCTCAGTGAAGTTAAACACACTTCATTTTGAGAAGGAAATTAGCTGTAGAATTTGCATTTCACTCTTGCAATCAATAGGAAATGGTTCAAAGAAGGAGGAAAGAGGAAGGAAATGCCTCATTGTTTTCCCTTCAAAGCTTCCAGAAAGGGGTCCTTTGAATTAGAAATGAAATAGGATTGCAGACAACTCAAACTCCGATCATGTATGTGGATCTTGAACATACACAGACTGATGTTTAAAAAGATTTTTTATCACCTGGAGGCCAAAAATGAGGGTTGATTTTATGGAGTGCCAAGAACTATTCTCACAAAATATATTTATTACTCTTCACTGTTATGGTCAACCTTCTCATATATTGAATGCATATGTTTGTAGTATTGCGCTGTTAAGTCTTTAGAGAAGAGTCAGACTGTGTATTCTTAGCTATTCTTGGGACAGAAAGAATTAACTCATAACAAACCCTTTGAAAATCTCAAGCTTATCGCAGCATAAAAGAACTGACAAATCAATTGACCTGGAGCCCACAGCTTGGTGCTATTTTCAATGTGATTTTGTCAGGCAATTTAGGATATAATTGAATTAGCTTTACAAGAGTTAATGCAAGCACTTGACACACCTTGTACCCTTTCTTCTCCCAAGGGAATATTGACCTGCATCAAGCTGCATGTTTCTGTAGCTACATTGCTGCTTGTGGTACCAAAGTAACAGAACAAGCTAGCTCAGGCATTCTAACAATCCAGTACAGTCTGTATCTTTGACATGTACTGCCTGCTCCTAAATTAAAAGTAGAAGGAACAATGGAGATATGATTGATTATGAGATCCATGGTTATTCTGAGTCTCAAGCCTTCCTAGACAGAAAAGGAGGAGATGCAGCCTTGCGTAGCTTACAACACTAGTTCCCTTTTGCTGCTGCTCCTAGCTAGCAGCATTTATGATGCTGACATTAGAATCAATAACTAGTTATCCTTTTTAAGAATGGAGATCGTAATGGAAATGACAACCAAAGCTAAGGTGGACTCATCCAGCAAAATGAAAGTATTGTTGTCAGTGGTATTAGTAGAGATTTTAGATTTTTTCTCCTCCATTTTCAAAGTTCTTGCTCTTGTTCCCAAGTGGCAGCCAGCCTCTTTACAGGGTCACTGCTGACAGGACTTTTAGCTGCCAGGCTTGATTATCTTATCCGTTTGGAGCATTTTATCAGTCTATCTGGTTTGCATAAAGAGGATAAATTAAAATCTCATAACACATGGACTTTACTATCTAATAGCATGTACCAGATGCCATATACTGGCCTCTGACACATGATTTCAAATTCATTTGCTTTGCATTGAAATTAAGAAAAGGACAAAATAAAAGTGTCTAGTTGAAGGATCATGTGCCCCTATAATCATCTAGTGAAGTCCCTCTGGAATCTGTAGAAAGTTTCCCTCTGGCTTCATGGAACTTGGATACAGTTCATATGGATCACATAATCATTCCTGTATTTACAGTTTGAGTTAAAGCTGTGGCCACTGCAATTTCCAAAAGGGCAGGAAGAGACTGTTGTTGTCATAAACAAGAATGCAAATATTTGTTGCAACTAAAGGCTTATTTCCACTGAAGCTGGCTAGAAAGGAAAGCAGAACAATACAATGAAGTAAACAAAGATTTCATTGTGAACTGCAGTGCATAAAGTATCAGACTGCAGAAGCAGTTAAAATACTTTTTCCAGCCACTAATAGAAGAACACCAGATTTTTTATTATAGAATACTGAAAAGGATAGAAAAAAATTAATAGGAAGCACACATGACTGCTTTCTTCTAAGGTTTGGCTATTTTTATTTATTTATTTATTTATTTTTTCTGAAGCTTTAATAGCTAAGATGTTTTCTTATGTTCATTTGATATTCTACTATATTGTTATTTCTCTCTGGTATTCTGATATTGTGGAATGACACCATATCCATTAAATCTGTCTGTCTTGCTGTTAGAAACTTGTTCAAGGCTAACTGAGGCACAGGGGTTCCAGTTCACTTGCATGATTCTGTTCAAACTGCAGAACTCTAATTCATAGTGTCTTTAAAAAAACAGTGAAAATATAACCAGTAAGTGGGTCAATGAAGTGCAAGACTTCTGCACTAAAAATACTCTAATTTTTGTGTTATATGTGATTGAAGCACTTTTCATTTCCTGAACTCTTTGTATTGCCGGGGAGTACAATCCATACTTTTTTTTTTTTTTTTTTTTCTTTTTCTTTTTTTTTTTTTTTTTTCCGCATAGCTTTGATGCTTTAATAAGGGCTGCTGATTCAGCAATAAGTAAATTCAATTTAATATTAATACTCATGTTAACTACCTGAGTAATGACACTTACAGTATTACTCAACATCAATCATTTGTTAAGCAGATTATGAACTGAGGTAAACATTTTGTATATAAATATATATACACACACACACATGAGGGTTGCTCTGAAAATAACACCTCTCTATTTTACTGTGCTGGCCTGTGACATCAGAGGTGGTAGATGCTGGTGGTATGGCAGTAGAGGTTGAAGATTCCTGCCAATATCCCATTACATTTTGTTGCCATGTGACAGATGGCAGCAGAGGGGCAAATGGCATATGACATAGAAGTTTTTATGAAGCAAGGGTGAGTAACTGACTTCCTCCATGTGAAAGAAATGGCATCCACTGACATTCATTGACACTTGCTGAATATTTATGGAGATAAACAGTAGATATGAGCATGGTGAGGCGGTGGGTGGTGTGTTTCAGCAGTAGTAATAGCAGTGTGAAAAACAAGCCACATTCTGGATGGCAATGTACAGCTGTAGCAACTCGAAATTAAAACCTCATTCAGGTGAATTGGCCAACAGTGCTGATTATGTTGAAAAATTCTGCCAGTTCACAATATCCAGCAGTGTTATTGTGCTCTTTGTATCTATTGTAGTTTCCATGGAAATAAATAGGAAGCATTACCTTTGAACTGACCTATGAATGTAGGTCTATATATATGTACATACATGCACACATACATACACTAATCTCAAGAGATAAAACAGGATGAGAAGACAAGTTAAGTATAACACTACCATAATACTTCTGAATGTAACACATTACAGTTTTCCACATCTCCACTATATATGAAAATTAGACTAAGCAAAAATTTGAAAATTATAACATAGTTCAGCTGAAAGTTCCACAGAGAATAAAACAGCTTTTAAATTATAAATATTATAAATTTTAAAATAGACTGTTGTATGTATTAAAGTGAATCTGAAAATTTCAATTAGGGATTGTATTATTTATGAGTTTCAGGTAGATTACTGTGCTGTGTTTAAGATACCGAATGGTTGAATTAGATGAACTTTCAAGGTCCCTTGTACTCCAAACAATTCTATGATTGTGGTGGTTTCACAGATACCTAGGTAAGCTCCGTTACAGACCTTGGTTTTTCCAGAGCAGTTTCTCACTCATTTCTCACCCCTCTCTTCAGCTGCTGTTGTGGAACAGTTTTTTCTTCTCTTAAATCTGTTACTCCAGAGGCCCACCCAGAGTCATTCACTGGCTGTACTCTGGCCAGTGGTGCTCCCCTTTGGAGTTCACTGGAGCTGGCTCCAACCAAATATGGGGCAGCTGCTACATACTTCTCCCAGTGGACTTTCCTACAGGCTCACACCTCCTCCTCTCACACCCAGTCTTTCCAAATAAACTCAGTACAGTGATTCTGTGATTCTACTTCTTCTCTTGCATGCAACAAGAAGAATGTCCTTGGATGCCAAGACAGTAAATCTTGTCTATGTTCTTATCTTTAGCAACAATCTGAGTTGTGTGTTCCACAATCTAGATGAAATATACTTAAAATATTAAGATATTCCAATGTACAACAGCTGAAAGTGGCTGTGATGGAAACACAAAGGAATGATGCTTATATAGCCAATAGCTATATCTTGTAAACCCAAGAAGAGGTTCAACCATGTCCTCCTATGCAAAACTGCTTTTTCAGTCAATTCTCAATGCCACAACTTTAGAAAGAGAGACTTGGAAGTAACATGTGGTTGATGATATGTAGTAGCTAATAAATAAAGCTGATCTAAGAATCACTGGAAAGTTTAAATTATGTTTTATGCTTAGTCTGCTTGTACTAGGAAAAGAGAAACAATTGACCGACTGCAGAAGTGCAACAGGCTGGAGCTGTATGTTTGTATGTCATGACTGGAAAGAAAAAACTGTTTTCTCAGAGAAGAGTATCCTCTCTGTCTTAGGAAGTTCTTTATTTGGAGAAGTCAGTGATAGATTCCATCCCTGGAAGTTTTCAAGGCTTTCTTGGTTAAAAGCCAAAGCATCCTTGTTTGATCTTACTTTTAGCAGGAGGCTAGGTAGACCTGAACTCTTCTTCTTCCAACAACCTCAGCTATCCTGTGATCCTAAAGTTATAGCTGGATAACTACAGTGTCATCAGAGATTACTGTGCTGTACTGGAGAATGTTGCTCTTTGGTCTTTGCTTTAGGGGGGCTGATTTTTTTCTTTCCTTAAACAAACAAGGAAGTTTTGCCAAAAAATTACACCATTAGGTTTTCATACATATTGTTTGCAACTGACTTTTCAATTTAATCACAACTGTAGAATTCTTATTTAAAAATTCTTCCCTCCCTGAGAAGTAGCTCTAAAAAAATGCTTAATTTTAATAAAGGTCCACTAATGTCCAGCCTTCTTTCCCCCACACTTTAAATCTTTATCTTATTGTGTTTCTTTTTCTCTACATTATGATGATTAAAAAACTAATAATAATGACATGTAGAGTGGGAATAAATTTGAAAAAAATAAATAATAAAAGTTAAAATTCCCCAAATTCATAGGAAAAAAATAATGCAATGAAAAATGAAAAATGTAAGAGGTATTGTATTTTTTTTTTTTTTCTATCCAGCTTTTTATTTCAGAAATACGTGTGAATCATGGTAAGTTTTTAATAGTAGTAATCAGAAGGCTTTGCAATGAGACCAGTCAAATTATGCCTTCTAAATGTAGACTTTTTTTTGTTAAATGTTTAGTATAGCCATTCAGGGAAACATAATGTTGTTTTATGCTAACTAGCACAGATTGAAAGTATTTTTCAGTCTCAATGTTGAGTTGTCTAAGAACCTTTGTTTATGTTGTATCCTATTTATGCAAGAAAATGAACTTCATTTAAAAGCTGATATCTTTGAAACAGAGGATAATTTGCACTGCATGGATTCAGTCTGCAATATCAGCAAAGTTTGCAAAGAAAACTAGTGGTAAAAACAGTAATGTTTAAACAGTCATATCTCTTTTTTCTACTTCTATGTGTTGAAGGTGTGACAATTTGTGTAAATGTCATACCAGTATAAATCTTGAAAATTCTTGGTGAAATTATATCACTTAAGAGGTAAATCTCTATATTAAGTGAACTTGTTTTTATTTTCTCCAAAAATGATAAATATGGCTCATGCCACTGGAAACTGTTCACACATTTTCATTTATTCTAAAAGTCAGGGTATAACTACAGTACGTTGATATTAAATGCCATTTAAGAATATTTTTTTGGGAAATCTTCAGAGAGGTCAAATTCCTAAGTGAAGGTTAGTTTGAAGACAAGATTATGAAGAGATTAGTTAATGAAGTAAGAAATTGTGGAAACTGTGGAAGGGTATATCACGTTCCTCAAGGAAAATGCAGTTTACCAGTCTGGGAATGGCTATGTGATATATATTGTGGACTTCAGTGCTTTGGGGTACAAAGCACATGTATCAGTAGCAGGCTTCTATTTGCCCTGTGATATTTTACACCATGAGGAAGAAATGATGATAGAAAATGTGGAATCTAAGCAAAGTTTGAATGTCTTGTAATTCATGGGTACATGTGTACATCACTGCTATTTTCATTATTTCACAGAAATATATTATTGTATTCACAGCACTTCCTTCATTGTTTCACTCTCAATGGATATAACTACAATAGTAGATTAAATAGAGATGGGATACAGGATTAGATTGTCCAGCAAATTTAACTGTTATTGGCATACTCCTGGGTACAATTTTCAACAGAATAATCTCAAACTTTCCCAGGTAATTGTTAAGCATGGTTTGGAAGAGTTTAGACCAATGGATGTTACCAGTAAGCAGTTTGGACTGTATAGATCAAGTTTTGTTTAAACAGCCTTTATAGGATTTAATGAATAGATTATGAAGTCTCCGAGACACAGTTTTTTTATTTTTTTTATTTTTATGCTTGCCCCTTATAGGGTCAATTTTCTCACAGTTTCATCTAGCCCCCAAGGATAACGGGTGCTCTGCAAGTCTGAAATACATTTCTCATCGGTCACTCTTGCTCTTAAGTACTTCCGATGCAACCAGACTGAAATCTGCCTCTCATATTCTGAGTGGTCTGGTTTTCTAACATATTTTAAAGGGTCATTCACTTCAGTGAGAGTTTTCAACTGAATGAAAAATTCACTGTTTAATTTTTACATTAAAAAGAGAGTATTCTGCGATAGAATAATAGACACAGTAAAGAGTTCCATCCTATCCATATAAAATGATACATATATATATATATGTGCAAGTTGATAGTAGTATGTTGATATGGATACAGGAATTTTTTCAGAAGAAGTCCTTAACATCTAGATCTAAGTGAGACTGAAGACATGGCTATCTCTGGTCTAGCATGGTAGCTGAACCAGGTTTCAAAACATTTTTAACAACGAGTGTCCCCTGAATTTAATAAGAACAGGGAGATGAAAACATTTAGAAATCAAGTCAACTTCTGTACTGGAGGGAGTCTAGGATATCAGATATTTCCAAACAAAGCTATATTTGTCAGTACCTTGGAATTACATAAAGCCATCAAGCTATTTTTATATTTTTCAAACAGAAAGATCTTGGTGTTCCCAAAAGGCCAAGTATTAGTCCCCAAACTAAAGGTTAAAACAGTTATTCTGTTAGCTATCATCAGTTGTCTCATTTGCAACCAATTACTGTTTAACTTCATAAATCTCTGGGGATTTTAAAAGTAAAGCTCATGCAGCTTTGAAACTGTGGGGTTTTCTTATCTGATTATTCACAGCTTGCTAATTTGTAATTGGACTTTTACAACTCAAAAAGCTCCAGATTTCAGAAAAACTAATTTATTTTTTCTTGGTTTAATTGTGGTATTCACACTCAAAACTGTGTAGTGTGATTGCTTCTAGTGGGTTGTATGCAGTGTTCTGGAACTAATAAAATATATTATTGATTGCTTAATGAAAAGTACTGCGTTCACACAGTTTTACTGTGGCTGAGGATGGATACAACAGCTACTTCTTATTCTGTTTTGAGGATCACCTGCCATTTTACTTGGGTGTATTGCTGCATATCAAGTGTGCTTTTAAATTAAGTTATGGTTGCCTACAGGGCACTATGTTGGGTGGCTCCATTAAGGTATCCTTATACTTTTCCTTCCATGCAGTGCTACCCGCTGCTTTTAATTTAGATTAAGATCATCAAAATTAATTATGATAGAGCATATTAAAAGTTGAAATAGCAAATCAAAGAGTTTTATTAAGTGCCCTTTAGGTTTTCTTATGTGTTTAGTGGCTTTAGCTTTTTTTTTTTTCTCTCCCATCTTCGTCTAATTCATAGTGATTGTTATGACAAGGATTGGTAAAATAGAATAGAAATGCACACCTGTGGCAGGAGTAACTATGACTCTCAGTTTTTACTTGAATTATTCGTTACCTCCCAGATAGTGGATATCCTTATGGGGGAACTAAATGCATAGTCTTTCCAGCAATTATGGTGAAAACTTGTACTTTTTGCTTCCCTTGCCCTGTCAAATTGTTTGATCTGTGCAGCAAGCAAAGGAGTGGTTCTGCTTCAGGCATATAAAAATGCTCCTGGTCCTCACAGCAAAAAATTCCAGAGCCTTCTGACACGTCCTAACAACAGTCACTGCATTGTGATGAGCATCATAATGGGGAACGTACTCCTATCCTATCTATTGGATGTGACATGATGTGGCCAATGAACCAAGTGACTTGGGCTGGATTTACTGAGATCTTTTGGTTTACAGAGGCTTGTGAAGGTCTATTCGGTGATCCTTCCGGGTAGGGCTGTTTCTTTACTGTGTTGGTTACTGTCCCAGTACACAAAATCTGTGAGGTCCCTCACACAGAAGCTCCAGCTGAGATCCTGATTTATTTTGTGCCTAAATTGACTGTTCATTCTGTGCTTGCAGCACGTTTCTTATAAACCTTTAATATATCCCTAAGGCAGAGCAAAATTTTTCACACAGATGCTTAAACTTGTTCAGCCCTCTACATATGCTGCATCTCAGTTTGTGCCTTGTGACCTGGCTTCTGGATCTGGATGAACTCAAGGCGGTGGGGTGCATCTGCAATTCGAGAAAAAGCTCTGGGATTCATTGGTGAGGTCCATGGTAGATACACTGCAGCATCCATAGCAGTTCTCAAACCATTCACCTGATGACTTCTTGATCACTATTGTCTTGTTTGGATGTCCTACTTACTGAATCTAACCTGGAAGAGATACATGTGATTCAGCAAATAGTTATTATGCACTCATCTCATGTTGCAAAGTTAGAGATTTTTAAGTGAAAGATATTATTTCCATCTATAATTATATTCAATATTTAGAACTATAGTTACTAATTCTGAACACAGAATTCCAGTAATAGTATGATTAATGTCACCTTACCACTTTTATCAAATATTTTCTAGCTTGTAAATCAAAGACTATTTCAGCTTACCAGTCCCCTACCATGACAGTACTTTTTTATTAATCTAGAGACAGAATCATTGCTGCCAGTGTAAGACTTCCACTTTTTAACATTCCATTTAACATTTTTTAACATTTACAAATGCTTTTTGTTTCTAGATATAAGATCTTGCATTTGTCTGCTTAAAAACCCATGTTTGCGTGTGAACTGACCTCTCCAAGTGATCCAAGTCACTCTTCACAACTAACTTTTATTTACCAATAAGTTACTCCCAATCCACTTATTAACTGAAAGTAAAAGGAAAGCACTGTGTTTGTTTTTTGTTTGTTTGTTTGTTTTTTGTTTGTTTGTTTTTTCTTTAAAAACTATTTTAATGTTATGGGGCCATGCCTCAAAGCCCATTAAACTCAATGAAAAAAATTATATTGAATTCAGGGACCTTTAGAGAGTGTTCTGAATCAGTTGCAATTCTGTTATTTTAGAAATTGTCCTGACTCAAGGACTGAACAAAATGCATTATAAACTTTCCTTGTGGCTACAGAATTTATTTCCATTCTTCCTTTTCTTTCTTTTCTTTTACTTCCTTTTCTCCCTTTTTCTTTTCAGTTGACCATAAAGACCACATTCAGGTTCTAAATAATTTTCAGTATCTTAGCAATTAGACTATATGCACTGTTTCTGAAACTATGTATTTGCATAGTCTTTACTGTGCTTTGCATTTTCTTAAAGAGTTGATTTGCTTGTTCAATTGTTTTTACAAATTCTGTTTAATGAAAGACTTGATAATCCTGAGTTAAAATCTAAGCTGTGAATTTTATTGGAAAAGGCAAAATTTTAGATTTTCATTCAAACTTGGCATGTATTTTTTTAAAACACTGATTGATCTTATAGAACAACTGTCCTTGTTGTAAGCAACTCTATGGATATAATTAATAATCCTTTAGAGCTGAAAAGTCTTTTGATAGAGTATAAAGATTTTAATTCAACTGGAGTTTCCTGAACCTCACTTTCCAAAGGGAAGGGGAATAAATTTCATATGAATTTCTCTTGCTTATATGAATTACAAACTAACTTTTTTTTCAATTACTGTTACTTAGAGATTTTATGGGCAACCTCTAATGCAGTAAGTCTTTGATTTCAGTTTAGATTAAGACACTGGTATAATAACTAATAATAATTGTTCAATTGAAAATAAGTTCTTACAGAAAGAGGGGTTACTTTAAGGTGAACATTCTTAGCATTGGCCTGAAGCCAGCTACATAAAGACTTATTGGTGAGATGACTTTTTAAAAAAGCATATATACACAAAAATTAAAAATCCAGTCTTGGAAATTTGTGTAACAGTAAAACCCTGGGCCATGTCTACATCTGCATGGGGAAACCTCTTTCCCATGTTCTCTTATTAATATTGAAGATTGTACATTCAAGTTTCTGTCAGTAGGTAGAGATGGCTAATTGTTGCCTATGTGCTTTGGCACATAAGACTGTGTCTTACAATACCAAAATAGTTGAGTTGGGAAATTACACTGATCCTAAAAGATTAAATGCCTGCAGACTTTCTTCAGTGCATTATGTATATGTATCAGAAATGAAGCTTGTCTTGTCTACTTGCTGTGCTGTGAGCTGTGAGTGGGTTCTTAACCTCCTGCTAAGATCCTAGCTATTGATTTGGGTTGGCTCTCTCCATAGGTGCCTGGTATGACACATGATTTCTCAGAAAGCATTAAATACCTTCCTTGGAAAATCTGGACTTTTGCAAGTACCTAGAAACAGGCACGAAGAGCATATCTTTGCCATCTTCAACATTTAACTGATAGTAGTGCTTCTATGTTGGAACCTAAAACCTGAAAATTGCTGGTGACACAGAATAGATGGAGCAATGGCAGCCGATGTTCTGCTCTTTGCTATGTTGGATGGATTGCATCCTCCCATGCAGTTGATAGTTTGTTTTTACTGGATTGTACTGCAGCTTATTCTATTTTTTTCTTCAGTGCATCTTTGTTTGTTTCTGAAAAAAAGACTTATGTACCAGGAAATAACTAGGTTTTGAGCTTGAGATCTTATGGAATAAATTCAATATATAGGTAGCATTGTGTAAGCTGGTCTTTCGTTGCACTGATAATTTGCAGTTCTGCAGGTGTATTTTTATTAGAAGAGTCTTCTATGTAGATATGAGAGGGGAGATAGTGTACTTTCCTTTTGCAAGTGCTCACATGTAATAAAGGGAAAATTCTAAAAATCCACAGTGATAACATTGGGTGCTCTTCAGAAGTTTCACAGGGCAGTTCCAACACTTGAAATTTCATGACAGAAATAGCAAGTTATGCAGTAAAAATGAAGAAGGAAAAGCAGGCAGATTATTAGAAATGAGTTCCTGGCTGAATGATAGAGACCCACTCAAATAAGCATGCAGTCATGCATAACTACTCATGTGAGCAGTGCTGCTGAATTAAGGGAATATCTAAAAAGAAAATATATTGATACTAATATATTTTTTTCAGACTTCCATACTTCATTCTTTATAAAAGTTTGGGTTTTACTACTCAGCTCTGCAAAACACTTCAAAGGCTTGCCAAGCTTAGAGGCAAGCATCTGAGTAATCAAGCAGTACAGACTCTTGCATCTCACACTGATATGACTCAGAAGATTCAGGCTATGAGTAGTATGGAGTATTTTTTCAGTTTTATAGCTGATAAGTTTAAATGACAAAAGATCTTCCCTTTCCTTTCTGTATTTTAAGGATGAAAAATAAATTAAAGCTCCATCTTTGTTCCTCTAATTAGCAAAGATAGGACAAACTCAAAAAATCTGACTACATTTAGTCTATGATGTAGGTTTCCACTAGGAGGAGCTGACCACCTTAAAGAGAAGGTATTGGATGTATATACTAACATTTCCAATACAAAGTGTTAATAAAATGAGCTCAGTTCTAAATAGAATGCTAAGCTAAGATAAAGTTTAGGTATTTATATATTACTTACAGTGGTTACATAATAACATATGGAATAAATGCTTTGTTTAATACTAATGCAATTCCAGGCACCAAATATATTCAAGGCTCTGATTTAAAAACAAAACTCAGAATACTGTTCACTCCTGAGTAATAATATCTGATTAATGTAACTTTCTTAGAAAATGTGCTGTTTTATATTCACCATGAGGCTACACAGATAAACTATTTGATTGAACAAAAAGAAGAAAAGATCTACATGTGGTCAAATATCTTTGCATATTAAACCAGGTAGCCTTGTTCATAAGCAAAGCTCTTAGAAAAAAACAGCTTTTGTTTTTTTATAATTGTCTTTTTTTTTTTTTTTTTTTTTTTTCCCTACATTATAATCTCTTTATATATTTACTACCATAAATAAAATAGTGGCATAGAAGAGAACTATAAATAAAAAATTGGTATGGAGGAAATATGCCAAAAGTGATCTCTCAACTTGTTTCTTAATATCAGTGCTGTAACTAAAAGAAAACTCTGTTTACTGCCATATTGGATGAGGGAGCAACTGTAGCATCTCTCCCTGAATCGGCAAACACAAATAATCAAATTGGGAAAGTTACAAAGGAAATCACTTTTACAGATTCCTATCCACTGAAGCTTGGTTTTCCACCTTCTTCACAAGAAATTTCTTTGTCATGAAAGATGCCAAAATAATGATGCTGTCCTGTCATTAAGAGGTGTTTAGGAAAAGTTTGCATATTTATAAGAGAGAGTAAGCACCATAAACAAAGTGTTCCTCTGCTCCTGTAATTTTCAACTCTGGGAATGTAGATGCATGTTTAATCCATGACTGTAATCACTTGTGCTTATTCTGATGAAATATACTTCATGGCAAATGCATACTGTAAATAGTGTCTTTTTCTTTTTTTTTTTCTTTGTTTTTTTAAAAGGGAAAATTCAAGCTAGGAAGATAAATGTGAAAAATAGATATTTTTTCACTTCTGTTTTTAATGAGAATCTAGAAATCTGAAATGTAACAGCTGCCAAACTGTAGTCCAAGAAGCTTGGTGAAACAAGGTTATTTTTAGATATCTGAAGAAAGAAGGAATGATGGAAAACAATGATAGATTCTGTGAAAGCAAATTTCAGTATAGTTGGAGATACTATAAAAAACTGGCCAAGAACACTATTTTTTGGACAAAGAGTAATAATGATCAGCATAATATTGAACAACATAAGCAGCAATGTGGACTATGTTGAAAAGAAAGATTTTTTTACTTTTTTTCATATTAAAATGTATGTTTTTGTGAGCTGGAATCATTTCACAGGAAACTTTTTCTTTCTTTTTTTTTTTCTTTTTTTAAATAATCAAAGAAAAACAAAAAACAAAAATGACAAAGAATAGTTTCAAAGCAGCCCTTTGCTCTATGAGGAGAAAAGTGGCTGCTAGTCAGCATAAGGCTGCTTGTAAGCAGAAAAATCTCCTGTGCCCTCTGAATATACATAGAAGGTGAATATCTCTTTAGTACAGATTGTGAGTGCTAACTTCAGAATAGAGTGAGGAGGACTGGAAACTACTGCTTTTACAAACTGCTTTCAGAAAGGTAAGTTCATGATTTGAGGGCAACTCTAGGTATTAGTGAGTTCAAAGTACCAGGTAAACAAGTGATTAGGCTCTGCAAAAAGGCAAGTGGATGCATAAGGAACTTGGAGAGAGCTTCTTTGAGGCAGTATTTTACCTTGGAGAGAAAAAAACCAAAATGCTCACGTGGGAACTGCCATTTCTTGCTCCTTTGTCATCTCTACTGAGGTGCTGGCTCTAGAAGATCTTGAAGTGCCTAGGCTTTATCAAACTCAAACTAAGTGAACCAAATAATTTAGCCTTTTGCAAGAACAAGAGTGGTGATATGGTATTTGGAAGAGTTCCTTATACAGATGGTCCATTAGAAATCTCATATCTTAACTAAACAATTTTGGAATTAGAATGGTGTTCCTCAGAAAGCAGACTGTTGAGTCCTATATTGCGAAGCTATATACTCATGCCAAACTGGTTGAACTGGCAAATACATTAGGGGCAAAAATAATGACTGGCCTATGACCAAAAGTATTCTTTCTTCATGATAACTGAGAAAAGTTGTCTTTGATGTTATTTGGTGCATGACAATATGCCACTCAGTACACAAGATTCCCACCCATGCTGTTGCCTGACCTAGAGCAGTGAAACAGTTTTAAAATACTTAAATGTAGGCCTGTAATGCTATTCTCTCTCTCTTCTGTCATATCTGCCACCATAATGGGAAGTATTAAAAACTGCTATCCTGTCTAAGACGGCACTCAACTTCTCTGGAATCTCTCATTTTACAATTCTAGTAAGGTGCTCTCTTAAACTGATGGGTGGGTTATTGATGTGCTGTTCAGCTGTGGTGGCTGAAATACTGGCCATCTCTGGCTACTTCCATGGCTAATCTTGCAGATCAGAAAATTAATCACTAAAGAGCAAACTGGTTTGGCTGAAGTGGAATTGGCAGTCTGGGTTAAGGAGTGAAGCTATACATAGAGCTGCTGAGACATGTGTGTGTTGCACTCCACTGGTATGCAAATTCATGTAGTTTCCTGCAAAACTTCTATGTGTACCCCGTCCTGTTTAAAAGAAACAACAACAACAACAAAAAAAGTGGTTTTTTTCACTTTTTTTTTTTTTTTTTTCCCCTCCTTCATGGAGATCACCTGTATCTGGAATTTACTGTAAATTAGGAATGATTAAATGATGTAGTTAGAGAGAAAACTTGTCCTTTTGGGTTTAATTTTCTCAGCTTTTTAATATGACACCACCACTTGTAGACAGCAAAATCTTTCACACTAACATGTAAGGCTGAAGGAAGTCATGAATTTCTAGCTGTAGCAGCAATAAGACATGACAACTGTACATTACTTTTTGAGTGGGGTTCAGTGCTTAGAACATGAGCTAATTTTACTACAAAAATCCCTTACTCATCTACATTCTTTATGCAAAAGATTTTCAGAGGTTATCTATCTCTGCCAGTCCAGTGCAAGGATGTTTCTTTCCTCTTCCCTGTGCCTTATACAGGGTGTCATGTAATTGAGCAGTTTTCAGCTAAACATCTTGTTTCTTTTCTACCAGAGAGAATATGGCAGTTCAGATAAAATTGGCCATAAAATATGCTAAAATCAAGTGTCAAATGTAACTTATGTTACTTCAGTCAAGAACTTCCTTTTTCTACTATAAAGCTTGATTTTGCATCTGCTCGTAATAGAGAAAAATAAAAATGTTACTCCTAGATTTTCATGAGTTAAAACATTCCTTGCTTATTAACTTTTACTTGAAGAAATAAAGCTTTTAAACCAAATGTAACATTTACTATGTGAAAGCTGCATATTGCAGCTAATGATCTGAACTCTAAAATCTCTGTGAACCTTATTTACTTAAAGCTCCTACTGATCTCAGTGAAACTGAATTACTTGCTTATCAGCATTAGTAGTAGCAGTCCTATTCACTTTTTAAGAAACCAGTGCAAACGCTGTCACAAATTCAGAACGTAACTACATAAAGCTGATGTTTTGATAGACTGGGAAGTACCAGCCTTTTCTGCAAATGATCCTTGGTGCCACAGCCATTATTATATTTGAGAAAAGACCTTCTAAGAAGTTGGGTAAACTTGATGCATCCAAAATCATTAAGCACTCAGGTTCATTAATGACATGGAATTTTACCTGTGTACAATTGTAGCAGCTTCTAACTGATGGTTCATCTGAGAGAATTGGGCCTAATAAGGAGGGCAGAGGTTCTCAGCTAATGAGCAAGTCAAGGTTCTGATCTATTAGGTTAGATAGAAACTACCTGTCTTTGAGACTTAAAATAAGACTGGCTTTCGACTTGTTTTCAAACACTTATTAATCATCAGTGGCTTAATTCTGCAGAACAATTCACCTGAAATCTGTGGAAGTATTCACAGGAGAAAAGACTGCTCTATCAGGCCACAGAAAAACAAAACATTCCTTGTGACATCATTAAATCTTCCTCAAGCCTTCAGCTCCTGTTATTTTACATGCTGGCATGTCATTCAGGCAGGAGGAGTTCAGTCTTCATTCTTTTTTACTGCCCAGCCACCTCTTTAAATATGTAAGAAAAGTAATAATTGACAGAGTGATTCCTTATAGTCAGGATTCCTGACTAGTAGGAGAGAAAATGTACTTTTTTTTTTTAATGCAAAAAAACTTCTGTTCTTAGTGAAGTCATGGTTCAACAACATGCTTTGCAGAATCTTTCTTTTCTTTTTCATTTGTAAAAAAAAAAAAAAAAAAAAAAAAAAAAAAAAAAAAAAAAAGTATTATTGAGATTATCATCTATATTTTTGTGAAATATTAATAAAAATGTCTATTAATTTTTAAAAGATATACGTTGGAACACTCAGTTACAACATAAGAAAAAATAATAGAGAATTACTCATGAAATAACAACCAGCAGGTTTGGACATTGTGCTGAAGTAATTTAACCCTGAATCTGCTTTGGACAGTTCTGTCTTGTTCTCTGTGGTGTGACTTATTTTATAATGTAAATTGACCCCCAGAAAGCTGTGCTAAAATCTGATGGGGTCTTATCTTGGCTTGGATGGGTACACTCTCGGCTGGGTAAGGAGCTGGCTGGAGGGCCGGGCCCAGAGAGTGGTGGTAAATGGAGTTAAATCCAGTTGGAGACCAGTCACAAGCGGTGTCCCCCAGGGGTCGGTGCTAGGGCCTGTCCTCTTCAACATCTTTATTGATGACTTGGATGAGGGCATTGAGTGCTCCCTCAGCAAGTTCGCAGATGACACCAAATTGGCTAGGAGTGTCAATCTGCCTGAGGGTAGCGAGGCCCTACAGAGAGATCTGGATAGGCTGGAGAGCTGGGCCGAAGCCAACGGGATGAGGTTTAACAAGACCAAATGCCGGGTCCTGCACTTTGGCCACAACAACCCCAGGCAACGCTATAGGCTTGGGACAGAGTGGCTGGAGGACTGTGTTGAGGAAACGGACCTGGGAGTACTGATTGATGCACGGCTGAACATGAGCCGACAGTGTGCCCGGGTGGCCAAGAAGGCCAACGGCATCCTGGCTTGCATCAAAAACAGTGTTACTAGCAGGAACAGGGAGGTAATTGTCCCCCTGTACTCGGCATTGGTGCGGCTGCACCTTGAGTACTGTGTTCAGTTTTGGGCCCCTCACTGCAAGAAAGACATTGAGGCCCTGGAGCGTGTTCAGAGGAGGGCTACGAAGCTGGTGAGGGGTCTGGAGCACAGGCCTTATGAGGAGCGGCTGAGGGAACTGGGATTGTTCAGCCTGGAGAAGAGGAGGCTCAGGGGAGACCTTATAGCTCTCTATAACTTCCTGAAGGGAGGTTGCGGTGAGCTGGGGGTTGGCCTCTTCTCTCGTGTAGACAGTGATAGAACTAGAGGGAATGGTTTCAAGCTGCGACAGGGGAGGTTCAGGCTGGACATTAGGAAGTATTTCTTCTCAGAAAGGGTAGTCAGGCATTGGAATGCACTGCCCAGGGAGGTGGTAGAGTCACCGACCATGGGAGTGTTCAAGAAACGTTTGGATGTTGCATTGAGGAATATGGTTTAGCTGGGAAGTATTGGTAATTGTTGGACTAGATGATCTT